>NW_024080906.1:1875338-2264114 GCF_003009895.1 Hyaena hyaena | reverse complement strand
CACTGAGTGTTATGTAGAAACTAATTTGACAATAAACTATTTGTAAAAAAAAAAAAAAAGAAATAAAAGTATCCACACATATGGAAAACTATTACTTACTTATCCCCAATAAATATACAGTAGGAAGATACACCTTCTTCATATCTGGCAAGGGATATGAGATTAGAATTCTATCACAATGAGATAACTATAATTCAAAATCCCTAATTTTCCAGTTTTTTAAGCTTACTTGTTTATCGAGAGAGGCAGAGAGAGAGAGAGAGCACACCAATGGGGGAGGCAGAGAGAGGTGGAGAGACAGAATCCCAAGGAGGCTTGGCACCATCAACTCAGAGCACATTGCAGGGTTTGAACTCACTGAACTGAGATTAGGACCTGAGCCGAGATCAAGAGTTGGACTCTTAACCTACTGATCCACCCAGGCACCCCTCCAGTTTTTTGAGAGAGAGAGAGCACACACATGAGTGGGGCAGCGGCCGAGAGATAGGGGGACTGAGGACCCAAGGTGGGCTCTGTTCTGACAGCAGAGAGCCCAGTGCGACATTTGAACTCACCAACCCGAGATGGTGACCTGAGCCCAAGTCAGATGCTTAACTGAGCAAGCCACCCAGGTGCCCTTCCTGTTCTTTTTTTTTTTTTTTAATGAGAAGAAACAAAAAGGCAACCAGAAAGATGGCTCTTTAAAAACCCATACATTTCTGAAAGGCCATAAACAATCAGATATTTTTAGTTCCATTCCTAAGAATACACATATACTTCTGTTTTTAAAAGATAGTTGAGATTTCCTGTCATGCTTTAATATTTTTATCTCAACTTAGCATTCCAGCATAGACAAGGATGTACATTTTCTTGGAGTAGGTGGAAATAGTTCACATGCTCCACCAGAAGATAATTCTGATGCTTTGAATTACCCCTAAAATCTAGTTCTGTATTACTCTTCCTTAAAGTTCTTATAAAGTGAAGGGTCACCACAACAGTCTGGTTCTAATACAATACTCCTCATTCTTTTCTGAGAATGACCAATGATTGTTTTAGATTAGAGAAGTTCTACATATATGCCTTGTATTTGTGCAAGGATACTTCCCCTAGAATTTCTCCAAAATTTAATCTAATTTCAGACATATGAGTGGAATAATCCAAAGTTTGATATTCACTAGGGTAATGGTGCTCAAACTTACTCAGTGGAATCACTTAAGATTAAGTTGCTCTTTTTGAAAGATAAAATAATGACATATTCAATTCTAACAGGAGTTTATGATATTTTATTCCTAGATGATGCAACCAGTATATACTTACAAAAATCACAAACATCCTCCCACTTGGCCACAATCAAGACAAGCTTTCTATGTGCTTCTTGGTAGGATGTACACAATACCATTTATGAGTAAACCTTGTTAAAACAAAAACAAAAAGCAAAAAGAACTCAAACAAAACATCTCGTTCTAGCTTTCAGTTTACAGGAATTACCCGTGGAGAAGAACATGGCTAACAACACTACAGGGATGCATCCAGCAAAACCGAGAATGAGAAAGACACCGAAAGACTATTGACTTAATTTTACAACAAATAAACTGCAAAGAACTGAAAGAAGAGGAAACTTCGAGATTGAAAGTGACTTTAGAAATATGTCAACCAAATGCCATGTGTGGCCCATGTTTGAATCCTCATTCAAACAAATTAACTGTAAAAAAAATAGGTTAATCAGGAAAATGTATACACTTATGATGTTTGATGATATTAGGGAACTACTATAAATGCTTGCAGGTGTAATAATGCTATTATAGTTTTAAAAATACTGCTCTATTTTTTGAGCTACATAGTGAACTATTTATAGATGCATGTATATTATATGATGTAAGGGCTTGCTTCAAAATAATCCAGGAATTTAGGAATGAGTGAATGTTAGATATAGATGAAACCAGTTTGGCCCTAAATTAAATGAAAATTGAATAGATGGGAATATATTTGAAAAAAGTAAAATCACTATGTTAAAGACATAGCTACACCAGCATGTTCATTGCAGCATTATTTACAATAGCCAAGATGTGGAAATAAGTACCTGTTGATTGGGGAAAATGTTATACACACACACACACATATACACACATATATATATATCACACAATATATATAATATTATTCAGCTATAAATAAGAAGGAAATTCTGTCATTTGCAACAACATGGATGAACCTGAAGGGCATTATGCTAAGTGAAGTAAGTCAAACAGAGAAGACAAATACAGTTTGATCTTACATGTGGAATCGGAAAACAGATTGCTAAGGATGAGTAGTGGGAGGAAAATGAGTGGTGGGGATCAAAGAATACCAAATACCATTTATAAAATGAGTAAGTCCTGGGGATTTCCGATATATCAAGGAGACTGTAGTTAATAATACTGTATCATGTACCTGAAAGTTGCTAAAAGAGTGGATTTTAACTTCTCACCAACAAAAAAAAAAAAAAAAAAAAAAAAAAAAAAAGAAAAGAAAAAGAAACTAAAGAAAGAAAAAGTAACTGTATAACTATATGAGATGATGGATGTGTTAACTAACCTTATTGTGGTAAGCATCTCACAATATATTACATAATGTTATATGTCAAATAGGTCTCAATGTGACTGAAGAAAAAAGATGTCAATTGCCCCACTCCCCCTCCAAAAAAAAAAAAAAGTTGAAGAGTTAAACCTCTATGTGTGAGGAGCATGTAGCAGTTCATAGTGCAATTCTTCCTACTCTGTATCTATTTGGAATTTTCATAATACCAGCCCTTTGAAAAAGAAAGCTGATTATCTAAAATATATTTCCATTGCTAGTAGTATAAGCAGAAAACCAAAAGAAAATATAGCAAAAAATACACATGAAGCACTCATTGCAACAGAAAATTCAGCTCATTTAGTAATATTTGGGGGCCGGGGGCATTCTGACCAGTGTTTGGGCTGAGGTATTCCACCTAAAATGAGTTTTCTAAAACAGAGGCCACTGAAGAAGCAGAGTAAAAAAGCCACAACAAAACCAGTATATTTGACTTTATGTTCATAGAAGCAAATAGAAAATATTAAGATTAGCTGGAAGGTTGAAAGGAATCCTCTCCTTTTCACCTTATTTCACAAACCAAATGCTAAGTCATATGTTCTACAGACGTACAAAAAACTTCATAGATTGAAGGGAATGAGTAAAGGAGATTAGATTGTAAATAATTAAAAAAGCACCTTTATTGTATTCAAAACAGCATGTATTAGTCTTTTCTGTGAAATACTGAGTGTTTAGACCTAGGCTGTGTGTTAATTAATCCTTTTAAGGGTCCATATATATTATCCCACTAATCCTTATAGATTGATGTCAATTTTGGTGTCTGGTTACCTAAACTATTGTCAATATTTTGCCTGCTGTTTTGCTAGTTTTCCCTAACTGGGATGGAACTGTATTGTTCATGGTCAAATAGTTTAAGACATCCATGTTACTAATTCAATCTGAGTGCTTGCATCAAAACTTGAGTGAAACCTTTATCTTTCCGTTGGCCCATCCCTGGACTTGAACTAATTGGAGTGTATTTGTTTGGATTATAATCAAACTGAACTCACCATTCAATCAATAATTGAACTATGCTCCTAAAATGCATTCTGTTTAAAATGGAAGGAAAATAACACGACTTGACCCTTGTGAAGTGTTATGAAGAGCTGGAGTCAAGTGGAGACTTCTTTTATTCTGGTTCGAGTATTTTGTTGCTATCTTAACCTTATGCTGGGCAGAGTCACGAATAGCTACATAAAATTCCTTTATCGTTGTTGCTTCAATGTGAAGAGGTCTTATTAACACAAAGACATTAAAATTGGATTGAGTCTGTAGCTAAACATTTAATTTTAATGCTTAGAATAGCCTAAACTGAGAAGATAATAGCTATCATTTACCGAGTATGTATTTTAACCAAACACTGAGCTAAGGGCTTTACATAAGCATTGCATTTATATACTTTTTCATTATTTACTGATTGGCCTTCTAAGAGATCATCCAGCCAGTTGCTTCTTTCAAAGTCACCACTGTTTGCTCCAGACTTTGTGATGGCAGTGAGCAAAATTATTGCAGCTCTTAGATATGTATCCTGCTGTGGGCTGGAGCCAGCTCATACTGATTCAGGAGACTATTCTGTGCATCTTTTTTCCCTAACTCCACATTAAGTGACATCATATTGCTAGTTTAAATGGCCATGGTGGGAGAATATACACTATGGATATTAGTAAATGTCATTATTTCCCCCCAGGGAGCCAGTTGTTAGACATTTACTAACACACCATGGCATGTATCCTTCTTTCATTTTCCAAGAAATGGAAATGTTGTCATTGCCCACTTATTGCTACTGCGGTAACAGGTAAAGTTAGGACCAACTCTGAACAAGTAAGGGGAGAAGGGAAAGAAACTAGCACCAGTCGAGTTCCACAACCAGCCATGTCCCAGTTTGTTTGATTTCTTGAAAGGACGAGATATGAGGACATGCTTTCAGTAACTGGGTAGGAGGTAGAATTGGGGAAAGACGCTCTACTTTGGGGTCAGCAAACTATGGCCTGTGTGTTACTGTAGCTGACTTCCTGTTTTTATAAGTAACATTTTATTGGAGCATAGCCACACCCATTTGTTTATGCGTTGTCTATGGCTACCTTCACAAACTACTTCATAGAAGTACAGAGTAATTGTGACCCAGGCTGTATGTCCCACAACAGCAAAAGTACTTACTATCTGGCCCATACAGAAGAGGCCTTCCAAAATGACTGGGGCTATGATATGTCTGACAGATGGATGGTATTTTATTTGAGGTTAAATGCTTGCAGGGATGAGGTAGAAATAAGCTCGGTTTCCTTGTTTTCTTTGTTTTACCTTCTTGTAATGAAAGCAGTCCCAGAAATATAGGCTACATTTCTAAATTTTATTGTATCTACTCATGTGAATTCATCATGTAGAGTAAGATTTCATTCATTATACCAAGAATACTCATTACTGTTCTCACTCGATACCCAAACCCTCTACTTGGATCTCTTTATTCAATTATTCATTCATTCATTCAACCAATATTTCTTAAAGACTACTAGAATCCAGCCTAGTAGGTTCTAGACACTAGAGGTATGCTCATGAATAACCAAAGTTCCTGTTCTTCTGGAGCTTGTATTTTAGTGGGAAAGGCATATAATTCCTTGCACGTTGTCTAATATCACATCAAGACATGATAAGCATTATGAAGAAAATTTAAATCAGGAAAGGTGCTGGACAATGAATAAGGTACTTTTAAAGATGTTTAGGGAAAGAAAGCAACTTTAAGGAGGTGGCATTCGAGAAGAGAGACTAGAATAAAAGTAAAAGAGTGAGCCATGCATTTTTGGTGGAGGGAACAGCAGAGGTTAAGGATCCCTAGCGGGTGTGCTGAGCTATGAGAAAAAGTTAAGATGGAGAATGAAAAGAGGGGATGATGATGTCAGCAAGGTAGGCAGGGACAGAGTAATATAGGGCCTTGTGAGCACAGTGAAAGAGTCTGTATTATATTCTAATTACATGGAAAACCACTGGAAAGTTGTGAGGAGGGTGCTGACTTCAAATGATTTGCCTTTAGATTAACATCCTATCTCCTGTGCATAGTAGAGACTAGAGTAGGTAACAAGAAGGAAGAAGACCAGTTACAAGCTATTGCAATAATTCAGACAAGAGATGACCTGTGTGTATAGGGCTTAGGGATTATTGGGAACCATAGGAAGATAGTCAAAAGGATTTTGTATTGAAAATCTTGTAGACTTCCTAAGTCTTCTTTATAACTGAATGCTAATTTAGTTCCTACTATACAGAATAGAGAATAGAAAAGAATTCAAACATTTATTCAACAAACACATTAATCATTAATAAGAGAACAATAGGTGCTATGTACTTGAGATAAGAGGTCAAAAAGAGTTCAGTTCAGTGGAAGGTACTTGGCAACAACTGGGTTCATTTCCTCATCTATCAGTCCTCTCTCTTAGTTCATACAAACCCCCCGCCCCCTGACTCTGACCCCAGCTCCCTGCACACTGTAATCACAACACACTCCAGGCCCACAGCTGCTCGTACCCAGGATCTGAGTCTGCTCCTATTCAAGGTACTCTTCTCATCTGGAGTTTGAGAATGGAAGAAATGCATTAAAACAGTATACAGTTTATGTGGTGTGTGCACACATGCACACACACAATACACACACATATCCTAGTTTCAATATACAATGGTTGAATCGTCTAACTTTTGCTTTTTATGAATTTTTACCTATCTCTATTGACACAGTTACGCTATTCTTCAGCCGATTAAACTATGGAATTTCTTTACTTAATTTTTAATTATGGTGGTTCACCTGACCCTTGTTCCTTTCTTACCTTTTCATTGTAAAGTTTCAGGTGAAATGCACTAAAAGTTTCAAACATTTTCTTAAAGATCTTTCCAATTGATTGTCAGAGAGGGACATACGTTCTCATATTAACCCTATAGCCCTGCATGTTGCAATGGGTATTGTGAATTCAGTGTCTGCTCCAAAAGTTATGATTCTTTCTTTGTCCTAAACAAAGGGCAGATCTTTGTTGGTTTCCCAAACCAACGAGATTCAAGTCCTGAGAGAACATTTGGGCATTTTAGTAGAGTAGTGGCATTGTTCCCTGTAACATAGATCAGCCTGTGACTCCAAAGGAACCTTTCAATGTCAGCTAAAATCTGGGGTTTATAAAAAGGAGAGGGAGGGGTGTGAATCAATTGGCAGACAGGTCCCAAAGCTGAGAATACATGTACCAAGCTAATATTCCCGAGAATACAGTTTTTGAAATCTAAACACTGTGGAAGTCAAATTGCAACACAAGGCACTTTGACATGACTTAAAAATTATTTAAAAACACATTATTTATGTGTAACGTATATATTATATGTTACACAAAAAAACATAAATATATATTTAGGGTATATATATACCATCTTGTTGGTGTATTTTTAATTTTGAAAGTGCCCTAAGCGTACAACCTTGACCAAATTTTCCATAGTATTATTGTGAAGATTAAAAATAAAATGGAGACATGGTAATCCTCTCCAAGGTGTCTGTGAGCTGCACTGGACGTCCTCCACCTCACCAGCAAGGCTTCGGAGAGTGTCTTGGGAGCTTGGGAAGGGTTAAAGTTTTGTCTGTGACACTGAAATTGAGGCCAGCTGTAGGTCATATTCACGTCCCAGTCACAGGAAAATGAACCTGTGAGACAGAACCTAATTATCTGCTAAACCAAAAGCCAGTCTCAGTTCAATAACTTACGACAGAGCTAGCAGCCAGATATAGTGTTACCATGGCAACGCTGGAAAAAGCTCCACTGCGGTTGAGAATAAGGAGGAAAAGAAGGAGACTGTAACCCTAAATGTGCTGTAGCCGTTTGATCTCAGACAAGTGGTCTGTCTGGAAAACCAGGTTATTCTATACAGGTCTACCATTGTCCATTCACTTTAATATCTGCTACAATTACTGAAAAGGGAAATGCAATCACAATGTCCTCTGGGTTTAAAAATAGCCGCTAGCCACTAACAAATGGCTAACTGGGAATTAATTTTAAAGAGAAATACATAAGCTTCCTCTTTCTCCTCCTCGATGCCATCCCCAAATACAGATAAAGCAGGACACAAAGGGTGCGGATTCTTGAATACTTCATCATTGTAATGAATGAGTCCCATGTCCACAAAATGCACTGTCATCCTATTTTCCTCTTATGCCCAAATGCCAAGATACTTTTGAAAGAAAACTTTTGGGAATTAAGCAATAATATTTGCTTTTTGAAGGGGTAGGGGGAGAACTGAAGAGTAAGGAAAATCTAATTTTCCTTTGTGAACTCCACCTAAACTTTCAAGTGAAATAATTTCCTGGAATATCCAGTTAAGAAGAAACAAACATTAGAGGGAGATAAGCCTGACAGGTTGGTCATTTATCTTCTGGCCAGTTCATCTTTGTAGTTCTTTCTGGAACAGCACTGGATTTCTGAATTTAGGAGATGATACAGCTTATGCACATAAAAACTTCAGAAGCCAGTTATCATAAATACTGTGAAAATGGCATCTCACTAAAAATATTTGCGGAAGAAGAAACAAGAGCTTACCATACAGTCATATGCACTTGGAGGAGAAATTCAGAAGTACATTCCTTTCTCTCTCTCTCTCTGCAATCCTTCCCAATGGAGACAAATCGTGCTAAAGCTTGTCAGTTACAATTATTAGATTGCACCATATTTGACAATTTTGATATGCCATTAATGATGTAATAAGAGACACATAGCACATAATGTTATCACTTAGGCTTCCTATCCAGTTGTAATGCAAAATTTGAATCACAGAGATATGTATATACAAATATATAGATACAGCAGTGTTTCTTCATGTATAACTCATAAACATATTGGGTTTGGAATATGGACAGGAAGGAATATGGAGATGAATAATATCCTCTTCATATGCATGAATAACTTTGCAGTAATGCAAATGAGAAAACACAAAATGGAAAGTAGGTTTCTTCTAGCAGAAATATGACTAAGAATGTAGCCTGAAATTTGCCAATATATTAGAGTCATTTACAATGTCAGTGTATTTTCTTTAAGATGCCATATCTTTTAAAACATTTTATCCTGCTCTATTATATTTTCACTATATAATTACATAAGTCCAAACTTCAAATTTCCTTAAACTACCATGATGCATAAAAAGGAGCTTTAGTATTTTAAAAAGATAAAAGGTGGTAGTAGTGGGGTGAGGGGCAGACAGAAAAGCAACATCAAAGGACAAAATGAATTTTCTGATTAATTTCCAGGTAGAAGTAACCTAACCTCTGCTCCTGACCCTAACTTAATTCCTTTTCAAGTAAATGGAAGCCAGAAAGTATGCCCCTTTCTAAGACAGATGTTTCTGAGATCTGATTATTAAAAGGGTCTTATTAGTTGCAAAGATGCCAACAATATGGTCCAATACACTGTTTGGGTCCTATTACTCATAATATAAATAAGTTTTTCTTTTAATCTTTCCACATAGATGAATTAATTAGTTAGAAAAGAAAATGAAGCAATTTTATCAGAAAGCATCTGAAAGGGCTATTGATTTAAATGCTTTTACATTTTAGCCTTATCACACATGATTAGCTTGCAGATATGAGCTTAATAATGATGCAAAGCACCAGATTTCACTGGATTCTGTGTTCCACTTGGATTCCCAGAAACGATATTGGAAGCACTAACAAAGAAATAGTACTGTTTTTCTCATGATGTTCCTTTAGACAGTCTTTCTAAACTATTCCATTGCACACTTTCTTTAAAAGCACCGATCTTTCCTATATTTTTATAAATAGGTGTCCTTGTGCTTTTGTTTATTTCTAGCTGTAGTCCTAACATCTATCCATAAGTAAGAACTGTGTGAAGCATATGCTCCATCCAGTATAAAGGCATTAATATGTTCAATTAACATTAACCAAATACAATAAAATAAATTGTAGCAGAAACTAAGTTTAAAATTAAAACTAAGTTTATAGATTAAAATAATTTGCTTGCCATATGGAAAGTACTTAGTGCATTTCTTGATTGAGTGAATAAATAAACTAGACTATGTGCTAAGAACTAACCCAAAAAGATAAAAAGCAAAGTCTTGAAAGAAACTTAGAAAGAAAAAAAAAAAGCCAGACTAAATCATATGCTACCCTTGGATAAACAACTTTGCATGAAAAAGCTTCCAATTTTCAGACATTCCAAAATAATTTACCAGGAAGGAAAAAGAAAAGAAAATCTAGAAATACAGTTATCACTATTGGCTCTACCATTTTAAAATGGATGAGAACATTCTAGAATACATAAGAATTTAGTATATAATAAAGGTTTCTCATCTCTGATTTCTACTTTCTCCCCATGAAGCCTACCCACTGTTTTCTGGTCCTCACTAACTTCTGCTAATATGTCTCTTTGGGTATTGGTCTTCCACCCTTCAAAAATTTATGAAATTCTTCCCTCAGCAGTAAAACTATAGAATGCTGCTCTCCAAAAGCCTAGCTTGTTGATTAACCCTCTCAATATTTGTCTCGCTGGTGCTTTGGATCCTCTGAATTTCACAACATCCTCCTGTTGGTCAGCTAGATCCTTGATGCTTCTTAAGGACATGGAAACTTCTCCAGAGTTTTCCATGCTCAGTTGATTGACTTTCTTAGAAGATGGCGATGGGTGGAGGGTTAGAGGGGAAGGGTGTAGATTCAGACTCCCTCTAGTTCTCTCCTGATGTCATTCCTACAAGCAACTACAGAGCTGCCTCCCCAGGATTCTGAGTGGGCAGTGACCATGACCCCTCTGGCCCTTATGTCTTTATACTCATCTAACAGGAATCTGTTACTCACTTCCCTCCCATAGAAGCTGCAACACAAGGAGCTGAATATATGATGTTCTTCATCTACATCCATTTCCCCCACTCTTCCCTTTCTTTTAGGCTCTAGGCTGGCTTCTCGCTGCCCACAGTCTACAAAGTTTCATGTTGTCCTCTGTGAAGGAAAACTACTGCAGTTCATATCCTGAAGCCTTTTCTCCTTTAAGGTTAATTAAAAAAAAAATTCTACAATCCAAGTCTCTTGCATTAGGTTAATATTTCTGGCCATGTCCTTTAGGAATTTAAAATAAAACCTTTCCCTCTCAGAAACCCAGCTCTCCCAAACCAGAGCACTTTGTTTGAGCTTACTAACTTTCTAAAATTTTTTGAAAACATAATCTACTAGGCACTTTAAATCTTTTGTTGACTGTTTCTTGATTGTGTCTGCCTTTCCTATAAAGCAATAAATGTCATTGATTAAATGAGCAGAGAAAAATAAAGCAATGAGCATGATTAGGGGAAGGAATAACCTTGGTTGAATTTTCTAGGTATTATTCTCCTATACAGTTAACCATGGCTCCATCAATCTTATCTTCTAAATATTCCTCGGATCTCTCCTGTCTCTCCATTTTAACTGCCACCACTTCCCTTTCATTCAGGCCATTATCATCTATCCCAATTAATATCCCAAGGGAATCATTATATATAATTATATAAAAGTGCATTCATCATAAGAATACTATTTATATTAAGGAAAAAAGGATGGAAGAAAACTCAATTTATACTTATGAACGGGCTAGTTAAATTATATTATACCAAAGCAATAACATAATGAGCATATGCTAAAATGACAATATGTGGGAAAGTGTTCATTTGGTATTTACCAATTAGAAAGTAAGTTAGAAATGATTATGAAAATATTGAATGTATGTGTGTGTGTGAACAGGAGGGAGAGACAGAGAGAAGGTATGAGTATATATTATATGACAATAGGAATTATTTTCTGAGTGATGAGATTAATACATTTTTAACTTTTTTATTTGTGTAGAATTTTCTAATTTTATAATATGAGCTCTTATTATCATTGTGTAGGTAGAGTTTTATTTATTTTGTACATAAACCATTTGCCTTTAGAATAACGTGAAAATACTTTTAATTGGCTTAAAATGGACTGACACTACTAGGTTTAATAACATTGGCATAGTATGTTTAACTCCATTTGCAACCAGTAATACTATTTTTCCAGTTGCCCGTAAAAAAATTCATTATTTTCAGGAAATGAGTCACTTGAGGAGGACAGGAGTTTGAAATAAGATATGTTTTCATAAAATAATGTTATAAAAAGTTTCTACCTCTTTCCAATCAAAATATATTATTTAGGCTGAGAGTTGAGATATTATTATTTTGTTTCATCAATTATTGAAAGTTTCAAGGACACCTGGGCAGGCTCAGTCGGTTAAGTGTCTGACTCTGGCTCAAGTCATGATCTTGTGATTCATAGGTTCAAGCCCTGCATCTGGCTCTGTCACAGCTTGAGCCTGCTTCATATTCTATGTCTCCCCCTCTTTCTCTGCTCCTCTCCCACTCATGGTCTGTCTCTCCCACTCAAAAATAAACATTAAAAATTTTTTTAAATTATTGAAAGATTCAAGGTTGTTTATGTTCACTATGACAGAGATTGCTAGTTTTCCTGCAATATCTGTTCTCTTCATCTTCCTCTAGTATTTAACTGAGTGAATGACTACTCAGAATAAAGTCTATATTTCTATGCACATACTCCCCAAAAGCTTTGTGTACCTGGTGACTAAGTTCTAAGGGTATAGTGGAAGATGTGTATAAAAATTCCAGAAATGATATTTTAAAACATTTTAATGTTTATTCATTTTTTGAGAGATAGAGACAGAACGTGAGAGGGGGAGGGGCAGAGAAAGAGGGAGACGCAGAATATGAAGCAGATTCCAGGCTCTGAGCCGTTAGCGCAGAGTCCGATGTGGGGCTCAAACTCACAAACTGTGAGATTATGACCGAGCTGAAAGTGGATGCTCAACCAGCTGGGCCACCTTAGGCACCCCCAGAAATGATCTTTAAAAGGAAGTGTAGGGGCTCCTGGGTGGCTCAGTCGGTTAAGTGTCCGACTTCCGCTCAGGTCACAATCTCATGGCTTGTGAGTTCGAGCCCCGCCCGCATCAGGCTCTATGCTGACTGCCAGCTTAGAGCCTGGAGCCTGTTTCAGATTCTGTATCTGCCTATCTCTCTGACCCTCCTCTGCTCGCTCGCTCTCTCTCTGTCTCTCTCTCTCTAAGAAATAAATAAAACATTAAAAAAAATTTTAAATAAAAAAAAGGAAGTGTAGTGTCTTTATTTTTCTCTTCTTATTCCTACTGTCTAAAAGTAAACAATGATGGAGTTACACTGGTCATCCTGAGATTACCTGGGAAATGAAAGTCATTTGTTTTTTATTTTATTTAAAATTTTAAAAATGTTTTATTTACTTTTGAGAAACACAAAGAGATAGAGCATGAGCAGGGGAGGGTCAGAGAGAGACAGAGAGCAGAATCCAAAGCAGGCTTCAGGCTCTGAGCTGTCAGAACAGAACCCGATGTCAGGCTCGAACCAATGGACTATAAGATCATGACCTGAGCTGAAGTCCGATGCTTAACCAAGTGAGCCACCCAGGTGCCCTGGAATGAAAGTCATTTAAAAAGAGCATCAAAATAGAAGCAGCATAGGTTCCTGACTTCAAAGTGTTCAACTAGGTTTCTGGGAGAATGGTTTTCAAAGCTATATAACCACCTCCCAATTTTCCATGATTTGTTCACACCTACCTCTGAATGTCACAGTCAGACCATGAATCCAAGGTGTCTGATATCAAAGCTCTATTAAGTGAAATGAGAACCAAGGAGGGTCTGATGCTGGTTCACAGAAGGATTATCATGAGTCTCTCATCCTTCTAGTGTCAAAAGGTAAAGAAATTTAATGTCATCTTCTATTCCTTTTTTTCCTTGCCACAATTTGTATCCCCATGCAATCTACTCAATCATTAACTCGTCTTTAGTATACAGTTAAGAGATTTCTCACATTTACCTCCTTTTCACACTAACCATGCCTAATGGTTCTTAATTTCAGGGTGGTTAAGTCTTTATTGAGAATATTATTAATACTATTAGATTATTTCCCCCAGAGAAATGGCACACTTGCTTGAAATATTTCATGTAATCCAACATAAACATAAAACTTCAAAAGACCCAGAGTATGGGAATCCCAGGTTAGAAACCTCTGGCTTAGATCTTTTACTGTTGTTGTTGTTTCTTCTTATGTCTAACTGTCCCCAATATCTTCTCATTTCAACACACTCTATCCAATTATTTCTCAATTCGAGTGTTAGTTGGTCATCTAGGAGGCTTTACAGAATGTATCTGCATAAGCTGCATTGCAAAACTAATGAGTTGGAATTTATAGGATAGCAAGAGTGGTGTATCTCCGTAACTAGTTCTGATATGTCCTCGGGGTTGAGGTCTTAAGTTACACTGACCTCTCAGATTAATCTTGTATCTTTCATTCTTGCGTCTTCCCCCTATGTGTTTAAAAGGTTCCCAGTGCCTACCACACTGTAAAACCACACAATTACCGGAAGAGCCCCTGTGAGCACTGTACGGCCTCCTTAAGCTGATCTTAGCTGGTTCATCAACTGGCTTTTTATAAAAATACACCCAATCTTGCAACAAAATTGAAAGCCAAGCATAGCCCATCTTTTCTGTTCCTGTACATTTATACATAGGGTATATTCCTCCTGAAATCTAGCCCTTCCTTCCTTTCTTCTAGAAACTCTTCCTATCTACCACAGAGCTGCTAAATACAGACTCTTCTAGGGAATTTTTCTTGATTCTCAATAACTAAGTAAATATTTCTCTACACATTGCAAATCCTAATGCATTGTGTCTTTGTATCCTTTCTGGATCTGTCACATTATAACCTTGTAACTTTTTTTAGTTTTTCTTATTTTCTCAAAAGAACATTATATCCTGTGAAGAAAGACTACTGGCTTCATTTTGTGTTTCCCACTTACCTAGAGAAGATTTTTGTTTTATATAGATAACGAAAGAATGGATGGATAAGTAGAATGATGGATAAAAAGATTTAAGAGTTAGAAGTGTCCTGTTTATAATAATCTGTAATTCTACTTGTCTGCGGGGCATTACAGAATAATGAATTTAGCAATCGAAGAGTATCCCTGCTTAGAAGTGCGATTTTGGACAATCACAGGGTGCCTGGGTGTCTCAGTCAGTTGGTTATGCGTCCAATTCTTGGTTCTGCATCAGGTCATGATCTGGAGGTTTCATGAGTTCAAGCCCTGCATCAGGCTCTGTGCAGATAATGGAGTCTGCTTGGGATTCTCTCTTTCTCCCTCTCTCTTTGCCCCTTCCCCACTTAAGCTGGCCCTGTCTCTCTCAAAATAAATAAATAAACTTTAAAAAATAAAGAAAAATCACTACCAGACATTATCATAATCTTTCCATACTTGACAGACACAGAGAGGTGATGCTCAAATTTTCCACTAATAGTTGTGCTTAGAAGATCTAAGTCTTCACTGAGTGTAGACCACTCTTGTGGAGGGAGCAAGCAAAAGTACTAAGGAAGTGCCTCTATGGATTTAGGGAAATAGTGGTGTTCTCCTAAAGGTGGAAGATATCACACAGTAGGTTAGTTTTTTTAAACTTTCCATGACAATCTCCTAAAATATCTAAAAATAACTTCTTTTCTCACTTGTCAAGTGTGAAGTTATGTTTCTGCCACCTGGGTTGAATGTTCAAAATCACTGAGGCAAAGTTTAATGCTTCACCCACTTAATACAATTAAATGCACACTATTCATAATAAGATACAAACAGAGAGGAAGGCAAACCATAAGAGGCTTTAATTGCAGAGAACAGGATTGCTGGAGGGAAGGTTGGTGGGGGGTGGAACACTTGTTGGGAAGAGCACTGGGTGTGATATGTAAGTGATGAGTCACTGAATTCTACTCCTGAAACCAATAATATGCTATATGTTAACTAATTTGAATTTAAATAAAATTGTGGAAGAAAAAAAAAATAAATGCATGCTATTCTTTATTGACTCTAGAAGATGTGAACCAGGCATTTATGTGCAAGAATATAAAAGTAACAAATTCTTTTCAGAGGATTCTTGGCTTTGAGACCCGCTTGACTAAAGTTCAATACACTCCATAAATGATATTACGTATTATTAAATTATCAAAGGTTAATCTGTATCTGTGTGTACACAGCTTGTATTTTAAAATCACAGAACAAATTACAAAAATTTGCTAACCTAAATAGCAGTTGCTGTTACTGCCGTATTTTTAAACTATCAGTATGTCATGGTTAAAATAAACTTTGGCTTATTGGTGATTTTTTTTTCTTATATAAAATCTTAAAAATCAATTTTTCCATTCTAAGATTCAAGAAGGAAGTGAGAATGTGGTTTTATAGCTAAAAGAAGCAATAGTATGACTGAAATAATCCTCTGATGATCATGAAACTTCCAAAGAAGTCTCAAGAAGACATAAGAAAAGGCTTGGAGTAGTAACCCGAGATTTGTGCAATGAAATTGATTTCCATTCAAATCAGGTCTTTTACTCTTCTTGAAAATGTCAAGGTGTCAGCCTTGGCCATTACAAGACTGTGATTTATAGTTGAGACAAAGTGATAGTACCAGCTGACTGTCTGGAGCCACAGTACAGTGTCTGGAAAGGCTGCCGATGACAGCCATCACTTTTCTTAACCAATCAGCAAGCCTTAACTAAAACCTGGGTCTTTCCCCCTCCATCTTGATAAGAAAACGCTACAATGCAATCTGGAAAATTTACTTTGTGGGAAATAAACAAGCGTTGAGGGAGGAAGTAGGTACATTCACAGAATAAATAACAAATGTTATTTATGGTAATCTATATTTCAGACATTTAGAAACACATATTCATAATAGGAGCATAAACAGATGTTCCAAATATGACAACTTATTTTAATATACTTGAAACCACAGCATAATTTTGTAATTTGATTAATTAAGAAGAATTGTGAGTGTTAAAATCAATTTTCAAACTCTCTAAATTATATTTATGGCATTGCTCATCTGCATCACAAAAAAAATCCCAAAATGTTTTGCATTAGAATCATTATTCATAGCAAATTAATATTTTTCTCATAGAGGAAGACCCCTAAATAGTAGTTCTTGATAGTATAATGCTTAAAACTGCCCAGGTCATTCTTTGATAAACAACAGGGCCAAGAAGGGCAACAGTTTGACATCCTAATCATATAAAACTATCTAATGGCTATAAGTGTATATAGATATAATTACAGATATAATTATAGATACATATATAATATATATATATAATCATATAATAGACACAATTATATAGATCTAATTATATATCTCTATATTAATATAGCCAAATAAGTCGTCATATCTGTATATAATTACAGCCATTATATAATTTTATATGATTAGAATGTCAGCAACATAAAACTCCCTAATATTAGAGGTGAAGGTGGAAGGGATATAAAGTTTTCTGTAATAGAACAACCTAAATATATGGTGGCTGAGGATAAACACTGGACTACAGAATATAATCACCATGGCTTCTTTACAGAACACATTTGGACTAAATAAGTTAATATTACCTTTATGTTCATAGGCTCCACTAAATTTACCAAGACAGACATATTTGATAGAAGCCTATCACATATCACTCTACTAAGCCATTTGGAAATTTGTAGTGGTTGTTGGGAGCCCTGTTATATTTTGCCTGCTTGGATTCCCTTCACCTTCTGCCACTGACATTAACCTTGCTATGTCAATCTTGATATTTCTCCCCTCATAGGCTGTCCAATCTGAGTAACTCTCATCTGGACAGAGAAGTGGCTCCAAAACGGAACCAATTAGAGCATTTCTGAGAAGTGAAAGTGATGGAGGGGCAGAGAACACTTTACATTTTTTTTCTTCTGGAATCACAACTTCTAGGAATGATACGTGATGCATGTCTAGAATTGCCAGTGAGGATCTTTGCCATCACATTGAGAGAATGAAGTCAACCACCTGGGAACGAAGTTAGCACATTAGAGAAAGAAAGAGAGAGGGACAGATATTGAGATAGAGAGGGAGAGGGGGAGAGCACCTGGATGCAAGAGGAGAGAAGCAGGAGCAGTGTGGGAAGAAGGCAGAGGGGGAGAAGGAGGAAGAAATGATGATGATGTACATATACAGCTTCCTAATTTGAGCTCAGTTTTGAACTTCTGCTATCAAAAGAGTCTGATTAATGCAGTGATTTAAGTTAAGTCTATTCTTTCCTACCTCTTTGACTCAAGAAGTCCCCTGTGGAATGGAAAAATACCCAACTGTCTAATCTCATACTATTTTTTTTCCCCTGAATGTCACTTTAAAAGCATTTTCCTCCACATATTTATTTTATAAATCAGTTGTAAGTGAGTGAAATGAAAAGGAGAGAGGTTCAGGTCCATAAGAGAACTAGTGGTAGAACTGGTACTAGGATGTGGTCATCTACCTTCTACTTCACTATTCAAGTTCAGTGCTGGCACTTAGGATGCAAATGTCGAAAACTCCAAGTTTATTCTGCATATTTTGTTAACTCCCAGAGAACAGCCCAATTAGAATGATTTGGTCCTTTAGCTAAGTAATGTAATTGCTACTTCATGAAATTGCATGATCAATGTTATTGTATTAACTCACTTAAAAAATTAAATGATAGCTTTTTATAAGAGGGATTGAAGTCATATGTAAATACTGCATTTTGATCCAATCATTCTGGAAATAGCAGTTTTATAAACCATAATTATTAACATTTTCATGGTCTATGGTTTTTAATCACCAGACCTTTGCATAGTATAGGGAATCATAAGAACAGAACATAAGCACTGCAAAAGCCTAACACTACCCCATATCTTGCCCAAAGCAACTCAAAGTATATGGGTAGGTATTTCATCTACAACTATAAAATAGGACAAACCACACAGAAGTCTCATCTATAAAATATAAAAGAGAATAAACTGCCAAGTTACAAGACTTATGAAATGCTAAGGCATACAAAAAGGACAAAAAGTGTTAAATAGGAGAGTTATCTTTTGTAGACAATAAGCTATTTGCAAGAAGAATATCTTTTTCTTTCTTATACTTGGCGCTCAGGAAACATTTGATAAACACATTTATAGTAAATAATTTTTAAGTGCCTCTGGATCTGAAATAATTCCCCAATGGTGTCTGCTTCTCACTGTTTGGGACAGTGTACATCCAGTAAATTTTGGTGATGAAAACAATAGTCTGTATAGCAAAGGCAAATACTAAGACCCAAACAGGAAGAAATTAATATTCACTGAGTATTTTCCTGGTGCTAAAGAGTAGGCTAAGAAATTCACTCAGATTATTTTGTTGATCAATCATTAAGCCTACTGAAACACTTGATATTAAAATGTCATAAAAAATAAATGGGCGACACCTGGATGGCTCAGTCAGGCAAGTGTCCGACTCTTGATTTCAGCTCAAGTCATGATCTCACGATCATGAGATTGAGCCCTGTGTAGGGCTCCGTGCTGGGAATCATAAGAACAGAATATAAGCACTGCAAAATCCTAACACCCCATATCTTGCCCAAAGCCACTCAAGGCCCTGCTTAACAGACTCTCTCACTCTCTCTGTCTCCCTCTCTTTCATTCTCTCTCCTCCCCAAAATTTTTTTTTGAAAAATTAAACAAAACTTAAGTAAATGAAATCAGTTCAGCTGTTTGGTAAATGACTCAGACTATCTCTAAATGCATTGAGGGCAACAACTACTTTTTATCATAATATCTAAAATTTTATAACTAATATTCACACATCTGACATTTCATTGTAAAGCCAATCAAATTTTGTTAAGCCTACATGTTGATGCAGCATTAATTCACTGAGGTTTTTTTTTTAAGCTTGGTATACATTTGTGAATAAATGGATAAATTAATGGATCACCAGCTCATCTTGAGTTGACAATTTACATTTATGAACTGAAAAATCTCACATGAGCTTCTTTCTCAAGCAGTGTCTGTCCACAACAGCAACAAAGATGTGTTACTAGTGAGTCCCAAGTTTCTATCCTCTTTACAACTTGTAATCCCTGAGGCAGAGAAGAACAATCTTTTTCCAGTATTTATGTTAATTCCAAACGACAGCATTAGGGAAAAAGCTGCTAGATATTTCAGTCCTGAATCGGTCATACTGGCCTTTAAATGTACTTTATAAGCAGTTCTTTATCTCAACATTAGGACTAATAAAGTATATATTCTTATAGATGTAGGTACTCTTATAGATGCACATGCCTTGTAGATAAATCAAGGGTAAAGAACATTTTCTAAAGTCAATAAGAGATATGGTAGGGATCATTTTTTATATTTCAAATGTAGCATCACACAGTTTTATTATTTACTGGCAATTTGCTCTTTCAGAATCACTTTATTGCATTTATTTAAAATATTATAAATCATAGCAATGAATGGGAGGAAATGAGCTAGAAAGAAGATATAAATTGAATATCTTTCTCCCAAAGTAGCAAGAACACTTCTGTTATGGTATGACTAATTGTTGAAAAATGCATTATCTCTTTGTTTCATGTATATACTTAAGTGATTTTAGTCAGTGCACTAGGTGGCCCTCAATAGAACACACCCTATGGAAAGAAAACACATTTTCTTTAAACATAAGATACAATTCCTTTGAGATCTTAGTAATCATTTTTCCTTTCTAATTGAAAAAGTCACCACAGAAATTAGAGTACGAATTTCATTATTCTAGAAAGAACCTTAAAAGTTGACATGTCTTTGAACAATTGTCTCAGAAATCCTTTTTTAAGTACATTTTCATTTTCTGGCATGGCTTGAATTGAATTCTAAACTTTCTGCTGCTTGTCCTCTAAGCCCCTCTGGTGAATTTAAATAGGCTTCCCTATATATTTAGTACATTCAAGAATTCTTTGTCGCAGTGCCTACTCTGCTTTATTATTAGAAGGCTGTCTCGGAAGTCCAGCAGCCAGTTTGTTTTCTGCCATTAATAAAGAGTCTACTTTTTTTCCTCACCTCTTTGAAGAAGTTGAAAAGACTCCATGTTGGTGGTGGGGGGGAAGCAGGAAGAGAAACAGAGTGAAGTGAACCGACTGTAGTGTAATCCTCCAACAAAAAATGTTGTCTCATGTAGAAACCTCCCCAAGGTTTACAAATGCACAGGCTGGGCTTCTAGTGTGATATATATAAGAGAGTAATAACTTAGCCACAGCCAGATTGCCCTCACCCCACTAAGAATACGAAGTCTACCAGGAAAAAGACATTATATGTTTAAACCCTACAGAACCAAATACTTACACTGTCTAGTGTTTCAACATCATCCAACTCTCTTGCTGAAGATGTTTGGAAACTGGAAAGATAATCACAATGTAAATCTACAAGTTCTCACAATTCACTTATATGTCTAGGAAAATAAATAGAAGGGTTTCAAGAAAGACCTACCAATTTGGATGTACAAAATATTGATGTTGACTCATGGCCTAGGGAAAGCTAATTCAAAGGCAAGGAAAGATGATTCCACAGAATAGTCACTTGGTGCTCACAAATCATCAGACACCTAGCAACAGAGAGGGAGAAACTTCTTAGAAAAAAGAATGGTTAAATCCACCTACATAAAAGAAGCCAAATACCTAAAAAGGTTAAGATGAAACCTGGAAGTTACTATTCTTATTTAATTGACCTAACTGATATACAGTCTATGATTATTCATACACCTGTTTAGGAATTAGCTTTTAAGGAAACAAACTTAAAATCATGTTACTTATATGAAAAATGAAAGATTTGTGTCAACTTATAAGAATTTTTCACTTTTAAATTCCCCATAAACATGCATGAAATTAGTGGACTGAGTATATAAAACTAATCTTAAATTCACTTAATATCATTACCTTCAAGTTCCACCTGCTTTTAAACCTCTGCAAGTAAAACATTACATACAAGTTAATATTTCTGGCTAGTAATGCACTTCATCCAGTAAAGTTACCTTTGACATAGAGAGATCTGGGGGAAAAGCAATGAAAGTTGAAGCTAGCTCATTGAAAAACTGCTGTGGATGATTTTATGATGATGTCTCAATTTTTACATTGATTTTATTGAGACGTTTAAAAAAATGAAGATATATATACATACATAACATATATATGCTTCAGTGTGTATTTGACAACTGATCATCAGAAAACTAAATATGGAGATGACAGATAATAATAGCACCTAAGTTTCTGCACACTAAACATGTATTTGCAGAGCTACACTAAAGAGTCTATTTTTCCAATGCTTATAAATGCCTAGGATTTTTAAAAACTTCTCTATATTAGAAACTTCATTTTCCTTTTCCAAATACAGTTACTAAGAGATCAGTGGAGTTTGAGTACCGTGTTAAATGTCTAGTAAGAAATTAAACAAAAGAATCCAAGTAATCAAAATGATGCCTGCACTTGCTGCCTACGGAAATGTAGGCTGCACTGCATGTGTAAGTGGCAAGAAAATTTGGGCGTTAGCTAACCCTTTATGTACTGTTTTCTCAAAACTCATCCAAATATGACAGCTTGCAAAACTATTTACATATTTATCAGGTGAATTTCACCAAACGTAGGCATGTCCATTTGGAAAGGAATGGGAGGCAGTAAACACCTTTTCTAATTTCATTAGTAATTAACTTGTACTATAATTCCCCTGTGATACTTATACCTCTTCTAGAGATTATTAATGTTGCCTAATGTAGTCATTCTTAAATGACTTAAGAATATCTCTATATACTTCTTTAGCTTCTGGAACACTAAAGTGTTAAGGACTTTCATACTAAGGAAAATATTGATCTCATGAAGCCTGCAATAAAATATAATCATATTTATATTTGGCAAAATTCCAGAAGTGGATTCCTTGATGGATCCAAAAAGACTTAAAAAAATGCCATTTTGGAAAACTGACATTTCCCTTACAGAGACTAAAAGTTAAATTCATGAATATCACAATATTAACAGAGCAATACAAAGGAGACAGAAAAAACTAATACTTCCTTGGTCTTTGATAGATTTTCAATTGATAAGTTTAAAGTGAGTGATGATTTTTAAAAAAGGAACTTGAAGTTCATAGGAAATTAACAAGCAATGTGAGAAAGGAAAAAGAATCAAGAGGAGGTTAACATATTTATGTAAAACAGTGATTTGCTATTTCAAAATTAAAATGTGAAAATAAGCTGGTGTCAGAGAGGAGGTGATTCCTCATTTCCACCGCATTGAGCAAGCTCACATCGGCAGCAGACAGCTCTTAATATATGCGTCTGGCTCAGGCTGGTCTCCCAACCAGGAAGCCATCGAGCCATCGAATTGTTAATATCACTGCTTTTTTTTTTTTTTTTGTATGCAACACACATCATTTTCTCGCTCTTTGTTGTAGACCTCTTCTTTTATTTTAAGCTTAGTATGATCTGATTTTCCAAATCATATATTATACCCCCAAACAATATTATTCCATGACAGCTTAAATAGAAATGCAGAAAAAGTGGCATCCATCTATCCATATACAGCATAAAGTAGTTTACATAAACAAAGTCATCCACTTATATCTCTACTCACCTTTGTGGAGTAAGAGAAAAGCTTTATCAATGATGTTCTCAGAAAAGATAGTTTATATGCAGGAAGGTTACACTGAGAGGGTTCAACGAATGCATGATGATTAGTAAAAAATAGATAAACATCACTGCACTCTAAATTCAGCTCTGGTATCTTTCTTGTATGAAACAGAAGTTACTATATAGTGTAGTTCATAGATATAATAACATATAAAAGATTGCATTTGAAATAGCTTATATCTGATATCACTATAGCCAATAAACAACCATCCCTTACATTATTTTAGAACTAAATTTATGAAACACCTTTTACGTATTATTCACAATTGTGTTGAATCAGGTGTCTGTAAACATATACCTGTATGTGACATTGTTTTATATACGAGGTCGTTTCTGATCTGATGTATAAACGTTACTATTAAATATAATCAAGTTTCTGTGCACTTGTAGATACACACACATAGAGTTCTTTATATTGAAAAACTTGTTTTAAAACTGTTTAATTATAATGAAAACATGGTTACAAGAAGTAAAAGATAAATACTATCAAAAATCTTCACTGTTTATATTACCTCCTTTCAGATGGAGTTTTAAAATATATGTTTATACACACACATATACACACTTAAAATTTCAGAGATTCTAGATAAATGAAATAGGGGATATAAATAAGAAGTCTGAATAGGTACAGTGTGGATACGTGCTTAAACATATTCTATGTGGCTTGTATAGATGAAGAATATGTTTACAATATTGTAGTATCAATTTTTCAGGAAACACAGTCATGGGTGATTAGCATCCTATGATATTTCAAACATGAGTAATTGTAACAAATCCAATGAAAAGGTGAACAAAGACTCGATACAGTGTTCTAAAGTACATTCATAAATTTATTTTAACAATGCAAAAGATACATGTAATTGATAGCACCCATGTAAAGCATTAGAGTTAAGAGAATAAAACCATTTTGGTTCCTCTATTATGGAAAGTCTCTCATCTCCATTTTGAATCTTAGTATCTGCAATATTATTTTAAAATCTGTAAAGAGATTTAATATATTGATTCTACTTACAAGAAATAAATGTTTGATGTGGCAATGGCTAATAATGTTCAAATAGGACATGTTAGATATAGTTGGAATAGTTTATAAAATGAAAATTCTTATAAAACAAAAACTATGCAGTTTAGATTCAGTTGATAGATGAATAGAGCAGTCTGATGTCATAGGTGGTGTTTACTGATTTATCTCACATAGGTTCATGATATAGTACAAAGTAAAATGAAAAGATGAAAAGGTGCCATATTTTTGCTAATTACTGATGACTCTTATAACCAGAGAATGCCTTATTGAAATAAGACATATAAAGTATTTTGTCTGGTTAAAAGACTAAGGAAAACTCTGGCAATAAAGACCAAATATAAAATAGCATTCTCCTTAAATCAGTCGTAAAATCTAACAGGGTCAGTAAAGAAGATTGTAAATGATTTATATCTAGGCCTCAAGCATGATTATAGCTATACATTACATATTCTGAGCCATAATTACATGGAGACATATAGGATTTATTTAAGTAGCTAATGTATATATTTCTATGCATATGAAAGAAGTTATAAATATAAACCACTCTCTTCATTATTAACTAAGGAGGTATCCTCTTAGACTATCTCAAAATACATCAAAAGAAGCATTTTAAAAACACCTGTATTTAAACTTTGCTTCTTACATAGTTCTCTTATATTACTTTTATATGGTTTTTATAATATAAGACAAATGCTATTCAGTGCAACTCTATAATCACGTTTGAGTACAGTTTCTGAAATAGTATTTTTGGGGGTGGGTCATGATGAAAACATTGCTGACTATAAAGAAGAGCATTGTTCTTTTCTCCTAGGCAGAATCTATGTATGTTCTTTTGTTCTGGTAGTAACTGCAGACAATCAATACGGTCCAAAGCTGCTGGTTCCGCTCCGCCTAGGTCCCAAGAGCCTGACTTGTGATGTTACTAAAATACCTCACAAGTTAGGGTCTCAGGGACTAGGAAAAGTCTGGTTTGATGCGGTAGAATTCTTCCAGTAATAAGGCTAGCTTAGAAATTACAGTTGGGTTCGGTTAAACTTTTTCCTCCAAATACTAATTAAAATACATACGTATAAATATATATGATATATAAAAGTTAGGATTAGCTGAATATTCACGATCACCATTTATAGACTAATTCCAGACATTAAAATAATGAAGAATATGAGAAACAATGCAGACAATGAACAGTTAAGAGTCATTCCATCAGATCCAAAGAAAGAGACTAAAAATGGGTTAAAATCTGTTTCTAGCAGATTTGTACAGAAACACCATAGCCTCTATTACATTCAAGAAGGATTATATGCCAGTTAATGGGACCCTAATTGAAATTCTGCTTCCCATTACACTTCTATACAGTACAACTGTTAAGGTGGGCCAAGGGCATATAACACTCTAAATCTGATTTAAATATATACTGTTGCAGTTAAGAATAAAACAAAAACTTTTTTGCATGTCATAACTTAATACCTCTGAAGCTTGATTTTTCTCTTTGAATCTCCAAACTATTCAGACAGCAAATATTTCCATGCATACTCTGTAGCTATTTGAGCAATGCCACTTAATAAACATGTAACTTAAAATGCTGGCAACATGAGAAGAAGAAAAAAAGATTCTATTTCTTAAATAATTGCATTATAAAGCTCAATACTTTTGAAAACACACAATCCCAATCCTGTATATTCACTGAATTTCCTCCGATCTTTTAGCCTTGTTTGTGGTTCAAGAACAGAATTGGTACTTTAGGAATGATCCAAGGTTTAGTAGCATAAAACGCAGGGTATAACAATCAGACCAGCCATAACATAAAAGTCCTGGCCACAGAAGTGGTATCTGGTTCTTCTGAAGTGGTTGATCTTAAAAGGGAAAAGAGGAGGGAAAAAAAAAAATGGAAAGAATTAGAATGTTTTCCTGTAGAACAGGTGAATCATCCATTTCCAAGTAAGCTGCAAGGAAAGCTGAACAAAATATTTGCTAACTGGCCCCCCTCCTCCACCCTAGTACCACACCCCTTTCCAACCACCCCCCTCCACCCCCTGTCCAGATCTTTACTTTGCCTTGCAAGACTTTAAATATTCTGCTCCATGATGTAATGCATCATTATATAAGATCTCTTTCTGTTTATCATTTGATTTTCCATACTGAATCCGTTATGGCTTAAAATAGTAAATAGTTAAAAAATAAAATAAAAAAGCAGCACTCACAAAAAGCAAAAAATAAAACAGTCCTTAGATATAAGTCCATGCTTTTCCTTAAAACTGAATATGGCTTTACAATTTTTGACCATAGCATTCAACCAATTATTAGAATGAAAAATCTCACCCTTCCATAAATATGACATTAACATAATTATACCACCCCCATCACGGAGACCCATCCTCCTTAGGGAATACATCTGATGCTCCAAAGATGGAAATCAGTCAGATTTTAGTTGCTCTCCAACGTACCTTTGCTTCTCACTGACTGACTGGCTTTTACCCTCCACGCACTCACACGCCACCCCCTCCCCTCGGCTAGACACGGATGCCCGAGCGAGCACGCGCGCGCACAGGCATACAGACACCCAGCGAGAGGCGAGGCAAAGCATCTGATGCTGACTCAGAGCGCTTCTGTGTGCAGGGGGTGGCAGCGGCTGGTATTTTCACTGCGCTCATCATTAACATTAACTCACAGTCTAGCATCCACCCTCTCCCAGACCTGCGGGACTGCAGCATTTGCATGACGCTGTCACTCTAGCCTTTGCAGGTCAGATGATAGGGGGGGAAAGAAAGAAAAGAAAGAAAGAAAAGGAGTGAAAAGAAAAAGCCCCAAGACTCTCATAAAGAAATGCCTTCATTTCTTCCAGGGGCTCCTTATTTTTCTACCTTTCTACTTCCTCTGTGGCTATGTCTCAGCTGTTTGACATCTTTCCGGAAGAAAATGTCCTGTGCTTCAATGAGCCAGTAGTCTGTTTGTCCTCCCCTCCCCTCCCACTCCGATCCCCACCCCTTTTCCCCCCTAATCAATAAGACAGATCTCCAAATGCAGTTGTGGACACAGGCTCGGACACAGTCTCATCCTGGCTCCACTACCTCAGAAAGCAGGCAGCCAGGCTCACACGTGATAGAGAGATAATGCCAGCAATTCTTCAACAGCCCTAGACTTCATGCTACGCCTTCTTTTTCTGTCCCCCCCCTCCTCCCCCGGCTGAAGAAAGAGCAAAAGGAGTCTTCCCACTTCTATATGAAGCCCCCAAACAGCCCAAGGGACACATGAGTGAGACCCATCTGCATAGATCAATCATTTCTATTTAATAATGAACAAAACTACAATTTTAATAAAAATAATTGCTTAATATTTTTATTAGCTGTGCTCTCAGTTCGCAGGAATTATAAAATCTGCCAGGATCTGAATCATCAATATGATTTAAACTGTGTTGAAATCCTAATTTGCTGCAGTAAAACCAACCAAAGGGATATTGGTATATTTTTTAATTTTTATTTTTATTTGATTTAAGAACTTATAAAAATAATAACAAAGAGCTGTGTGGTGGTGAATGTGTAAAAGTTTTTAAGATTAAAAAATGCTTGCAGGCTGTAAGCATCAGAGATTGAATATATGCTTCCATAATATATGGATTTGTGTACATATATGAAAACCATCCACTATATACATTGTTACAAAAAGAACTAAAATATTTGGCTGAACATAGCCCTGGTTGTGCTACAGTGTTTCACAACATGAAGGACTGTACGTAAGTATTTATCCAGTGCCTTTGTTCTTCCCTGGTTCTTTTTAATGACAGAATGTGGTAAACTGCCTACCTTTCCTTTTTATGTGCGCACTATTTCTGAATTACTTGCTAGACAGAACTAGCCATCGGTGACTCTGCAGCATACAAGCAATACATACAAAGGAAAGTACGGCCATTCGCAAGCCAACGGTAATGCTGCCTGGTACTGTAGAAATTTCAGTTTACTCACACAGACAGATCCCAGCATGCACTGCAGGACCAACTAAGGTAGCAGTTTGGCAACAGATCTGTGGCAACAAGCGTGAAGCACAACCATTTGCAGAGGTTCCAAAGAAAACATCACACAACCCATAAAGAGAAAGAAGCGTCTGAAGCAGGAGACATGTGTCTAAAATCAGCTCCGACAGACTCCTGATTTGAAAGCAAAAAGAAAAGAAAAAAGAAAAACTTAAGCACAAAAACAAATGAAAGAAGGAGGCACCCCAGGAAAACAGGGAATTAAGTACATACTCTCATGAGAGAGAGAAAGGCAGGAAGGAAAAGCGTAAGAAAAGGAGAAAGAAAAGGAAATGGAGAAATAGGAGGAGGGAGGGGAATAACGAAGGAAGAAGAAAGGAACAGGAAGTAAAGAGCCAAGGATCACCGAGCACTGAAGAAACAAATACCATATGAAATTAGATTTCAGACACTCAAGATTCAGGAATTGTGTTCAAGCTTAGAACTTAATGAAACACTGTAACAGAAATTAATGCATGTACAGCAGAGCTTAAAATACTTTTTGTCTGTAATAGAGATGCCTGCTGACTTCTTCCTTCCTGTTCTACGTGTATTAAACTGGTCATCTCTTATGGTCTCTTTGCTCAAACCCATTTTTTTTTAAAGCTCTCCAGCATCTTTGTCCTTTATGCTATTTCTTTTTCTAGCCACTGCCCACAATACTCTGGATAAATTAATGCCATGACCTCACTATGGCTATCAGACATAAAATGTCGACTATTTTAATAATTGAACATGTGCTTACAGCAAACTGCCTACTGATATCTTAGCTCTGTGGACTGTCTGCAAGAGCACCTCACTCCTAGCTCTGTGAATCAGAAACAACAGATGCAAATACAACTTCTTTCCCCCAAAATCCATGCCATCTCTTTTTGGTACATTCAGAGACAGACACACACATCACTAAACCTTACAGAAAGCATAAAAACACTTACTAAGAAGGTTAGAAAATCAAGAGGAATAAAGATCTGAAGAAAAATAATGATTATAACTGAATGGCCATGAATTTAAAATATTTATAACCAAACAGGAGTTAGCCAGTTTCAAGTGTCCAGGCTTCTGTCAAGACCACCATTAGGGCCAATGGGAATGCAGACTTGATTAAATCAATATTTGTTTGAAAGAAGACGTTGTAATCAATCAGTTCAATTGCCGCTGTCATAGATATGGGTTTAAAGTCTCTTCTGATTTTGATTTCTCATCACCAATACCAAAATATCTCTAAATTGGGCTTTGACTATGGCTAAACTATTTACAAAGTAAAAATTTACTGTTTTTATACTTCATGTAAGCAATGCAATGCAAGTATGCTCTTGCTAGATTAATTATTTTTACATGTTATTTGAGTTTTGCTGTGTTTCTTAAAAAAAACAACCAAGATCAATCTGAATGTGTGTCAAATGAAATATCAAGTTAGAGGAAGCAACAACTACTCTGGAATACTTTAATACAACCTGTCCTCCACCTTACTGTTAAGGCAGGGATCATTTATTTCTTATAAAGGCTATTTGAAATCAGTGTTATTATGGGAATCATATTTAAAAACATTGGTGGGGTTTGGGATAAGAAATAAAAAACAAAACAAAGAGATCTACAGTTTAAACTCTGATTCAAATATCTGCATAGATATGAAAAATGTATTGTTTTTTACTAGTTGTATAATATTTTCATTGTTTTACTTAACTGGTTGTACCTTTTTAGAAGAGTGTAGCTATTTTTTAAAATGTAGCTACTTAAAAAATATTTTAATGTTTATTTATTTTTGTGTGTGAGAGAAAAAGAGAGAGAGAGAGAGACAGAGCATGAGTGGGGAGGAGCAAAGAGAGGAGACACAGAATCTGAGGCAGGCTCCAGGCTCTGAGACCTCGGCATAGAGCCCGGCGAGGGGAAGGAACCGCAGCATCATAACCTGAGCAGAATTTCGAAGCTTAACCAACGGAGCCACTCAGGCGCCCCCACATGTAGCTATTAAATTAAAATTAAGTAAAAGTATAAATGGAGTTCCTCTGTTGGCTTAGCCACATTTCAATGTATACTAGCACATATGGCTGGTGGTCACTATCCTGAACAATGCAGCTATAGAACATTTCCACCTTGCAGAAAGTTTTATTGGACTGTCTGACTTAAACTCTCCTTGCATGTAACTGATTATTGGGTTCCAATGCTTTCTTTCCAGTCTATTTTTAAAAATTTTTAGCGTTTATTCATTTTTTTTTTTGAGAGAGGGAGAGTGTAAGCAGGGGAGGGGCAGAGAGAGAGAGGGAGACAAAGGATCCCAAACGGGCTCTGTGCTGACAGCAGAGAGCCCAATGTGGGGCTCGAATCCACGAACTGCGAGATCATAACCTGAGACAAAGGCAGATGCTTAACCAACTGAGCTGCCCAGGCACCCCCTTTTCCAGTCTATTTTTGGAGAATGAATCTATATTGATTTACTTAAGCATCTAAATTTGTTCTAACTGAAGAACAACTAGTGCTTTTTTTTACTAATAGTTTTAAAATGTGCAAGATTAACTAAGGGGAGGGGTTTTATCAAAAATGATTCTAAGGTGGTTGGTAACAAAACCATCAGAAGTCACACAGGAAACACTCTAGCTAAAGTCTCTAATAAATCTGACAGATGCTTGTTTGTCTAACTTTTCCAGAAATGAGGGCCACGCTCTTTTTTTGTGTGTGTCAAACAACATATCTTACATATTTCTGTATTCAATAAAGAAGGATGTAATATTAGTGGGTAGCAAAAATCCAGAGAAAAAGCAATTTTTAACAATCCTAATCATATAAGGAAGGAATAGCAGCTAAGAGCAGCAACAACTATGGTAAGACTTTATATTTTTTAAGAGAAAATAAATAGTAATTAAAGCATAGGAGAGACAACAATCAGATGCCAATAAACAATGTTGATCTGGTTGGGAATTTTCTATTGAATAAAACACTGAGAAAAAAATACAAAATAGGTGCGTGCACATTTGTTTGCGTGTGTGTGTGTGGGGGGGTATGTAGACCTTGTTAAGGTAATTTAAGTTACCAATCAGATTCTGGAACTAGTTATCTTAAACAAAACGAAAATATAGTATAATACAAATGTATATGAATTACAATTCTAAAAATCCAGTGAAGGATATAGCTAGTTTTTAACCAGGAAAAAAATCCTGGCCTATATTTTCCTTTCAAAGTTTAGTATTTGGACTAGAGGATGATTCAATGGTTAACTCAGACACTTTTGACTGGGATGCAAAAGGTTTATTTGTCAACCTGCAATTATTTTTTAAATCTCTCTTTTGATAAAGTGCAGAGCATCACAACTGACATGGAAAAATAATCACACAGATTTCCTTTCAGGGGTGATCCTTTAGCTTCTGGTACATGAAATCTAACGTCCATTCTTCTAGCCAAGAAACGTATGATAGTAACTCTCTGCGGTAATCTCTCTCCCTCTCTCTTTCCCTCTTCCCCTCCCTGCCTCTTCTTCCTTCAAGTGAGCAACTCCTTGCTAATCCAGCCTGTCATCAATATCCGCAAGGGGACCCCATTCAAAGCCACACCAGGAGAGCTTGTCTGAGATGGGGTAATTAAAGCAAGAACATGAACTTGAGGGAGGTCTTGAGGGGAAAGTAGCAGTAATAGTCACTGTTGTACAGCCACACACAGGAACAAATAAAAATAGGTCTTGATGATGTATTGTAGACTATTCCTCTTTCAAGAAAAAGGCAAAAAGAGGGTATAAAGCAGGGTATGATAATGAGAGGCAATTTGGATCTCATGAGAAAATGATGTCGTATCAAATTATATGTAAATCTGGAAGAGTATTTTTCAGTAGTTAGCAGGATTATACATACCAATAAGAAAAGAACATTTCTGCTGTGTTGATGTGCTTCCTAGTAGGTTAAGGAGAACAGAATTAATTTTGGCTTTTTAAGATGGGACATGAGTAGAAGGGATTTAAATGATACTAAATGACTTCAGAATTACTGTCATCTTTAGAACTTGAATATTATGGCAAAGGAGCAATAATAGTTTATGTTTAAGCTAACATTACTCTAAAAAAGCACTGTTTTCCTTATGTTCTACATATAACAGTTGGAAACAAAGTTGGGAAGTGGGAAGGGAACTGATCTATGAGTCAGAAAACTGGGTCTAGTGCCAACTCAGTAAATAATAAAGTTTATGGCCGCAGATAAGTCATTTAACTCTTAGAACCTTAGGTCCTGTATCTTTAAAATTAGGAGGATACTAGGTTAGTCATCAAGGCCTAATTCAGCTCTAAAATATTGTGCAATGAAGGGGAGTAAAACTGGAAACACATATTGGTCATTACTACTTACTATTAGATATTCGCATATATAATTATCTTATTTGATTTTTATAGTACTGTTTGTAGCATCTATCTCCAGAAAGATCAATGACACATCGTTATGTCCCAGTGATATCTCACCTAATAACTAAATCTCAAAAATGTATCATTTTAGGGGCACCTGGGTGGCTTAGTCAGTTAAGGGCCCAACCCTTGACTTAAGTTCAGGTCATGATATCATGGTTGGATTTGAGCCCCACATTAGGCTCTGCACTGACAGAGTGGAGCCTCTTTGGGATTCTCTCTCTCTCTCTCTCTCTCTCTCTCTCTCAAATTAATAAACAAATAAATTTTTTAAATGTTTCCTTTCATATTAGCTGCATCATATGGTAATATTAAAATGTTGCATTAGATATATTATGTGGTTTACCCTATTTACATTTAAATTTTCATTTACTTGAAAAAATATATAAAATGTTCTCATTTTAGAACTAGGGAGGTAGCAGTTTTCTAAGATTTAGAAAAAGTGTATATACTGTATGGTACATGTACTAGGGAGAAGAAGTCATAGTTTCCTTGGATAACTCATTTCAGAAATTAGCCTATATGAATAAAACTGTTTTTGATTAATGGATCAAATAGATATATTTCAGCTTTAATAATGCATTCAAAATGTTAGGCTAATAAATGTCAGTATTCATAAAACTTCCTTCAGTAGATTTTAGAAATTTTAAGTAAAAAAATCAGGGGCACTGGGGTGGCTCAGTCGGCTAAGTGTCTGACTTCAGTTCTGGTGGTGATCTTGTGGTTCGTGGGTTCGAGTCCCATGTCAGGCTCTGTGCTGACAGCTCACAGCCTGGAACCTGCTTCAGAATCTGTGTCTCCCTCTCTCTCTGTCCCTGTCTGTTCATGCTCTGTCTGTCTCTCTCAAAAATAAATAAACATAAAAAAATCAGAAAATCAGGTGAATTAACTATCAAACAAAAATCTGTCAACTATCAAAAACTTTTAAAACATCTCTTTTTGTCTTTTAAAAGTGCACATTTTGAATGCTGCTTAATTTGGGTGGAATAAATTTATTAATGGATAATAATTATTCTGATTGCTCATAATTATTCCTAGTCTATATTTTTTAGAGTTTCCTTCAATATGAAAAAATATGCTAATTTCATATGGTTTGTTTCATCATAAAGAAAAAATATTTTATCCATTAATCATAATAGGTAAAAATGGAACAATAATTATTTAAAAATGTATTCTATTTATATTTATACTTTTATTTCCTTTCTTGATTTTCTCTATTAAAATAGTGTATATTTTTGAAACCTATTATTATTTGATCATACATATTCTTTTCAAGGCTGAATTTTCACTTTGTTATCTATATGCTCAATGATAAAAATTGTTTCATGATTGATATATTTTTAGAAGTATAAATACTGTGAGACAAATTTAACTTTTCAAAACATACTCTTTCATAACAAATACGATACTCTTAAACATTATTACATAGGTTAAAGAAGTTCCCATTGCATGAGAGTAGAGAAAAATGCTTCTGGGCATTACAAACCTCATTTAAATATTTCTGAACAGTGAAGGTTCAAGTGTATCCTGCATTCCCATGCTTTGTTCCCATCCTTTCCAATCAATTGTATTGATTTGTTAAGGGTTAGAGGGTACACTTTCATTGATCCAGGAAATAGCCTGACACAGCAAAACTTTTTGACAAGTCAAGGCAGATCAATCCCACCTTTGCTTCCCTTTGGATACATTATGGTTATTCATTCTGCATCACCTAAATTCTATAAGACATATCTTAGCTTCAGAAAGGAAATGGAGAAAGGATCACCTGTTTTCTTGGAAAAAATGATACATTCTAAATATTTCTCACACTGAATTGCTTTTGAACTTGGTGGACATTATATCACCTGATCAAGTACTTGGCCTTCTAGTTCACTAGAAAATTCTGTCCCTTTTCAGGATTTTACAAAGCATCAGGGGAAAAACTCGAAAACAAAAATGTTGAATTCATTTAGAAAACCGGTGTCTGTTTGAAAACACATCACTGTAGCCTTCTTTTCCAGAGCCACCTACCCATTCATTTTTTTACTGCCTTGGTGCAACCGGCTGACTGCAAACAGTCCACTGGCTGCAACAGCTTCTTTGTCACTTCAAGAAACGGGAGGGCCCACTTTAAGTTACCTTGAAAATAACGTTTTAAAAAACCTTCATACAGGTGCACCTGGGTGGGTCAGTCGGTTAAGCATTTGACTCTTTGTTTCAGCTCAGGTCACGGTCTCATGGTTGGGGGGATCAAACCCCAGAATGGGCTCTGCGCTGACAGTGCAGAGCCTGCTTGGAATTCTCTCTCCCTCTCTCGCTGCCCCTACCCTACTCTCACTCCCTCCCTCAAAATAAATAAGCAAATTAAAAACAAACCTTCAAACAATGTTATATTGGTATACTAATACAATTAGGAGGGTATTTTGTAAGACACTGTACTCTAAACCTCCAGGAGTTACTAGTACTTTGATTTTCACTGTCCTGAAAAGTTACATGCTGTTTAATACCCTTCCTATCCTGTAAATGTTACTTTGGTAACAAAGTAAATATTCACCAAAATTCAAAACCCTCATAACCCTAATGGCCCACGGGCCTGTCAATTTTTTTTTTTGTAGTCATGCTTGATTATATTTCTTTATTTAGCAATTTAATTTATTTTACGTGCCACAAGCCATAACTCATTAAGGAAAGGGGTTAGAGTTTATGTTCGGATACTTTGCCATTATAGAGTTTTGGGTTTAGGAGGAACATATTTCCATTCCTGTGCTGGAAAAGACATGTTTTATAAAGTACACATTAAACAAAAAAGAACAGCTTTTCCATTACTAAATGCAGTGCTCAGAAGGACAGAAAACTTACTGGTTCTCTTAAACGCTAAACCTTTAAAACATTTGCTAGATGACAGCATTATAGAAAAAAATAGTTTCTTTAGCAAAGAATTAAAGCTGAATATGCAACATTTCTTAGGAGCATTGAATAAGTCTATTTGTCCAGCTTACTTTGCAAAGACTGCGTAGAAAACAGCACCATAAACACTTTCAGTCCCCACACAAGGGCTAAACAAAGAGTCCTCTTTCTAGCCATCTAATCGGGTAATTTATTTTTTCAACCATCACATAAATCGAAACACAGCTGTAACCAATGACTTGCAGATCCAGTTCCCAGCCAGCTGGAATCAGTTCTGCTGAAACAGCAAGATTTTTACATTGTTCACTTCTGTACATCTGGAGAAATCATTGAGGTTCAAAGGTGACCAGAAAAGCTCTTTAAATAAATTCAACCGACAGTGAAGATTTGCCCAAGGATCTACAAACTCCACATTCACTTTTACAAACTGTTCGTTTCATGAAATTAATTCTTATAAAGGCTATTTGCATCCTCATCTGTATAGACTTTATGAGTTGCTAATTGAATTACGCATTTAAATGCCTGTTTCTTTCAAACAACTTGCTCAGGGTACTTCCAAAACTTTTTCTAAGAGTTGTAGCTATTTAAAGATGGTTACATTAAAACATTATGTTACATGCAGAAACCCGGACTATAAAGACCTGTAACAAAAGCAGATACCAGAAATGTACCTACTCATATCTCAAGTTTAATCTTGTTTAGCTAATATAATCCTCTATTTAGATAAAATAAAGGAGAAATACTATCCGAAAGAAAGCAGAGCTGGAACACCCCCATCAAGCCAGGCAGGAAAATCCCTAAGGAGCCTGAGTCCTGGAAGAAACAAACCCCAATTAGGAATGTTCCACATGCGGTATTACAGGGAGGTGATTCTGGCATAGAAAAGAAACTCAAGAGCAGCAGACACTTTTGCTCTACCCTAGAAGCATATATGCGCACACAGGGCAGAAGTTAAGATTCCCAAAACAAAAACTGACACAGCCAATTCTTGATATAAAGAGCCTTCTGCAAAAGTTGGATAAACTTAGAGCAAATAAAAACCCAGAAGAATAAATGTAGCTTAGCATTTAAATTGCACACAACAGATCAATTCAAATGCATCATTTTCTTCACCAAAGCTATCACAAAGATATTCATCTTGGGAAAATGAATGTATAGGTCTGGCAAACTTCTCAATACAGTTTTTCTTGTGTTCACCAATATACTTTGTTTTTCCTTCTTTGGTTAAGTCAATATACAAGTAAACAAATTATTTTCATTAGTTAGCCATCTTGTAAATCTGCTATTTCAATTACAGTGGACGGACAGTCAGTAACTTCCTTATGAATTATATTTCTAACTAAAAAAAGTGTAAAAAGAAATAGTAGGAGAGTATGCTTTTAGTTTTTACTGAATGACAGATGGTGCTCTCATAGTAAGGAGCAATTCACCATTAGATACTAAATTCACAGAAAGGTGTATATAAGTTCATTCACTTGATAAACACCTGCTTTGTTTTTATGTCAGTCACTGTGCACAAAGGCTATAGAAAAATAGTCTGGAACAGGTAGCAATGTGATTTAATAAATAATAAAATATTCGGCGTCGTGAGGATTACATTTATGAATTTTGGAATTTTGGGATTGTAGAAAATTGAATCTAACCAAAACAGAGGAGATATACCCCCTTGTCCACTACTGGTTATCAACTGGCTGTGGCAACTAAAGGAAGGCATGTAACTGTACGGATCTCTGTAAAATAAGAATCTAATGTTCCCTTCAGCTGAAATGTCCACATTCTTACAGGTAACATTTGAAATCCCAACAAATGTCTGTTTCTCCCATTGCTCCTGAAATGTAAAATCCTAGATTTTCTTTTTTAATTTCATCACTTTGGGGATGAACACTATTAAAAAACCTACAACAACAATCTGTCCTTTTTTAGATTTCGACCAATAGATCTAGAAATAACTAGAATCAACTACATCATATTTTTGAGGAGTAGAGGGAAAGTTAACTTTATGGGAAAAATTCTTGAATGGACATAGCCTAATTTTATGAGTACGTCATTAAAAATTAAGCAACCAGTTAAATTTCTCATTGTTTTAAAATAGGACTAAAATTAGGTAACTCCCACACTCTGTTCCCTACTGCAATATTAAAGCAGGCTTCGCAAGGAAATACACATGATTGAAGTTTCCAGAGCTATTTATAAACATTTTGGTTATTTGAATTCACATGTATCCCAGAATCCTGTGATCTGTGATGTCTATACATTGACTCAAATATGCTGTATTTCTAAAACATCTGTAAATATAACATATTCACCACATAGATATTCACATTTATACAAGTGAACATTATGTTTGTAAAAATAAAAATATCCAAAAATCTTCATAAGCCATGATAGAAAAACATCTGTACCAATAGCATGAAAAATTCTCATGTTCCACAGACAGTTGTTCATAACAAGACAAAAAAAAAAAAAAAGATTTCCCACAATAATTTCAACTGGATAATAAAGGGAGGGGTAAGTTCTTATTAGAAAGTAATTTGTCTTAGGTGTCTCCTAACTGATGATAGCTTATACTATGCCTAACTTCCAACTAAATTTAATAAATAATGAATTATTCAATCACAAGGATTACCTTTAAGAATTTCAGTGTAATAGAAATAGTTTCTTACTTAGACTTACTATTATCAAACTTTGATTTTTTACCCATTTTTATCACAATTTCTCAACATTTTCGTTAGAAAATACATACTTACAAGTGATCCAGGAAAACATTATAGAAAAATTCCATATCTGTGTCATTATGAGCTGTTAAACTCCAAAAACATTGTCATCCCTCGTTTGTCATCAAGAACTAAGAGCGGGTTTTTCATTGAGTTTTGAGTTGGTAAGACTAAAGGTCTAAAATAGGCAAAAATTCAATGTCCATATGTGAATTTTGCTTTTATTTTGCTAAAGGATTATTTTGTCCATTGATATTGGCCTATTTTTAAGTACTAGCCAGACATAGTATTTCATCAATAGTCCAAATCCTTTGTTAAGCATATTACATATAATCTTATGTGATAATAATAATTTTCATTTCTTTGGGCTAGCTGTTTAGAGGGTCACAACATAAGTTTTATTTTTTTTAAAAAAATGTTTTATTTTTTATTTATTTCTAGGAGAGAGAGAGAGACAGCGTGAGCAGGGGAGGGTCAGAGAGAGAGGGAGTCACGGACTGAAACAGGCTCCAGGCTCTGAGCTGGCAGTCAACACAGAGCCCGACGCGAGGCTCGAACCCACAAACCGCGAGATCATGACCTAAGCGAAAGTCGGACGCTTAACCGACTAAGCCACGCAGGCGCCCCCCCCCCCCCTTTTTTTTAAATGTTTTATTTACAACATAAGTTTTAATAGTAAGTATTGGGGATGTCTGTTTGGCCCAGTCAGTTGAGCGTTCGGCTTCGGCTCAGGTCATAGTCTCACGGTTCCTGGGATGGAGCCCCGCATCGGGCTCTGTGCTGACAACCAGCTCAGAGCCTAGAGCCTGTTTCAGATTCTGTATCTCCCTCTCTCTCTGACCCTCCCCTGCTCATGATGTCTCTCTCTCTCTCTCAGAAATAAATTAAATAAAAATAAAAAAATTAGCCAGAAGAATTATAGTTGTTATTTAATAAAGGCTTTTAAATCCTAATAACTGATGTTTTAAATCATCTAGGCAGCATTTATATTAGTTACTTGCTTATATGTATATTTCATTTGCAATGGTACACAGGTTTCATCCAGTCTCTATGGGGAAATGGTAGAATTTTATATACTTAAAAGTGGTTTGGAATGTGTTAAGGTAAATAAAAACCACATTCAGGGAGAGAAACCCAGTTTTGTCCCATAAAGATGAGCATAAGGAGAATGCAGGGAAATGGGCTGGAGAAGCACCATGGGGTGAAACAGAAAGAGGGCATAAGACCAGATGATTCTCCACACATGTTCTAGAGATTTCTTGAATCAAATAATACTTCCAAGTTAGGATTATACATGAACTAATTTGTCTCTTTTCTATATGAAGAAAAATATGTAATAGTTAAATAATTTCTTCTCCATGTCTGATGAAAGAAAACTGGACCTCATATTGATTTGCAAAACACTGGTGGATTTATCTTTAAAATTAAAGTTCACCACTCCATATAATCAGGAATAAAGATTTTTGAAAGTATACTCTGAGAAGAGTCAGAAGCAGGCTCCAGGCTCTGAGCTGGCTGTCAGCACAGAGCCCAACACAGGGCTCGAACCCACAAGCTGTGAGATCAAAGTCGGACACTTAACTGACTGAGCCACCCAGACACCCTAAGTTAATCAGTTTTAAAGAACAAAAATTTCTTCATTTCCAAAGAAAGGATTATAAAATATTATGGTTTGAAATCGTTTAAAAATTTTTTTTAAACATTTATTCATCTTTGAGAGACAGAGAGAGATAGAGCTTGAGTGGGGGGGGGGGCGGGGAGCAGAGAGAGGAGACACAGAATCGGAAGCAGGCTCCAGGGTCTGAGCTTCTAGCACAGAACCTGATGCAGGGCTGGAACCCACTGACCATGAGATCATGACCTTAGCTCAAGTGGGACACTTAACCTACTGAGCCACCCAGGCACCCCTTATGTTTGAAATCTTGAGTCTATTTTCTTTCAAGAGGATCTACAAGTCTTCCAAATATACCATGTTAGTCAATGCATTTACCTTTCCATTTCTTTAAGTAGTAAAAATCTCCCAATATTATAGCCACTGTCATAAGCAAGCCAGGGACAGGGGTTTTGACCCACATAAAGGCTGTGTCCATGAATTAGCTTAGACAGAAAGAACATTACACCAATATTATTATACGTATAAGCCTTATATCTGTGCAATAAATTAAAATTAAGTTAGGGGAAAGAAGTGATTTAGAGTGAAGTATCTCAATACTTTTTGCCTTTTTTTTTTTATAGAACCAACCTCATATAAATGAAAATTTGATACGTAAAAAATTGGAAAAACTCACATTCAGTTGGACACCCCAAATAGTACACACCTTTCAAGAAGAGTTATGTAGGGTTATTTCTAAGCTTTCAGTCACACATGAATTTAATTTGACATATATTTTATGAATGTCCATTGTGTACAAGTGACTAAGTTGCTAACAGAATTAATAAAATGAGGGGAGAGATGGCATCTGTCCTCGAGCACCTTAATAAGTAGGGAAAGTGTCAGACACAAACCAGATTACAGTGCATGAAAATGTGAAGCATGCTATTTTATACAAAGTGCTATGAGAACAAAGGGGAGAGAGATGATGAATATTGAGTGCTACAGAGAAGGTCTGTGGCAGGAAGCCCCACCTGAGTTGAGCCTTGAAGGAGAAAGACATTAGAGGGGGCAGAATTAAAGAAAAACAAACAAAAACAATAAACAAAAAACAAAAAACAAACAAACAAAAAAATAACTTCTAGTTTGGGGATAGAGAAAGAGGAAAAGCTCAAAGGTGGGGATTCATGCGATGTTTGGGAAAATGGCCTGGCGAGAGTGACAGAATGCTGGCTTATGCAAGGAATGCTATTAGGAAAAATGGCCAGGCAGTTGGATTAGAGCACAGTTATAACAGGTCTTTAATGTTACACTGGGAGTTAATTATTTAGGCAAAATAATCAACTAAATTCTTCTTGAGTAGGGTGTTTTTTTTTTTTTTTTTCCAGTTAGAATAATGAACTCGCAACAATAATACCAATAAATGTCATGGATTCCAACACCGAATCTGTATCCAGTCCTGTGCTGATATATATCATGTTATTGTATCACACCAATGACTCCATGAAGTTAATGGCATTCCTTATTTGCAGTTTATTGACAGGAAATCTGAGCCTCAAAGAAAGTTATGTACCCAATATCATACCACAAGTAAATAGCTAGAATCTGATCCTCGCCTACAGAATTCTGAAGTTTGTCATACCACCTCTCGAAGTTAAACTGGCCTCTCTGAGAGAACGCTTTTGAATCTGGATCTTACTACCCAGAAATGTGGGCAGTCTACACCATGCCAGGAAAATCCTACAAGGAACTTCTAAGAGGGTACAGAGATTACAGGAATCCCTTTGTATTATGAACAGTTTGGAACGGACAAGGATTCAAACATGGGTCTTTCCAATCCCAAAGCTCATGTTCTTTCCTTCATTGCATGCTTCTATATATGTCTAATTGTTAATTAAACAGCTGTATAAAATTTCATCTTGGGAATGTACCACAGTTTGCTTAACTGTTTCCCAACTGTTGAAAATCTCTAGGGGCTCCAATTTGTGTATACTGTGAATAGCATTGAAGTCAATACTGTTTACCATGTCTCTTGTTCTCTATTCACATTTCCTCCTTTGTGTAATATTGCAGAAATGGGAAGATTAGAATGCTTTAAAATAGCTGAGTAGCTTTGGCATAACTGAATAACTGGTAGCCAAGATAGGTTTTCCATTTTTATCTGAATTTTATAATATCTCAAAGAATGAGCCATAGTAACTAATATGATTTCTTTAAAGCCTTTGCTTATAGGTTGCATTCATGCATTCCATTTCCCATTGTTTTATTACTCGAATACTTTTTGCTCATCTCTTTCTGATCTGATTACACATTAAATAACTGAAATATCAGGCAAAGATTTTTCTTTACCTGGCAGACTTTGAGAGTAGCCACTGAATACTTTAATGGTCAAAGAACATAGCAACAAAATATTCTATTTTCTCCCGTGTGGTGAAGTCTCAAGTTACACAATAAAAGAACATTTAGCAACACACCTTTATATCTATTCCAAGGAATAAGGTCAGTTGGATGAACATCAAAGTTTGTACCAAAATCTCCCATGAGGATTTTATCAAAACAAGAAATCTACCAATTTGGAAGCTTTTATTTGCATTCTATTTCATTCACATTTCAAACATTTTTAACCTTTTTAAAATAAGTACTGATATCACAGAAAGGCACACATAAGTGTATCATAGGACAAGGTTTCTAAGAGTTCTACATTAATTCTGAAAGCACACAGCACTTCTAATTTGAGAATTCGTTTCAAAAAGCAACTAAAAGTGCCCTGAAACTTAGAAATTCTGAGTTCTAATTCTGCCCCTGCCATGTTCATTGTGAAACTACACATAAGCTACTTTGCAGTACAGGATTTTGGTTTCACCATTGAAAAATCATAAGCTACCGCATTGGACTAGAATGGCAATTTTGCAACTTTCAGCCCAATGAAAACAAAAAGGACCATATAAATGCAAAATAACATTTCCATATAACAGACTGCTATAGGGTTAATTTAGCTGCTGTCCTAAAACCAAGTTTTGTGACATGAAAAAAAATCCCAATACATCTCTGCTTCTTAAACCAGGCTGTATGCACTTGGATGTGGTGACAGAGTTGCTGGGTTTTGAAAATGTGAAGGTGTGCAAAGAATAAAGGAAAAAGCCTAAACTTCTTCCTTTGATTGAGGTACAGACAGTCTAGTGGGGTAAAAAGAACTAGAGACTGCTAGTGGAATTTTCAGGATCGGAGGGCACTGTTATTCAGAGATGAAAAATCAGATAAATAAAAATTTCCAAACTGTAGTAATTCCATACCAATTCACATATCCCTTCCAAAAAAGTTTTAGATTTACAAACCAAAGAAAAATATGAAAGACATTTAGACTCCTTAAAAAAGATGACCTTATAATATTGTTTAAAATAACTACCTGCACATAGAATCTAAAACACATGTATACTTATAGGAAGGAACAGGTGGTGAGGGAACAAATCAGGGAAATGTAATATGTATGGGTCTTTTTACTGGTTTCTTCCATGCACCCTGATGTTTCTGCCCTAACAGAAGCAGCAGCCGGGGACTTACTCACCAGGATAGGAGTGGATATGTTGGGTGGATTCTCAAATAATCAATCCCAACCAGTTTTAAAGAACATTGATTTGTGACTGTAATCTTTTATCCAAACCTCAGACATCCAACTTTGACAACTGTAAAGTGGGTTGTAAATGTCCCATATATCTTGGATCACTTTCACAATTTCTTTTCACTTTTAGTCATTGTTTAGGGGGAAAAAAATCAACAAATAGTGTGGAGAAATAGAAGGCCTATTTTTACTCAGACTGCTCCTCATCTCCTATTCAGGTAGGCTTGAGAGTATGTGGAAGGATTTTTATCAATATTCTAGACAACACTCCCACACAGATCTGTTAACTAAAAGAATAATACATATAGTCATATACATATGTATATATATATAACCTCACAAAGGTTATTTCTTAAAGAGAACTGAACTTGTTGAGTATTGCATGAATTAGGAGCATACAGTACAATCACAAAAGAACAGCAGTGATAGAACAAAGTGGAGCTTGTTAAATTAAAAAAAAATGCTTTTTCATTCATTCAATCCATATGGTCAGAAATCTTTTCACAAAAAGGCTATCTTGAATAAATCACAGAGGTAGAATTTTTAGACAAAGAGGCAAAAGTTGACCTCCCTAATTTTCAGGACAACTACCTAAACTATGCCGACAATTCTTGAGGATCCTGGCACTTTAGACTTTTATGTATCCCAAACACGTCTGGAATTTCGTGTTCCTTTCATCAGAACGGTTTGCCCTATCTTGAAAAATGACGAGTTAAGAATTTAAAGAAACCCTGTAAATTTTCCTTGAGATTAAGTACAAAATGTGTTAGACACTATTTTTAAAAATATGAAGACAGGAAAGAAAAGTCACAGAACAGCCTGTTCTCAAGGGGAAATAACAATGGTACACAATTAAAAAAAAAAAAAGATGAAATTACTAAGGGCTTCAAAATTTAACAACACATGAGGTTCAAACATATTTCTCTCACATTTCTCACTCTCCTGTTTCACTGGCTTCTATCATTTCCCTCTTGGGATTTATCAGACAACCTCCATATTACCCACTACTCATCCACTGAGCAGATGCATTGTGATAATATGAAAATCATGCCTTCTAGTGCACATTCAACCACTAATGCAGCCATGGGTAACAGAAATCCTACTACACTTGACCAGTTGAGTCTATTTCTATTTCTACCTACATTCAGGATGCTTTTTGCTGCCATTCCTATAATTTCCATCAGCATCTAACCAACTACTAAATGGTTCATTCACCAGACCTACTGATTTTGTAATGGCCTCTTTTTCTCTTGTGACTGTTGTGATGACTTCAGAATGCACTTGATTACTTTTACTCACTTGTCTTTGTTGACTATTACACCGTAGTAGCTTGGTGTGTGTTTTGTTAACAAATATTGGTCCTATTTGTTGACCTTGACCTTGTTTTCAAACAATAATGAACCATTATAAGTATTAGAACTTTTCTCTACCTACACATGTGAAATTCATTACATGAATTTTCATTACATACATTACATTTTCTAGTTGTGAATGGAACAATGAAAATCTTTTAAGTCTTTCTCAAAGTGCAGTAGTAACACAGCTCTAAGGAAAGATAACTTGAATAAGAGAATAGCCAGAGAATTGAATTTCATAAATGTGATAACAGTTTGGAGCTTTAGGTCACACTAACCATGTTTCTGATAATGAAAGAAAACTCTTATACCTTGAGGCCTGGTTATTAGAGAACATTACTTAGTTCTAAGTTGGGAATCTATACCAAGGACATCATTACCCATTAGCCTTAACTGGTATTAAAAACAATTATTTTTAGAAAAATTATTAGAAAAGAAAATATTGGTTTTAAACTTATTGAAGAATGGATCTAATACATACATATATATATATATATATATATATATATATATATATTACACAGAAGAGACTACAACGAGGCTAGTATCACAAGACCTGTCTCCTTTGGTCAAAATAATAAATGGAAAAAAAATGCTAGCAATGGTAAAGGAGGTAATACATGTATCGAGAGGAAGGCCAGCTGCCCATAGTTCAAAAAGCAGAGCCTTAGCTCTTTTGGAACAACCTGTGAATTCAACAAGGATCTAATAGACTTGTTGACCAGACTATTTGCCAAGTCCATCCCTATTTTCTCTGAGTGAGATTGGACTGACCTTTGCTATTTCCACCTAACAGGCAGCTTGGGGGGAGGTGAGATAATGTTTAATTGGAATAAATCATGTAGGTAGCATTGAACAAGCCTTAAATCTTCAAAGAACTATTTAACTGCTTGAACATCAGCACTCTAAGTAGGCTGATAAAACGGAGTTTATCATAAATGAAGAACAAAATAATTCAAGACATCGACACCAGAAAAGAAAAATTCATGAAATAGAATCATTAATAAAATGTGCAGGAAATAAGTCCTTCTGTGAAAGCCTCACTATCTCATGTTTGGGGTTTGTACATTGCTGATGTAATGAGAATTTTGGCTGCCAGAAGAAGTATGCATATTCCTGAAAAATGGGGGGCAAGCCACTTAAGCCATCTCATGGACAACCGTTCCTTTTTTTCTTCAAAGTTGTGTAAATATACAATAAGAATTAAGAACAGAGCCATCATAATTATTTGAACATTAACCTTTTCAAGAACTACACATAGGCTATTCATAGCTATTCAAAATTAAGATGTTCTATTTTATTGAAAGAAATAGAACTAAAGGAAAGGAAGGTGTATTATTTTTTTAATGAGTAGTATAGACAAAACAAATAATGCAAGAGTTTAAATCTTTCAGTAGCAAAAGGGACAAGTAGGTAACACAGTCTTCATTTTGAAAACCCATCATTTCCCTGCAAATAGACAATGGGTGTTAAAATGCTTATTTGAAATCTCAAAATAAAATAACTCTTGTCCCCAAAAACTATGACTAAAAACATCATGGATAGGAAACTTTTCACATGAGTATCCTAATTATGGAATTCAAAATAAGCATTATATGTTCAAATACAAAGAGTTTATCATATCATGAGTTTCCATGTAGCCCTCTCTAACCTTTACTTATAGGACAGCTTCACTCATCCTAAGAGGTCTTCCATCTCATATTCACTTGGTTTTAGTTTCATTTATTAGACAGATTCAAGGGGGAAATGTGCCTGTAATCAGACCTTCATCCCTAGATCAACCAGAAGGAGAATACACACAGGCAACAGTTTTTGAGGCATTAAAAGTAGCAGCCTCAGGATGGTAAACACAGACTATGAACATTCACACTACATATTGTAAAGCGTTAATTGAAGAATGTTTATTTGGCACAGGAGACATCCCTTTTTTGTACATTCCATAAGACAGTGGTGTCATGTTTACATGGCTATGCAACCTTGAAGCAATGCATTCTTCAAAAACAGTTTTTAGATGCTTATAATTACCTTTCTCTCAATACTGAATTCATACACTTAAGTTGATCCATGTTTTGGAACCCTACATGCAGACAACGTATTATCAAATAAATAACTTAGGTACCTCTTACAATGTTGAAAGACAGGCATCATATATAAACTGGTTTCACTGCCTGCACCTGAGCAAATTGACTGCCCAAAGGAAGTAAGTAGGGTAAATATATTTTCTTATGTAGGATACTCATCTTTTCTTGATTTGCAAGAAATGCAAAGCTTGAAGTCATTCTTTATCTAACTGAACAAGATACTTAACAGAGAGTTTGATCTAGGTCAAAAATGGAATGAAGAGATGCCTATAAACATAAGAGGGGATTTTTTTTTCAGAAAAAATATTCATGAGCATGTTGAAGACATTGTCATTACTCATTTTAAGGAAGACCTTCTAGTATTGATACATGATGTACTGCTAACAGGCAGTGAGAAAACAGAACATCAAAAATGTTAAGGTTTGATTAAGTGGTCTCAGAGTAAACCCTATAGAGTCTCGAAGACCAGGGAAACATGAAAGATACAGGGGTCTCATCTTAGTTTTAATAGTTTAAGTAAAACTCATTTTCAGTTTACATTAAACTTGGTTTAAAATTAAAATTTGATTTAAATTTAGTACACATTAAAAGGGAATGAAAGTTGCCAGTTATAAGAAAAATCTGTTTTAATTAATTACTTTACAATATGGATTTATAATTTTCCATTTCTTGAATATTGAAAATAGTTTTCATAAAAGTAATTTCTTATTATGGGAGCAAATAGGGCATGGTGGGTCCACTAAAATTTTTAAAAATCCGAATTCTCTCCTTAAAAGTTGTTTTAATGTAAAGCAGTTTAATAAGCCTGCTTTTTTTGATAAATGATATTATAGTATCATAAAGTTATACACTCACAGTATTTAACATGAGAAAAAACCTCAGAATCACCACAAAAACCCTAAAAGCCTATTCATCTGTATCCTTGTAAGAATTTTTAAATAAAAGTTTTACTGATAAGAACTAGAAAAAAATGACTATGTGGGATCCATACTCAAATTAAGGGAAAACCCTTCTATTTGATGAAAGTTACTAATATTTTAAAAATACACAATAGGTTATACAATATTTAAAATACAAAGTTAAGTTACACAATATGCAGCCAGAGATACTCATAATTTGACGGTGCGGGATCCCATTAACTACTCAGTGGAACTCTTTTCCTGACTAACTATATTCAGAATTTTATGCACTTCTTAAAAATTTTATATTCATTTTAAAATTTTCAGTTTTGAGTATATACAATAATTCTTTTGAACTTTAAATTACGGTGTCTAGAACATTCAAAATACGGTATCATTTGATTTATTCTCCCACTTATCTCTTCTATCTACATTATTTTTCAAAAGCAATCATGTCACACACACAAACACACACACACACACACGCGCACATTGGATTTGAGGGCAGACTATGAAGAGAAAATGGGAAGAGAAGATTGTAGATATGGATAGTAAGAACAAAGTCCTACCTAGATAGCATATATGAGACACAAGACTAACAAGTCACACTGCTTTCAACTCCACAATGTTATTCAGAAGTTCACAGTTATATGCTCTCCTAATTCTTTTTTTAAAATGTTTATTTATTTTTAAGAGAGAGAGAAAGAGGAAGCGCAAGCAGGGAAGGGGCACAGAGACAGGGAGGCACAAGATCTGAAGCAGGTTCCAGGCTCAGCTATCTGCACAGTGCCTGACGCAGGGCTCAAACATGAGGACCTTGAGATAATGACCTGAGCTACCCGACTGAGCTGCCCAGGCAACCCATATGCTCTCTTAATTCTTGATGCCTCTCAACTGACCAACAGAAGTAGATAAATTCTCATTGAAGGACCTGAACTGTGCTTTATTATACTTTCTGTAACTAACTAGTAAATTTAAGGCACTTAAGTACTAATTTATTTTACCTAAGGATGATAAAAAGCATATATGACAAGCGTTTAAAATATATACACAAAAATTCAGGATTATATAGCTGTAGTATTAGGAGAATACCATGCAGTTTTAGTAAAACCCAAGGGCATACATTTTCTAGTTGGCAGAACGGCATGAAGAAATATAGCTATTTCAGGAAGTTTATTTTAAGCTTTTGGTCCCATAAAAAGAACTTGTCTTATTAACCATTTTTCATATGAAGGACAGACTGGAAAGTACTGCCTTAAAAATCTGAGTCAACTAGAATTAGTATAAAACTCACTTTCAATAGCAAACAACATGACAAACAGTGATAAATGCCATTTATTTTAGGGTACTTTATGTTTACATAAAACCAAGACTGAAATATGCCCATGGTTCATTCTGAGGCAAACACACACTTCCATCCACCTACATCTATAATTTAGAAAAGAGAGGAATTTTTTGAAGAGAGAGGATTTATTACAAGCAGGATTATAATCTCAAGTTAATATATGATGGTAATGAAAACTAAATGTTAAATTAGGTTTTGCCCAAGAATATGAAGCTAGAATATAAAGATTTTTCTCAAAAAAGATTCAAGCATGATGTCTATCTGGTAAAAAAAGCTATCAAATATGTTAATACAGGTGTTAATACATAAGGGCAATGTAAAAAAAAAGCATGATTTACAGTGTGAAATCGTACTAAATACAGATAATTATTAGACCAGAACAAGTCTCTTGTTTTATTAAATTTTATTTATTTGAAGCTCAGTTTTTAAATTTTAGAATCTTGCTAAAGTTTTATGAGAAGGTTACTAAGAAACATAGATGATATTGATAGAAAGTTAAAGAAATTGGGAGTAAGTTCCCTACATGCATATAACATTCTAGTGTCCCTTGAGGGGTATTCGGAGGTATCTTCATAGCAGCATACACTAGTAACATAGCACCATCAAAGCACTTTGCTGACTTAATTCTTCTGCTTATCAAGGATGGAATGTGTTTCCTAACATTCTTGATTTGTATATAGCCATCAGATGGTTTGTGAACACTGGTTAAAAGCAGGGTGTTTTGACTACTGATGCCATTAAGGGTATTCAACTATAGGTGAGATAGCCATAAGACAGTTAAACACCTCCTCCTCCATTCTTACACTGGGAAAAAAAAGAGCATCATTCAAGGGTAGTCAGATGGGGATTTAACCAAAGAACTATAAACAGCGTCCAAAAAGAAAAAAAAAATCTAGCAAAATCTATGTGGGTTACTATGCTTATCCCTGTAGATCTCTTCACTACCTTTATCAGAAACTTGGGTCCACACTTTTCCCCTTTTCACAATGGGCTTATGACTTTCTCCTAATTACAAGGGAATGGGTTACCAGTGTGGACAATTTCAGAAAAGCATCTCTTTTTTTTCTTCCCCTGTTAATTTTTGAACAAGGCAGTTTGAGGTGGATGGCTACTGGGCTGAGCAAAGTCACCAGCGGGGGAGGTGTCTCTGGAATGTGTAGAATGTGCATTCTTTAGATGCTTAAAAGGGGTAGCTGCCCTCTTCTTGGCTTCTACCCATTTCCACTGGTTTGGCTGCTTCAGTAGAAAGCAGGTATTACTTTTAAACACACAGTGGGTTCCCTAGCTCTTAAACACTGATGATGTTCTTAGGGTTTTGAAATTGAAATCAGGCTTTTAAAGAGAGCTATGTTTTATCCACATATGGTTTAGGTCTCTTCGATTTCTGACTTGTTTATTCTTTTTTTTTTTTTTTTTTTTTTTCAGAAGGGGGAGAGGGGCAGTGGGGGAGAGAGAGAATTTTAAGCAGGCTCCATGCTCAGAGCAGAGCCTGACATGAGACGTAATCCCATGACCCCGGGATCATGACCTGAGCCCAAATCAGGAGTCAGATGCTCAACCAAGAGAGCCACACAGGTGCCCCTGTTTGTTTGTTTGTTTGTTTTTTTCTATTTCTTTTTATTTTAAAGTTTAGTTATTTATTTTGAAAGACACAGAGAAAGGGAGAGTCAGAGAGAGAGAGGGAGAGAGAGAGAATCTCAAGCAGGCTCCACGTTGTCAATGCAGAGCCTCACCTGGGGTTCGAACTCGCAAACTACAAGATTGTGACCTGAGCCAAAATCAAGAGTTGGACACTTAACTGACTGAGCCACCCAGGCGCCCCATTTATTCTCTTTCTAAATTAAAGAATGTTGAGAGAGTTGTCTGGTCTTGGTTGAAGTCCTTTCAGTAATGAGCAACACAACATACGTGGCACGGGAAATAGAATAAGGCAAGACTACTTTCCTCAAGGAATTGGTGTGTTCATGCCTTGTTCTTCATTTGGAATGGCCTGGTGATTAGTAAATAATGCAAAGAGACTCGGGCTATTTATTGGTATTTACCTATATTTTTCATCTATTCAGTAAAGTAATTTAATTGCCATTATTAAATACCACTCTTTTCCATGGTGACTTCTTTTTCTCTGAAGAATAATTTAAAAACTCTGATAAGTGAAATAAATCTTCTCATCCAGTCAATTAGTTTTTCTTTAAAAGACTTTTAATGAGCACCTGGGTGGCTCAGTCATTTGAGTGTTGGACTCCTGATTTTGGCTCAGGATTCTCTCTCTCTCTCCCTCTGCTCCTCTCCCCCACTTGCTCTCTCTCTCTAAAAATATTAAAAGAATAAATAAATAAGCCTTTAAAAACAGCAGATGAGCTTCTGATAAAAACTCAGGCACACAGCTGCTTTCTAGAATAGTCTCATGAGTTCCTGACTCAGCCTAAGCCATCTTCATGCCATATTGCACTCCTACCTAGTTTTTCCACTCATCCATTCTTGCTAATGTGCTTATGGTAATTCTCTTGAGAATTATCTTAGGATTTCAGGTTATATAAATGACAATGATGATTATTTTGTCTAAGCAAGCCATTTAAAACTATCATAGATTAGGCTCCATATAGACCCTTATATTAATGTATAATATCAACAATAGTGAAAACTAGTTTGCTTAGAAATACTACTACAATATTTAAAATTTCATTAACTTGCACAGGCCTTTGCCTACCTTTTTCTGAATTGAAATGGTTATATATTACACACTCAGACATAAAAGACTATTCAAAGAATATTAAAAGTTAAAAGAGTGCAAATGAACACACACAATCTTTATTCCTTCTTTGGAAATCTCACAGAACAAGAATACATTGTTCTGGCAAAGCCCTTATCACACACTGTATTATAATTACTGTTTATAGTCTATTTCTCTGACTAGGCACAGAGCTGCAGGAGGTCTTAACCTATTTATCTTTGGATCTCCAGCTCTGACATAATGTCTGGCACGTAGAGGATGCTCAGCACAAATCTGCTGAATGAAGGCATAAGTGAGGAAAGAGAATAGGCAGGATTTCCTTACTCTGTCCATTTATGGTGTGTGACTTCTTACTTCTCAGCCTGCATGAGTCCTCCACTTCCTTATCTGTAATATGGGTGAAATAAGGAGATGCAAAGAGCTTCAAAAGATACCCTGTATATGTAAACTATAAAGAATTACACAGGGCTTGGTTAACTTGAGTATATTTTAGCTCAGTTGGAGATGATCAACTTACTATGTTTGAAACTCTGGGCCAGAAATGGGACACCCAGTGCTCTCCTGGTGGAGTGGAGAGTCTAGTAGGAGATAATGCCAGGTAAATGGGCAACTGCAGTAACACACGCGACAAATGCTGGGCAAATTATGAGACCCTGAGGAGTACACTGGAGAGTCTTTACCACAGCCTTGGGGATCTTGGGAGAATTCTTGGAGAATGTGATATTTACAACTATGTATGACAGGTAAATATTTCAGGCAATGGAGGAGGTGAAGAGACAAGGAAGGAAGAGTGAGAGTATGATGCTAACATGTTTCTCAGGAGGGCTTCTTAAATCTTAAATTCCTCATATCCTACTGTTGATCCAAAGATCTAATCTTCTTTTACCTGTCTCCAAATCATACACAAAATATCTAAGCTAAATTACATATTTTTCTTCCATTATGTAGGAAGTTTTCTCTTTGCAACTACATTTCCAAAAGTCTCTCAACTCAAAAAATATTATTTATTACTTTTGTGATTTAGCAAATGTTTCTATCAAAAAAATAATAGGAGAATCATATCTTCACTATGCAAAAAAAAATCATGTTAATAATGTTCCTGAATAATTGTATATGACAAAATTAGTTTTAAAAATCTGAAAGCATTTTACCACAGAGTGGTTTCACTTCTCATTAACTACTGGTGTTATTTGGCTTCCTTAAGGTAAAAAGAATACTCTTCACAGAAATAGTTATATTAACAGAATTAGCAACTTAATGAATATTTGTCACATTATGATGCTACTTATGATTAATTATCACATATTGGATGATTTGTATGTTTCATGCCAATATCATAATAGTGTGATGTCGGGGTGCCTGGGTGGCTCAGTTGGTTAAGTGTCCAACTTTGGCTCAGGTCATGATCTCACGGTTTGTGGGTTCGAGCCCCACGTCAGGCTCTGTGCTGACCGCTAGCTCAGAGCCTAGAGCTTGCTTCAGATTCTGTCTCTCTCTCTGACCCCTCCTTGCTCACACATTCGCACACTCTCTCTCAGAAAAAAAGAAAAAAATATTAGAAAAAAATAGTGCGATGTGTATTTTATGCTAACAAGTAAAGATTAAACCATGTACTAAGGTCAGTCGTCTTAAAACTGACCTCTTTAAAGGAGTAGTGCAAAGAACGTAGGCAAATCAGAGAATCTAGGTTTGATTCTTTGTGTAGCCACAAACTGGTTCTGTGGCTTCAGGTAGGTCACTTAACTTCTATTTTATTTAATAATTGTTTTCTTATCCTTCTTATTTATACTTTTAACAATGTAGAAACAGTATTTGACTTTACCATGGAGACTAATTATAAATATCCAAAGTTTACTGAATTAGTATGGATAAGTCTTAAAAATTAAAATAAAAACAAAACAAAACAAAAACCTTTTTAGAAGACTGTCCTGACACTGTGGCCTAAAACTTAGATTGCCATCTCATGGCGCCATTATCTCCAGGCCCACATGGATGTGGATAATGATAACATTATCATCTTCTATTTCAGTACATGGATTCTGAACTCATAACTATCTCCTTCAGTACTGTTTAAAATACAAATGTAAATAATATGTTTTACTGAATTATTATTTACATTATAACTATCCTCAGATATCAATGTTTAAAATGGACTGTAGCAACATCGATAAAGAAAGACATTTTAAAAATAACATTAATAGATCCAGATATCCGACATATTCAGTAAAAATAAGATAGAATTATGTGTTATGACAATATGAGAACCTTAGGTATTTCTCTAGAAATTTTGATTATATTTATATTTAAAAGAAAAATTTTATGTGTTGAAGGGAAGAAATAAGCTACAGAATAATTCCCATAATATTCACACCATAAATGAAATAGTTCACTTTGCTTAGTACGACGTACCTAAGAATATACATACCACTCTCCCTGAAAAGAGCATATAGTAGAAAATTCTATGTGCCTTCCTGGTTGCTGAAAGAATTGAATGCTAATTACTTTGGAGGATAAATGTGGCTTCAAATCATATATTTATTATGCGAGTTATTATTTTTCCATCCCCAAATTTCCTAATGATAAGAAACAACCTATTTTAATCAAATTGGCTTCCATTATGCTCTTTAAGCAAAAGAGATATCCATGTGGGCCTAGAGATAATGGTGCCATGAGATGGCAATCTAAGTTTTAGGCCACAGTGTCAGGGCAGTCTTCTAAAAATAAGTGGCCATTTAAATGATACCATATCTTGTTTTGCCAATCTATCCTCACACAGCAAATAATCATTTTTGGTGCAAAAGTTAGTCATAAAATTCTCCATTAGTGGTTGGTAATGGACCATAATATTACATGTTTGTAAAAAGTGCATTTGGAAAATGAAATGCTGGAAGTAATGGCCAATAAGGAATATTAATATTTATATGAGATAACTTTGTAGGAAGAGATTTCCTTTTTTACCATCAACTGCCTTCACAGAATATTTTCTATTTTCTCGAGGAGAAAGAGCTTTGAAATTCTATCATTTGTCAAACTATATTAGTACTCTGCTTTGTTGTGTCCTAGCCACTTTAATAGAAAAATGGGAGTGATTATAATTGTTAGTTTTACGATAGATGTGATAAAATAAATCAGAAAGGAGTCTTAGAATGTTAAATATATTACAGGCAAACAATATTAACCTATGTCTATGTTAAATTGAATGCTTACAGCAGATTTCCACCCTTCATTATTAACGTATAAACCTTAAGGGGATGAATTTCAGGCAACTATCGAGAGGAGATCTGGCATTTGTAATTGCACTTTCAACTTCAGCATAAGGTTATTTACTTTCCCAATGTGGTGCCAGCAATGTGAGCGACAAGTTCAGTTTCCACCAGGGTCAAAAATGACAAAGATGCTTTTACTGAAAACAAAATGAACCAAAATCACCTAGTTATATGCAAAGAAATTAATTCCAAACACCTTTATTTCCTATTTTAAGAATAATTTGTTTTAGGGGTGCCTGGATGGCTCATTCTGTTGGGTGTATGACTTCAGCTCAGTTCATGACCTCACAGTTCGTGGGTTTGAGCCCCAGCATCAGGCTCTGTGCTGACAGCTCAGAGCCTGGAGCCTGCTTTAGATTCTGTGTCTCCCTCTTTCTCTGCCTCTCCCCAACTCACACTCTGTCTCTCTCTCTCAAAAATTAATAAACATTAAAAAAGAAAATAAAAAAATAATTTGTTTTTATTCATGTAAGGAAAAATATGATCGTATTTTCAATGATCAATTCAGATTGGATGAACTGTTGCTTTTAAGTTTCGCAAAGTCATGAATAATAATAATGACTAGGAGTAGTATTTACTGAGCACTTGCTATGAGTCAAGCACCATTCTGTTGTATTTGTTACTTCCTTCACCCTTTTCCACAACCTTGTGGCTGGCTTTACACATGAAGCATCTGAGAGGCACAGAGAAGTTAAAGAACCTGTTTAAGGCCATACATTTAACAAGAGACTCCAGTTCTGACAAACAGATAATGGAGCACACTCTGTCTCTGTGTGTTGATCCTTCTCTCCATGAGAAGGGAAATGAAAGACTCATTGAAGGTTATTGCTCAGTTCAAGTGCTAATTACCAAATGCTGCGTTGCATTCCTAAACCACAATCTGAACCAGCCAGCTGTTTATTTTCAGGAACTGAAGGAGCCTTTAGCATGGGGACTCAATGAGTGTATAGCCCATGGATGTACTTTGCTAGAACTTACATGGAAGAATATGAGGTTTCTCCTGGCATAAAATAAGTATGGAATATTGTACTGGTGTAGGATAGGTCAGCCACAGATCTAAGGTGAACCCAACCCAGCAATGAGAAGCAAAATTATGCAGTGTAAACTCTAGGATGGGAGAAAGGAAATCTTAATTCAAACCAAATCTTAGTTTCATCTATAAAACATGGACCCAAATAATTTTCTTGATTCTCCTTAGGTTATTATAGAATAGAAACAAGGATAACAAGTATCAAAGTAGTCTGTGGACAGCCATGATCAATTCAAAATAGGCATTATTGTGAAACCAAAGTTGAAACAATCAGTTGTTAGGCAAAAAAAGGACCATTAAGTTTGATATCAAGGGTAAAGTATCCACATGTCCAGGAACTTTACCAGGAAAAAATAATACTGCTTCAGCTTCAATTTTCTCTGTGCCTGCCTCTATGAGTATGAATCATTACAACTCAAAGCAAGTTAAGAGACTGCATTACAGAGCCAGAAGAGCTCCTGGCTCTTATAAGGATCATCTTTATATAGACCACTTCAGGACGATCAAAAACTTTCAAGAGTGAATCTTTCAGTAAGTGAATCTGTAGAAAAAGATGAAGTTTGAATGAAAGTAAATATAGTACAATTACAAAAGCACTAACCTAGAGTTCAGAACTTTGGCCAGAAGTAGTTCTCTGACGTTCAGTTTCTTCAGAAGTATCTATCAGTGTAGGTCTGCCCTGAGCTAATCACTGTGGATCCCTAAACTGAGCAGGTAGACACCATTTTCTACTTCTTAGAAATTCAGAGACTACTAGGGAGGCACATACTATACTATTAATTATAAAAAAAAATATGTTATTGATGAGTTCAAACTTCAGTTTTCTTATTTATTAAATCATGATATTGGAGTAAATGATCGTCAAAGCCCCCTTCACTCTTCTTACCTATCACTGTTTCAAAAAGTCATAGATATAGAAAGTGATACAATGCCAATGAAGAGAGAAGAGAGAAGAAATGTCAGAGCATGCAAATTAAACATTATTAATTACATATTAATGCAAAAAAGGGGATAAGCAGATCTTGAAGAATAAGTGCAATTTTGACACAAATAAAAGTAATTTAGAAGCTTTTAGACAGAAAGAACCAAAGAAGCAAAGACTTCTGAATTCATCTTTACCACATCACAACAGCTTCCATGTACTGCCTTCTGTGCAACAAGCAATTTATATTATCACCCTGGTTTTAGATAAAGCAGGTGAGGCTTATAGAGACAGCCCCCACACCTATAAAATAATATGGCCACATCTGTTCTCTGCTTATGTGCCTTATTGCCTTCCATTACACAACACCGGGCATAGGGCCCCAGTGGGGGATAGATATAGGGCAGTGGTAAATGGGCATGACCTGGAAAGACAGGGGGCCAGGACCTGGTGGGGGGGCTGACATGGTTTATGCTGGTACCCTGGAAAGAGATTTCGAAGTTCCTTAATGTCCTGCAGAGGAATTTAAACTTTATTTATTATACAAGTCTTCCTCCCTCCCTCCCTCCCTCCCTTCCTTCCTTCCTTTTTTTTCCAAAATATGCACTGGCTTTGAATAGGGACTTAGGGAGAAGAGCAAGAGTTTTAGGAGGTGAAAGACAGCCAGAGGTTTAAATGAGGGCCAATGTGAGATATTGTGAACCTGAGTAAAAATCTAACTCAGATATATGGGACAATTTTTTAAAGAACCCAATTACTTTAAAATAAACCCAGAGTTGATTTTGAAATATCCATAGAAATCATATAATACATCTATTATTTTTAAATGTGCCATTAAACAGCCAGAAAATAATAACAACATTGGACACTACCTTTACTCACATATTTTTTTTCATTTGAAAAGACTTATTGAGTTACAACTACACTCTAATTAATGAGTCAAACTCTAAAACAGAAAAATTATAGAATCTTATAATCACAGAACATTACTGTTTGGCCAAGAACTATGTCTAGGAGCAAAAAGATAAAATAAATTTACCGGGGTCAAAAAGCAGGCTAGACAGAAATCTGGGAATGAATGGAATTCTTAGCAACCAAAGCAAGGTCTCTTAATAAATAATGTTATTAATAAATTCTAATAATTGCCTAACAGTTTAGAGAAAATGGGAAGAGAAAACAAACATTTTCTGAAAGCCCACAATAAAAAATTCAGCTAGATACTTTGGGTTCTCATTTACTTTTCACAAAGAGTTTATTCTCTGGCCCTATGATCCCATAAGACAGAGGAAAAACTTAAGTCTCTGAAAAGATTGATTTAATGAAGGTATCAAGGTTCCAGCCTTGACTTGTAAGTGACTCCGTGACTTTGAAAACAATCTCTTGATCTTTATGCACTCGTGTCCTTCTGTATAAAATAAAGGAAATGGGGCCGAGTTGACAGGACAAATTGCCTCATTAAATGAAAAGATTCATGGCGTGTGAACACGTGGACAAGCATATGTGTGCCTGGTGGGACTTGATGGGTGACACTGAAAGTCTCCAGGTCTGTGATTCTCTGCCCAAAGCTGTAAGAATAGGAAGGAACTTGGTGCTGATGAGTGTGGGGAGAAGGCCCAGCTGGGAAGCTTGGCTCCCATGGGGGTTTGAATGAAACTGGAAAGTGTGGGAGCTACTGAGCTGGGAGAGGGCAGTGGGGTTGGTCAGGAAGGAGCAGGCTTGGCTGGGAGAGGCAGTGATGTGACATGGGTGAACAGAGTGAGGAAGCTGGTGTCACTGACTGCTAAGGCGCCATGTCAAATTTTCACTGAGTATAAGACGAACACAGACCAGTATAAGTTATGTGTGTGAGATTTATCTTGTCATAGCAACTGAGGCTGCAAAAGTTAAAGGGGCTGACACAACAGATCGTGTGCAAAGCAAGGAAGGATTGACATTAACTCAGAAGTGAAAGTGCTTTAACCAGAGTGTTCATCGTTTGGGAGATTTTCCTTCCAGACCTCTCAAAAAAGCAAAAACAAAAATCCAAAACCCAAAAAAACCCACAACAATCCCCAATTCTGTCATAATTAATGCAAAGACCATATAGCACATCAGATAATGCACCAGGTAATGTGGCTCTGACATTGTAACAAATTTTTAGTTCCCTGAATTTTATGCTGATGGTTTTGACTAGCTCCTGCTTATTCAATGTCATTTGCTAAACTTCTTTGTTCAATTACATGAAGTAATATAGCCTCATATTTATTTTACATGACTTTAACTTTAGAAGAAAACATTTATTTTCAACTTCCGATTATTTTAATATGTTATCATATTAATTTTGTATGCTTTTCCCTGGCATATCTTAAACCTTATTCTAATTTATTAGCTGGTACTATTCCCCTTATTTAATGAGAGTGTGGTAGATATGACAAAAGGGCACAAGGCACGCTATTTCAGAAAATGCTAACTAAAAAAAAACTGCTGGACACCTGGGTGGGTCAGTCAGTTGAGAGTCTGACTTCGGCTCAGGTCATGATCTCTCAGTTTGTGAGTCTGAGCCCCATGTCAGACTCTGTGCTGACAGCTCAGAGCCTGGAGCTGCTTTGGATTCTGTGTCTTCCTCTCTCTCTCCCTCCCCTGCTCATGCTCTCTCTCTCTTTCAAACATAAATAAACATTAAAAATTTTTTAAAAGAATTGCCAAATAAAAATAATGTTTTTTTTCAGATAAACAATGAAAACAGCATGAACTGCCAGATCTAGTGATACTAAAAATGACTCATTGTGTACCTAAAATTCAAATTTAATTGAGCACCCCGTATTTTTATTTGCTAAACCTGGCAGCTCTCTATCTCTAAAGCCTATATTTTATAATGAAACTATCTAAATGAAGGTCTATCTTGCCTATACCCAACAACCATCCACCAACTCTGAGAAGACCTAGTCTGAAGGCCACAGTACTTTCAAAGTTATCAGTAAGATAATCTGCATTTTAAAACAGGAAGTTCACTATCTCAGCTCCTGAAATCTCTGACACCACCATAAAAGGGATAATGGGTACTTAGTGCCAAGTAGGTGAAGATGGTATTTCTTGGAGGGTATTTCTTTAGGCCCTCATCCAGGTCCCAGGAATGTGATGTGAACTTTCTGTAGATTTGTGGGACAGGATGAGAACCCCGGCTAATGTGTCATCAGGCCCTAGATGCATTATACCATTGATGCTTATGTTGTTTCCTCTCTGGAAGAAACCTGCTTTGAGAAACTACTCAATACCCTGACAAAGAATGTATTCAGCCTGAAGAAAAGAGGGAAAGAGAATCAAGTTCAAAACCTCACAAATTTTTGAACCCAGTTCAGATACCTCCTATCTAGAAGATCATCTCTGAGAACCGTCTTCCCAGATCTCCAGCCTCCCGAATAAAGCAACTTTTCCTTTCCCACCAAAAAATTAAAAAATAAAAAAACTATTATCCAAAAAGACAGTAAGTTACAATAAAATTACTCAATATGCTTTCACTAGATTAACATGGCAGACTCAATTTAGTTTCTACAGATTAAAAAAGAAAACTAACTTAATCATGAAACAGATCCACCCAACTTTCTGTGAGAAATGTTTAAAGTAATCAATTTTATCACACAGGCATAGTGTGTATTCACTAGCTCAGTTGAAATGATTGGCTTTATAAGAAAGGAATGTGTTAGGGTGAAATTACAAGGTGAACTTAGTTTCCAGTGGCATCATCTGACCAATATGATGACCAAGTGGCCAACAATGAACATTTTAATTATACTATGGTTAATACCTTCCAGTATCGTATGAACTAAAGTCTACATTTCTGTAGCTAGAATTCATTCATTTATCTAGTAAGTATAATGTTCTTACTTTTGGCATTTGGCTAGATATTAAAAAAAGTAATTTATATGTAGTAATGGAAAGAGACATTATGCAGAGAATTAAGCAATAAAAATATAAGCTAGGATCTACCTACACAAAAGAGAGAAGGGAAGAAAAAGGAGAGAGAGACAGAGAGATATTCACAGCAAGAGAGAGAGAAGGACAAAGGTACTAAAGAGATTGAGAGGAGACAGAGAGTCACAGCAATAGAGACAAAGACAGAGGTACTGAAGAGATTTAGAGAGAGGGAGAGAGGGAGAAAGAGAGAGAAATCCTCTTTTTGTGAAGGAACAGGTTAAGAATACTTTGCTATTTCTCCTTCCCTGGGGGTCTATTTATACAATTTCCTGTAGATAAATTTAAATTAGTTAATTTTATATTAAATATATATATTAATTTTAAATTAATTATATATTTTATGTTTAGTTTTATATTTTTAAATGGGTTAGTTTCATATTTATATTAAAAAGCTGAGGCTGGGGTGCCTGGGTGGCTCAGTCGGTTAAAAGTCCTGCTTCGGCTCAGGTCATGATCTCATGGTTCATGGGTTTGAGCCCCGCGTCGGGCTCTGTGCTGACTGCCAGCTCGGAGCCTGGAGCCTGTTTCGGATTCTGTGTCTCCCTCTCTCTCTGACCCTCTCCTGCTCTTTCTCTCTCTCTCTTTCTCTCTCAGAAATAAATAAAAAACATTAAAAAAAAACACAAAAAAACTGATTTTTTTTAAGATTATATATTTTACTTTTCTCAACATTTTGCACTGGAGAATTGCAACAAGGAAGGATTGTTACTCCTATTTACATGTGGGAAAACAAAGGCTCTTAAGCAAAGTATCACTTCACTTTATTTGTATATACACAGTAGTGATAAATTGCTGATGTTTACAAAAATATGAATCATACAAATAAGAAATGAATTAACTTCAGACATATGTAGAGGAACTGTAATTTCAGAAGGAAAAGGTGAGACTTCTTGACTACCATGACCTGACAATGAGAATATTTGAAATGTGACATATTCAAAATAAATCTCGGCAGCAAAGCCAAGTGATCAGGAATCCAGGGAGAGGTCTTAGAGAAAATAACCACCTCTCCGTGTTTCCTGTGGTTGGCTCTGCCCATGTAAATTCCACAGCTCTGGACTTGTGGGACTTTTAATAAATAAACAATACACTGTGCCTTTTCAGAAGGCAATAATGGTCATAATAATTATATTCTTTCCACTCCTATTATTGGCTAGGTCCCATGCTTGCTAAATGTCATACACATATAATCTTTAAATCTTCACAAAAATCTTGCAGTACTGGTATCATAATTTTCACTTTACAGATGAAGATTACAAAGCACTGATGAAAAGCTCAGCTTTTGTAGTAGTTGTTGATTCATGACTCATTATAAATTCAGGTGTGTCTGACTCCAGGGACGGAGTTCAATTCCTTTGTGGCTGGGGAGTGGGAAACAGTCAATGGCTGTGCTGTAAGTTTAACATGCAATGAAAGACCAAGCTATTTCAGAGCAGGGGTGACCTTTCCAAGGCCTCTGAAATCTGACCACATAATGGGTGCCTATTGGAAAGGGTGCCTATGCAGATGGAAAATCTGAATAATGCTGAGAACTTTTTCAAACTACAAGCACCTCCTGCCCTCCATTCCTTTCCTCCTGCAAGTCCTCAAATGATAAATTTAAGAACTACTGTTAAGAGGTCTTAAAACTCAGAGAACATTGGGGAATAATAAGCAAGTATCTAGCTAATATTTTCAGCAGAGTGGGAAGGAAATAGGAGGTCTTCTTAAATCCCTAGATTATATAAGGGATGATGTTAGATACTTCCCAAAAATTATTCAAGTAATACATAAGGTTTATCATACTTCTATTTTTTAAAGTTTATTTATTTTGAGAGAGAGAGAAAGAGAGAGAGCGAGACTGTAAGTGGAGGAGGGGCAGTGGGAGAGAGAGAGAGAAAGAGAGAGAGAGACAGAGAGAGACAGAGAGAGAGAGAGAGAGAAAGAGAGAGAACGCACTGTCAGCCCAGAGCCCCATGCAGGGCTCAAACCCAGGAACCTTGAGATCATGACCTGAGCTAAAACCGATGTGAAGCTAAGTTGGACACTTAACCGATCGATATACCCAGGTGCCCTCATCATAGTCCAATTTTTGAAATACTTAAAAAACAGAAATAATTGTTTATGTAATAGACAGAGAGATGCTGTTCAATGTTTCTCTTAATCCTTAAATAAACATTTTACCACACTGAGCTGATAAATTTCCATTAGAAGTAAATATACTTGCTGTTTTTAGGTAGGTCTGGCAACCCTAAAACATGAACCCTATTTAATTTTTAAAAAACCAAACAGAAAACAGCCTATTGAACTTTTGTTGTGTGGATCTCTAAATTGAAAGAAACACTGGTCCAGAAGATCTCTGGAAGCACAAAAAGGGCTGGCCAGCTCAACAAGTGAGGCTGTGCTTTCATTTTAGACGAAGTGGGGCAAATCTCACTTTCAAATTTTACTGTGGTTACCTACTGCTTTCAAACTGCTGCGTCTGTCCTGGGAGGCATTGTAAGAAAGTAGTTGAAATCAACTCTTTTGGTGTAAGACAAATTTCAGCCCCAGGATTTACCATTTATAAGGTTATAGGAAATTATATAAACCCCTGACTGGTTTCTCACTTTTAAACTTTTTTTTTTAATGTTTATTTATTTTTGAGACAAAGAGAGAGCTTGAGGCAGGGAGGGACACAGAGAGGCAGACACAGAATCCGAAGCAGGCTCCAGGCTCTGATCTGTCAGCACAGAGCCAGACGTGGGGCTCGAACCCACGAACCTGTGAGATCATGACCTGAGCCAAAGTCAGATGGTTAACTGAGTGAGCCACCCAGGCGCCCCATGGTTTTCTCACTTTTAAAGAGGAGTAACACGAGGGGCACCTGGGTGGCTCAGTCGATTGAGCACCCAAATCTTGGTTTCAGCCCAGCCTCAAATCAGGCTCTACACTGACTGAGCTGAACCTGCTTAGGATTCTCTATCTCTGGTGTCTCTCTGCCTCTCTTCTGCTCTCTCTCTGTCTCAAAATAAGTAAAAAATGGACATTTAAAAAGAGAACAGGACTAATACTATTATTATAGTCCATCCTATCCAATGTTTTTGGACCAGTAGTTAATGGATTAAACAAAAATACTAGTCAGAAAGGGAAACACACTAAAATATAAATACCTTAATTTTTCTTAAAACACTTAAAATTCAATTTTCTAATTTTCCCCATATTTTCATGCCATTTTGTTGAGTATAGACTTGGTGACAGTCTTTTTGTGTTTCATAAATTATACCATGTTAATGGACCCAGTCATTAATAAGCAAGAACATTTGCAAGTGCACTGATATAATAAACAGAGATGATCTAATCTATACCTTATCATTTTTCTAATAATTTACAATTGAATATTTACATTTAATATGACAGTGATTTTAGCTATCTAATTTTATTGAATCCTTCCAAAGAATTACACTATTCTCTTTCTTTTCTTACCTATGTTCCAAGGTTTGGCCAATTAGTTAAATTATACATATAATATTAATTAAAATACATATAAATTACATATTGTGCAACATTTAATTAGAATTTTACATATTTAATGACACATATAAACTATACCATTTGAAATATATATGTGGATGAATGAATATAAAGATTTACAATCTTTGTAAGAAAAAGACTTTCAGCTCTATGAGTTCACTACTTAATTAATTTCAGGCACCTCAAAAAACATTAAAGAGCAACCTAATGAAGTTATTCTTAACTTCTTTAGGAAATCATGGACTACTATGATAATCTGAGAAGAGCTGGGACTTCTTCCTCAGAAAAATAAACACTTGCATACCTTTAAAGTATTATACATTTTTTTCAAAGACCTCAGAAACTTCGTTAAGTTCATCCTATGTTTCCGATGGATCCATGATCCTAAATTAAGAACACAGTTTTCTTTTTGCTTTGCCACTGCGGTAAGTAATCCCGTTTGCTTTCTAATTAGGTTTGTGTTGATTAAATGCTTCAGAAAGAGTTGCAGACCTCTGTAGTGTCAAATGTGTTGGCGGTCTTTGTTGCATAAATCTTTAAAATTCCATCAAATTAAATCTATACTCAAATAGGAACAAAATAAATGACAAATACAAAAAACAATAAAAAAAACAAAAAACAGTAAAACAAAACAAAAATGATGTCCAAATCAATTTGAGTTTCCCAAGCTATTCTTCCCCCAAATCTTAATTCAGCTACAGAGGAAATACTCTTAACCACTTACCACTTCACAGATTATCTGACATTTTCAACAGATGCTCCAGCATGCTAAATGCAAGTGTGATCCTTTCTAGAACTGCACTGTCCAATACATTAGTTCCTAGCCACATGTAGCTATTTAAGCTCTAATTAACCAAAATGAAACAAACTTAAATTCACTTCTTCAGTCACACTAGACACACATCAAATGCACAAGAGCCACATGTGGCTAATGGCTACTGTTTCGGACAGTGTAGAGAACATTTCCATCACCTCAGAAAGTTCTAGAACACTCAAGTATTTCTGCTCCCATCAAGTGATTTGCATGTCTGCCAGAAATCTGTTATGTTTGTTCCCAAATCAGTTTATGCCAGTTAGGTTAATATGAAATTGAATAATTTAGTTAAATATTATATAAACCAATTTAAATATGAGTGAGAAAAGAATAAACGGTTTTCTAAACCTTAACATTTTGGAAAGACTTTAAAATTCAACCACATTAAAAAAATCCTAGAGAGTTTGATATAGGTAAGACAATGTTGAAAGTTTAGGAAATTAGAAACAATCACAAAGAAAGAAGTATTCTGCTGTCAGACTTCCTTGCATTAGATTTGTACTTAAAGACAGCTGCGAAATAACTGAAGTTAGAAATCATAGATGATGCATTAAGGGATTCCCAAAAAAAAAAAAAAATGGATGGCTAAGATCTATAATCAGCAACTAAACTCAAAAATAGTTCTTGGCTTGCATAAAAATACTAGAAAGTATATAATCAGGTTTTCAAATTTAAACAAAATGTGTATTGGATGTATGTGTTAATTTTTAAGAACCATTTCTCGGGGCGCCTGGGTAGTTCAGTCGGTTGAGTGTCTGACTTCGGCTCAGGTCATGATTTCATGGTTCGTGGGTTCAAGCCCTGCGTCGGGCTCTGTGCTGACAGCTTAGAGCCTGGAGCCTGTTTCAGATTCTGTGTCCCTCTCTCGCTCTGCTCTTTCCCTGCTCATTCTCTGTCTCTCTCACTCTCTCAAGGATAAATAAACATTAAAAATTTAAAAAAAAGAACCATTTCTCAAAAATCTTTGTGGTATCAACTGCTGATCCCAATTGTATTTAATACAAAGGTTTCTACTACACATAGCAACACTGCAAACATGAGTCTTCTTCATTACTACAAACTCAGTGTTTTCATAATTGGTTGTGTCATTTCTATTTGCCACATTTAAGTTCACTGGATTAAATTATATTGAAAAATTTATGGACAGGAACCTGATCTAATTCCAGATGTATGCATAACTGGTCTTTTAATTATCACACAATAAAATATAATTAACAACACTACCAGTTACTTTATTCTTGAGCTCTACTCAGTTGCCTTACTCTAAGACATCATATGGAGATGAGAACCCTTGAACTTTAATTGTGTTCCCTCTATTTAACCTTTTTATTTTTTTCTGACTTCAAAATGCTATCAATCCATCTATTTCTGGCATCAATTACTTGAGAAATTAGAAGTATAAGGATTTCATTGCTTTGCACATTGAGATTCAGAGGCAAACGGAAATCTGAAACTCCGTAGTAATACTGGGACAACTATAGTCAATACTACTACATTTCTTTCGTTAAAATAGCATCAAACTAATATTGCAATTGGTAACTGTTGCCTATCAGAAAATATGTTCATTAGTCAATTAAATTCCGGGAAATGTTTAGACTGCCATGGATCAGACATTTCTATTTGAAATAACAGCATCGGCATAGAATTACTTGAAATTATCATAGATACTCCCAATTATCTAGGTCAACTGTAAGAAAAGACACTGTTAGGTTCATTAAAGGAGGAGATTTATTACATTTTGTTTTACTGTGTGATATCTTCATGTAGGGATGGAAAACTGGCTGCCCTTGGGAGCCAAATTTAGATTGACTGATGAAGTCATTTTGAAATATCTTGAAAGTGAATATATCTTCTTTGGTCTACCACAGTCCCTATTACTTTCTCTTGTCTTCAAGTCTGGCTTACTATATTGCCTAGATCCCAAAGCTATTTAGGTTCATGATCCCTGGTAAAAGTGTTTTTCATAATGCTATCTTATATATCTTAGGGAGGATACAAGCAATTGAGCTCTGAAGTTGAACTCAGTTATGGCTACCATTTCATATTAACTTTTATTCTTCCAAGCAACATAATGGCAACAGGTAAACCAATTCAGAGTTTCTTTCCTTTTTACTTAGAATATATCACTAACGGCTAGGCCATACTCTTCTCCTCTAGAGAAGGTTCTGGAAGGAGAGGAAATACCATAGTGGACTATGGTAGACAAATTTTTCTCTATGCCTGCATAGTAAGAGTGCATTTTTACTTGAAAAGAAATAATAAAATGGATACAGAGTTCATTTTAAGTGATATTAATTATATCTATCATATTTGAATCTACAAATAAATTATTATTCTTTGTACTCTTTTAAAAATAAAACCTTATCATCTTGTTTCAATCAATTAACTAAAATTTGTTTAATGATACTACCTAAAAATATATTAAGAGCAAACATAAAATACATCTTCTTGCATAGATCATTGACCTAGATAGAAATTTAGGCTGTGTCCATTACTAGTAGATTGGTTCTGACAAAATCATTAAACATTATAGGCCTCATTTTGGTTATCTGGAAAATGGGTTATTGATTTCTAAGGTTCTTACCATTTATAAATATAGATTTTATTTTTAATTTCAATTAAGTACTATTTAAGTTCTTACTAAGTAAATGTAATGCATGAACTATACAGTTTACAAACTAAGTTTACTGTATACTACCTAAACCTATAAAATGTAATGGGCAAAACGAGGTTAAATATGATTAGGGTCAAGGAAGAGTTCCAGGAGTTCAGAGTGAAGAGAAACAGAATAGGATTTAAGAGGGATCAGAGACAAGAGAGACATGGGTAGTTTATTTCACTCACACATTCCACATAGAGTAGAAAGAAGTCATAAGTGACGACACACACAAGACAATGCCAACTTAAAAATAAAAAACTACCCTCCAAAGTTAAATATATCGTTACTCTCAAATTCTAAACTTTAAAATCTTGAAGAAGTATACTTAAATATAGAATTGTCCTACTGTATCATATAATGTTTTTGTTTCATTTAATAATGTTTTGTTAATTCACCAAAGAATTCATCCTGTATGCAGAGCACTAAAGTAAGGAGTTGTGAGTTTGGTAAAGACATATATTTCTGTACACAAGGGGCTTATATTTATTATAAATAATAGAAAGTAGCTAGTTTCATAAATCAGCTTCAAATAGTATATCACAGGCTTATCTGAACCTCATAGACTGTGTTTAAAAAAAACTTTGGGGCACCTGGGTGGCTTAGTTGGTTAAGTGTCCGACTTTGGCTCAGGTCATGATCTCACGGTTTGTGGGTTCGAGCCCCACCTTGGGCTCTGTGATAACAGCTAGCTCAGAGCCTGGAGCCTGCTTCAGATTCTGTATCTCCCTCTCTCTCTGACCCTCCCCTGGTCATGCTGTCTTTCTCTTACTCTCAGAAATAAATAACACATTAAAAAAAGTAAAAAAAAAAACAAACCCTCCTTGTCCCATAATGATATATTCTGAAGAGTCTAGAAATATCTCAGTTAACACAGGACTTTACTGCTGAAACATTTTACTTTAAGGTGTGTATAGGTTCTCACCATTGCCTGTAGATAATCTAAAGTTCAACCCAATTCAACAATTAAAAACAAAAGGAATATACAGTGCCAGTAAGTCACAGTCTCCTTGGGCACCTGGACTTAGTATTATTAGAAGTTAGAAAAAACTGTGGGAAAAAAGTTTCAATGGCTATGAGGATTCAAAATTGAGAAAGTCCTTAGAGAAATAGTAGAAGGTTTGGGGATGAAGAAGTGATATCCATGAATCCTGAAGAACATGATATTAGCAGGTAGCAGGTTTGTATGGAAGTAGTAGTGGATGGAGGCACTTAGTAAGCAAGAGATGAATGCTCTTTTGGTTGCTCTTTGGTAAGTCAGATCCTTCACCTCATGGTCTTTCATAGGCGTTCCTTACAGGTCTTTTAGGGAGCTATCATGGGTACAGTCAAGATCAGTGACTTTAAGAATTATTCCTATATTCTGTGGAAGAGAAGCTAGGCATGGGTACAAAGTAATAGTAAGGGTAGCAGAATCTTGTATCATCGTTTGGGGAATCAGGGAATCACCTATGCTCATGAGTCAGCATTTGATAATAGGGAACAAGAGAAACAGAATAATTATTTACAGAAAGTGACTCATTTATTCTAATAGCATAGTTCATGGACTCCTGGATTGTTTTCAAGAAGGCTCAGTTTAACTGCCAAGTAATTTATCTGATTCCCTCATAGTTCATTGAACTAATAATAACAAGCAATATAAGAGTATTAGCATGAACTAGTATTATGAACTAAATTAGACTTTTCTAGTATGGTCCAATTGATTGATTTGCAGTTGGTTTTCCTTTCCCTTTCTCTCTCCCTCCCTGATTCCATGCCTACAGTTCCAACTCCTTACTGCCTCATTCCACAAGCATCTAAAGGATATTAACTCATGTCAACATAAATATATATATGCAAGTCTCAAAATATCAAGAGCGATAGTGATTAAGTGCAATTTCCTGATATTTAATTGCTTCCTTAATCTTCATACTTTTGTTCCTAAATATGGAAATCTTGCTACAGAGTAAAACTTGACCACTTAAAATTCTTGTAAGAATTATTCAATCTACAAGGTTGTTCCCTCACTGAATGCTAACTCTCTAAATGTACAATATTTTCCTAATGGTTTTTTGGACATAATTTAACTATTCCTAGATATTGATACCATTGGTGGTCTTGGTTTCTTTGAAATAATCTTATCAATCTGTGTATTTGTCATCTGTTGTTTTTTCATAAAACTATCGTAAACTAGATAACCCCCTTTGTTGGAAGAGCAAATTCATAATTAATCACTAGTGAAATCACCCTTCATGTAGTATTCTCACCCTACAGAAGAGTGTTTATTTTCTTCATTGATGCTAATTATATCTCCTGCCTTTCAGAATTATTTGATCATAGCTATGTCTTTGTAATTTTTAAGCCATTCTCCCATATTACCAGTGCACTTTAGATAAGGTATATAAGAGACCACAATTCTATGCATTTGCCATGGTATTTTCCTAAGATTATCACTGTACACCACAGTTGACTTCTGGGATAAACTTAACTCTATTGCAACACATGGAAACAGGCATTTCTGGGCAATAGTATTCTATTTGGCCCATCAGTGATGTTGACTTGGTCTTCAAATCTCTACACAAGAGTATTGGGATACACACACATACACACATGCATAGACAAGCACCAAAGAGCAAAGAACTCCAGGCTCTCAAGGGCTACACTATTTACAAAGATGTAATTATCTACCACTCCATTGTCTCTTTCTTTCACCTTTGTGTAGAACTGCTACCATTAGGCACAACATTATTTCTCTTTGCTAGGAAACTTTCCTTTTCATCTCTTCACATTCCTCTGTCTCTCACTCTCTTGTCTATGTCTCTTGCCTCTTGTCCATTATCTTTTGATTGGTCCTTACAAAGACTCTTTCTTCTTAGCGACTACTAGTCTTAATTTATTATTTATTTATTTATTTATTTATTTATTTATTTATTTATTTTAGAGACAGAGAGGATTAGAGTGTGAGTGGGGGGGAGGGGCAAAGGCAGAGGGAGAGACTCTTAAGACACCATGCTAAGTGGGGCTCAATCCCATGACCATGGGATCATGACCCAACCTGAAATCAAGAGTCAGATGCTCAACCTACTGAATCATCCAGGTTCCCTGAGAATACTAGTCATTAACCTCTGCATACTAATCAAATAAATTTGCTTGAAATTATTGGTACTCAGCTTTCTAAGGCTTATGTATTCTTCCTTTGGTGATTCAAAAGTTCCTTCTTCACCACTGTGGGTAAATTCTAGATTCTGAGATATTCTGGATGCCAGAGTGTTCTATAGAAAGCTTATCACCACATAGTCAGTATCTAAGGGTTTTTAACATATTTGTATCTAAAAATCTTTTCTAAGGTATTTAATGTTCATATGTATTCATACATAGAGTTTAAAGTTACATATCTATATCTAATTCTGTGACTGAAATATGATCTATATAAATTAGTTTCTCTATATAAGTTACACTAGTCACTGCCCCTAAAATTTATGACAATTTAATGGACTGCAAAGACACCCATTTGCTTCGTACAGACAGAATATTACAGGTGCCTTCCCTTCAAACAAAACTGTGATCTAATCCTCAATTATATTTCATATACTTATTGATTTCTTGACATATTTCTAATTTAGTTGTTTTTGGCTTATTCAACAGTTGTAGCTGTACAAAAATAAAAATTAGAATACAAGGGAAGTATACAAAATAACAAAAAGCTGATTTATGAAATTGATGCTGAAAGAAAAACCATTCATCTAAAAATCAAAGAATTTAAAAATTCATAAGAAATACACATAATCTAAATTTAGGGTTAAAAACTATACTGAACTTATTAATAAAAATGAATTTGCTCTATTTTTATACTAGAGCCAAAGCAATTCTAAATTTTAAATTTATGTCTAGGATGAATGGACACACTCAACACACTAAAACTAAAAAGCAAGTATATTACTGATGCAGAGCAGTGTGGGAACTAAATTTAGGCAAAATTTTGGACCAACAAACAATACTCAAAGTTATGACTATTGTTGTAATTCATCCAAATATTCAATAGAAACTCATCACAGGGTGAGGTGTTATACTCCATTCATTCATTCCATAAATATTTAGATCTTATGTGTAAAGTACTGTAGGTGATACAATGAAAAATAAGGCATGGACTTTGCCCTCAAGGGGCTTACAGTCTAGTATATATATTAGAAAAAAATAAACAAGCACATAGATAATCATACTATAAGGAAGAAAGTGATGTGTCATAAGAAAGACTCAGACAACGTGATATTAAATCATTGACACTGGCAGAGTTTTGTTTTGTTTTGTTTTACTGTAGTGTCTATGTAGCCAATAGAATAGAAATAAAAACGAATGATCACTTTGTAAAATTAAGAGCCAAATTTTGTGAATCTGTGACTGAACAGTTGTAATATCAATGTGGTTTAAGTCACTGCTCACCAGTTCCTAAAAATGTTCGCTCATAAAATAACAACCTATTAGAAATGCCATCTTGCCCATTTTTATAAGAAGATTCAAATGGTATAATCTAGTATTTAGAAGTCAAAAGATCATTTTAATGTAATAAAGCCTCAAATTAATTATCCAAAATACTCATGACACATTACCTTCTTGCACAGAAATTGGCTTGATCAGATTAAAGTGGTGAAGGATTCCTCGACGGCTCAAGTGTGCTCCAAGGAAAGCTAGAAGGTTGTACAGTTAACTCCCAGGGTGTAACTCTAAACCATACAACCTACTACCTCAACCCGGATGCACACAGCTTCCAATGTTGCTTCAAACTCCTTATCATATCTTCAGTCAGCTCCTCCAAATATGGCGGCCATACACCTAAGGGCTTGGCAAGGATGTAGATATAATACTCTAACATTTCACCAATAAATTTAATACGTGTCTGCTAGGACTATCCTAACCTCTTGGATTTCCAGCACAGGTCATATGAAATGTCTTCTGACATTTCTCCTGGTGTAGTTCTACTAGTAATTAATAATATTAAAAATCAATAGCATTCAACTTCATTTTTCAAGAGAAAACAGCTCAATAGTAATACATAAATCCCAATTATAGCCTTTAATTTTCTTACTGAAGTTGATGAGGTGTACTAACCACTATAATGTGAACTTAAGTTTCTGAACAGGATCTATTCAGATTTTGTCTCAAACATTGCTATAAAAAATTCAAGTTTCTTAAGTAATTTACTATATTTGGATTCAAATTTAAATGGCTATGTAATAAACCTTTCCTAGTCATCGACAATTGAAGGATGCCTCTAAAGACAGATGAGGGTTAATATATACATGAAAAACAAAGAAAAATATAAATTCTTCAGAATTAATCAACTAAAATTTAACAGGAGTTTGACCGAAATGTATTTAACGGCATTTGTCTATTACACTCTGTTAGATTACCACACTGACACAGACCCATAGAAGCGAGCTTGTGCAGTCCACTTCACCACAAGATCGGATCTACGGGTTTATGCCAATGGGCAACATCTCACTTGGGCTCCCTATTAATGCAGAATTTGTTGTAAATATCTGATGAAATTAGATGAAAATAATAATATCAATCCTTTAGTATAAATATTTTAAGTGCTAAAATGCTCTGAGTATACATATTCCCATTAAAGGCCTTCATAAATATTCTCTACTAAATACAGGTTTATATACATGAGAATTTAAAGACTAGTATATTGAAATACTTTTTACAGATAACTTTTGTTTTGAAGTGAATATTTTGTATTTGGACTATTCTAATTAATAATGAGTTTTAAAAGAAAAAAGGATCTATACATGCATGTATGAATTATGTAATTGTGAGGCATGAATGTAGTATTACCAGCCTATAATTAAGACCAAATTAACTATTAAGCTAATTGTGTAAGAGTCAGACTGTGCTTGTTTTAACTCTTTTATAAAACCTCGGTTAGTGGTTTTAAGGAATGGGTAACACTATAACTTTCTCATAAAACAAGTAAGATCCTGTTGACTAGGCAGAGAATGCAGGAAGTTATTGAAAAGTATTAAATGTATACATATGTGTCTATAGAAGGAATAATGCTGAAATTATATTTGGATAAACTATTATCAGAAAACTAAAATTAATGACATACTAACAGCATTATTACTACTAGCAATGGTACTACTACTAAAATTTATACTCCTGATCTATTGCATAAACGAGAATATATCTTGCCTCTCCAAAACAATATATTTAAATTTATTTTTCAAAAAAATTATTGTTAAACATACTATATAGCTACATACAACTCTTACCTGGTCAACAAGTTGGGCAAAAATAAATAGTTATTAAAAAAATTTTTTAAACCACCAGACAATAAGCAAAGGCACAAAGAATAAACATAAAGCCAGCCACATTCACGTTTTTTAGGATTTTAAGCTCAACAGCAACAAAATTGTAAGTTGTACAATCATTAATCGTTTCACTCATATCCACAATATTTAGCATTTCTAAATAATATCATCATTGTGAAAAATAGTCATATTATTTAAAAATTACTTAGTGCTTTTGAATGTTTTGAAATAAATAAAATAAAATGTGTTTTTAAAACTTCATATAGATAATTTGGTCTACATAATTTTTTCCACTATTTGTTTTCTAATTATTGCCATACTTATTAAAAACTATAGTAAAAAATCAACAATCATGCATTCAATTATAGTAAAAACATCTCAACATACATTCAAAAGTTTAGATGTGAAATAAAAAGCAACATTTGTTTTGGGCTTTATCATAACTATAAGAATGTATATTTTGGTTTCATTATCTTATTAGATCATTTTTTGAAAAAAGCACAACTTTATTCCCTCCCCCAAGATTTCACTTCCTTTTATATACTATGCCAAATGAATACATATATATTTTCTTTTTCTAAATTACTTTCTGTTCAACCGTTCTATGAATGGATGTATAGATATATGAATGGATACATAGATACATAATCCAAAGGGACTCAAACTGTACACTGATCACAAACTCAGACAAAAATTTTTCACAAAGGTAGGCAACAGTATAAATTCTCAAGCCATCACTGAAAATTCCAACAGCTAGATCCATAGAGAATATGAAACGAATTCTTATAACTAAACACAGTCAAAATTGTTTTATTTTTCTTTAAAAACATTAAAATTAATTGCTCTTTTGCGTTTTGTTTTTACCTGAGATGATTTTCTCCTATGATCACTTTCTTCACTTCTCATATCCATTTTAAGTTTTTCCCTAAAACAACCACAAAAGGAGAAATATCAAACAACTGCTGTCTAGGAGAATCATCTGGCTGGATGGTAGGGATGAAGGTAGACGGTCGAGAACAAAACACAATGTCAAAATGGGCAAAACCTTTTAAAGTATTTTTTTTTAAGGCTTGGAAGACTCACAGAGCCCCACCCAAGGCTACTCATATGACATATAATGTGGTTTCATAGTTTGCATTTATGCGTTCATTTTGGTTGGTGTTGTTTTCACAGTAACAGTTTTGAAAGTGAAAGGAGGCATGGCTGTTAAAGAAGCGACTAGGTTTTGCACAATGAACTAGTGAAAGCTGAAAAGAGATTTGGATTTGGCATGGAGCTTAATAAGATAATTAAGAGTGTAGAGATTAATGGCTCCTAAAAATAACATTTAAAATAATGTTTTTCAACTAAAGGATCTTGAAACATGAAAACAGGTTTATAAATGTTAATTAAGCCTGTGAAAGTTGATGTTCCATTAGCTGAGGCAGCATAAAGGAGCAAGAGCTATTTTTTAAATAATTAGTGAACAATAACCGATAAACTTAATAAAACGTTTTATTTGAATGTTATCAGTATATAGGGTAATTGCAATTTCCCACAATTCTTCATGGAATAACAAAAAAGAAGATAGAATGCATCAGTTCTATATTTTCTCTTTGTTTACTCTACATATTTTCAATATGATAAAATATGGTTTTAAAAGCACAACAGTTTGCTTAAAGTTTATTGTTTTTGTGGAAAATATTATAGCACCGATTTTTAATATGCAAATTATAGTCTTCATTCATATACGCTGTATTTTTAAGAAGCACTTTCTTTTTCTAACAATTTTTAAACATGTTTAGAAACAGTTTTAATCAAAATTAAAATAGGTGGAATACATCTGCTAATCCTTTCCCATTGAACCAGGCAAAACTGGGTTTTGTTATGAAATGCTTAAATTGCTTAGCAATTTACTTCTACAAATAGACAAAATAATTAGAATGCAATGCATTTATCTACTGAGCCAATCATTGGTTTAAACTTAAAACAAGTTTGTATGTACTTTTTCCACTAAAATACTTAATGGATATTTCTAGTGCTCTCTGTTACTCCTCTAAGACAAATGCTTCTTTTAAAATATATTTTAAAAGAGTATTATTGTGAAACAAGCTTCTTTTTTACTTAGCAACTGAGAACATGATCTTTTTATCCTTATTTCGGTTACACTGAAATCTTGGCAAATAATTTAAATAAAACTTCCCCGGAATAATTTTATTTATCAGTAGTTTAATGTATCTTTTAATATGACCCATTTTTAGAAGTTCAAAAAGTTTCTTCTTCCACATTTCAAATTCTGAGTCACAGCAAATGAAAGCTTTAGTTTCTTTAAACAGCTAGGACTAAACGCTCACTTTTCTTAGACAGCAAAAACTAACACTGTACACGAAAAGCACAGATAACATATTAATGTCTTTCCAAACTTTGATGTATAACAAAAATAAAACATGTACCGTCCTTCCCATAGACATTTTTCTATTTTTACTTAAGTTTCTATTCTAATCAGGATTAGAGCAAGACAGCAAAAGGAAAAAGTTAATAAGAGTAAAGTGGGTGATGAGCTAAATAAGAGTACATTGAAAGTTCAAGGTTCCCCTTTTATATAAGAGTAGGCTTAAAAAGAAACAACAAAAAAAGTTATACCTGATATGAAAGGTGCGATTTCACCAAGTGCAATATATTGCTAATTATGCCATATTTTTGAAATAATAAAAATAAGGAAGGCTCATTTGGTTATGTTGCCTTACAAAGCTGCTTTAGAAAGCCCGATGTCTCTGTAGGTATACAAGCCAATGTTTGCTTTTTTTTGGTTTGTTTTGGTTTGGATTTTTGTTTGTTTGTTTTTGTTTTTGTTTTTGAGCAGGAGCGTCTCATTTTTTTTTTCAGCACTGTTGCATGAAGTAGGACAAACTCAGATTTTTTTTTCTTCAGGGCTCCTGTTATTTCTTGGAAAAAAGGACCAGGGTGCTTGTCTTCTTTTTCTTCCTTCTCGGTATTCCAGGCACAAAGCACTGCGCAGAAGCTGCACCAATCCTTGCTGTCCCTGGCAGCAGAATGGTAGAAGGTGGGAGAGACCAGGAATCCTTCCAGGCTGAGCTGACTTTAGAAATGAGGATTGCACACGTTTGTCTCCTGAACCAAAAGGGTGAGAAGGCAGGGTGCCAGTTTGCTACTCTGCTGCAATGATCTCATGCTCACTGCTGCGGCCGTCCTGTTTGCCCTGTTCAAATGCCTGTTCATTATAAACCAAAAAAAAAAAAAAAGTACTTGGATTCTTCAGCAAGCAGAAAGGGTCTTAACATTAAAAAAATCAGCAGTAAGAAAAGCCAAAAAAACAAAAAGCACATACAATTTTAGGATTCACTTGTTATGCCTCAATATTCTGTTTATATTTTTCTTTTTTTTCCTATTTAGAGATAAGCAGCAGAATTTATCAGGCGTGAAAGGGACAGCCTCCTGGTGGCCTGCCAAAAACCCAGAATAAAGGCGAAGTTGTGCTTCAAAGCTCAGTCGCTTGCTGAGTCTGGCTAAAGTCAAGTATTAAGATCCACCATTTTCTGAGCCATGCTAGAAAAGAAGAAAAAAGTCAGGACGGTTGCTGCTTTCCAAGTCTCCGTTGGCACCATCACAAAATCTCAGTCGTAAGGTCACATGATTCTCTGCCAAATGTAGAGTGCATTCCCATCAAACCATTCTGCTGATACTGCGAAGGCAGCTATTGTCTCGTTTAGACCCAAAGTTCAGCCCACTCTTCATTGAATTAGCTGAAAAACGCATCACCTTTGGGGGCTGGGAGTCATGGAAACGTCTACCTGGCAAGCTGCCCACTTTTTCTGCCCATCAACCAGAGATGGAATTGTGCAGCCTGATGCAATGAGGACTTGGAATGTGAAGACTCGTCCAAAGTGAATCTGATTCTTGCAACGCCTGTTTCAGTTTGCACAGAAAACTCTGCCTTCTTTTATTTAAGGTGGGGGGGGGGGGGAATCTTTCCTACTAACTGTAGCAAATAAAGGTCTGAACATGCCTACTCTGCAACTTTATTTCACAACACACCCAAATGGTTCTCAAATGAAAAGACCGAAGCCCTGCAAGTGTTCTGAGTTAAAGGCATCCCATCCCCTGTCCCTTTTCCTTACTAATACATGCAACAAGCTCAGGACATTTGTTTTAGTCTCTCACATTAAGATTTAAAATCTGTGCGATTCCTCTTGCTTTCTATTACTTTCTGATTTTATCTGGCATGCATTTTGTACTACATGGCCACAAAATCCACTAGTAACAGTGGGGATGCATTATTGCTTCAATCTCCCTCAAAATGGTCCCCAGAGAGAGCCAGTTGTCTCTCCAACCACACAAAACCTTGCAACTGGGTTCTGTGGCAGTCCTCATCAGTATCTAGCACAGCTGCTGTGCTGGTGTGCTGAGAATGACTCATGTAAGCAGTGCTCTTTCTGTTCCTCCGCTAGTTACAGTTTGCCTGTTTGGCATGAAAGATGCCTTTGAAAGATGTAGGGAATGTTATCAACACCTCTCAGGCAATAAAACGAAATGGTTCCCCCTCCCCAGTGAATTTCCATTCTAGCAGGAGACCAAAGTTCCCATGGACGGACATTTCCAGACTTTCTAACAAAAGTACAGTGAATTAAATCTTTCACCATTTCCTTAAGCAGAATCTAAAGCCAGGCGGGAAAGCAATCATTATTAGTATTTAAGCCAAACATGCTGAGTAGTACTAAAAGAAATCATGTTCTTTTACCTACATTCACAAAAAATGGTTCGGTGATGGGAGATCTTTATCTAAATATAATTATGCTTGCAAAAAAAATTAAAGTTATTTGCAGGGCTTTACCAAACGATGGGCTAGCTTTATCCCTCCTCCATGGACGTACACTCACACAGTGCACACTACATGACAAAGGTTTGAAAAGATAATCAAACTACAATTTGCCTAAAAATCAATCATCAAAAAAAATTTTTTTTTGGTGATCTAGGAAACAAACCTTAAAAATAGTCTAGGTCTTTTTTATGTCATGTTCTTTGGGTCACTTTCTTTAGAAGTGATAGGGGTGAATATGCACATGTGCACCCATGTGTGCATGTGCGCGCACACACACATACACACGGGAACCATTCTGGTATCCTTCCCATTTGTAATTCAAAATACAAACAATTCTAAACCATAAAACAAAATGTGACACGTGCTGAAATTAAAATTGCTTTATTCTAGACTGCAAAATTCTGGACAAATTTGGGTAATTCCCTGAGCACATGCTTAGGGTGCCTGGTGGGAATCAAGCACGGACGGCAGACACATGTGTCTCATGATTCAGGACGGCAAGAGTAAAGTAGATAAGCTCTTACAGAAAGAAAAATTTAGATTTTCAGTTTTCACTCACTTATTCAGCAGATATTTATTAAGTACTAGAATGTGGGCTGGCCTTGTGACAGGCACAGGGGAATAGCAATGAATCAAATGAACCTGTCTCCACCCCCTCAACGCGGGAGTCATTCTGAGAGAACTTTCAAGTAAGAAATGCTTACTTCTAAATATAAGTGTCACAATAAATGCTAAAGGAGTCTTTATTGGTGATACTGGAATCAAGAAAAAAAACTAGTAGAAATGGGAAAGTAGACGTGAAATGGATATTGAAAAGTACATTATGGATAGAGATGTGTTCTTTGTCTCAAGTTTTCTCTTTTTTAATAGAAAATTTATCAGTCAGTTTTTCATAACTCTGTTTAAGTCCCTTAAAGAAACTACTGTGAAAATTGAATATGCTGCCCTCCCAATTAAAATATATATATTGAAAAGAAAAAAAAAAAGAAACAGGAGAAATTCACTTCCAGGGAAATGTAGTAGATAGTTTTTCCTAATCCTTCTGCTAGGTACAACGAAAAACCCAGGACACCATATGTAAGCCAAATGTAAGGAGACTCTGAAAGATGAAGAGAAGAAGACAGAACATCTAGGACCTCAGGACCCTAGAAATAACATGGTGTTGAGTTCCTTGGATTTTAGTTTTGCCTCATATATCCAAACTTAAAGCTGAAGAAGCTGGCAACCAAGAGACACCAACTGACAGACCAGAGAAGCCCTCAACAAAAGCCTGTTCTCTGTAGCCAAAGGACCGAAAAAGCAAGAGCCTAGAAAGACAGAAAGCACTAGGACAATACCACTTTGCTCTAGTCAGACACCACACACACAGCCACCTGTAACTTGCAAAGACGCAATGGGGAGCCTCCTGCTGACCCTTGTTAGTGTAGAACAAAACATCCCAACCTCCTCTCCCCAACCCCAAGGTGGTGTAAGTAGGGAATTGGGATTGGGACTTTTGTCCCTGTCAAGGAATAACAAAGTCCCTACTCTAACCCGATGTATTATTATCAGTGGACTCTACATAGGTAGGGATCCTGGACTTCCACTGCAACCCAGTAATAATGAGGCACTCTTCTCTCTCCCTGCTAATGTTGTGTTGAATGGAGAAGGCCTAGTGGAGAGTCAGGACATTAGAAAATGCCCAACCCTACAATTCCCAACCTCTAAGGTACCAGCAGGGGCCATCATGGGAGCAGTAACAAATTACTCCCATCACTCCTAGCCAGGAGAGTATCAGTGGAGGCCTAGTGGGGACTAGGAACTCTCATCACCATCCAGCAGTAACCCAGAGCCCTCTTACTCAGGTGTAAATGCTAGCCAAGAGGGAAAGACCTGGACTTCTGTCTATACCTACAATAGCAAGATGTACCCCCTTTCTCTGCTGGAGTAGTGTCAGAGGACTCTAAATAAAATTGAAGGTTTAAATAATATCCAGGGTCTCAAAATACGTAAAATGTCCAGATTTTAACTGAAAATAATCTGTTATAAAAAGAAGCAGAAACATTTCAAACTAAATGTAAAAAGACATCAAAACTTGCAAACAGCAAGAAAATAGAGATATTAGAATTATCTCACAAAGATTTTAAAGCAGCCATCATGAAAATGCTTCAGTGACAAATTATGAACATGGCTGGAACAAAAGAAAAATGAAAAGTCTTAGCAAAGCCATAGACGCTTTCTAGAATAACCAGATAGGAATTTTAGAACTGAAAAATATGGCAACTATGATAAATAAAAATAATGCAGGGGACAAAGGAAAGAATCAGTGAATAAGAAGAGAGCACAATAAAAAGTATCCGATCTGAACCAGTATATCTGAAAATACACTTCAAAAAAGTAAACAGAAACTTAGGAAACTGTGGAACTATAAGAGATAAAACATTTGTGCCACTGAAGGCCTAAAAAAAGAGGAGAAAAAGGGTAAGGCATAAAACATGCTAAAAAATGACCCCAAACTTCCCAAATTTAGTAAAAGGCATGTAGATTTAAGAGTCTAAACAAATCACAAGCAAGGAAAAAAAGCAAAGAAATCCACACCAAAACACATCATAGTCAAACCAAAACACATCATCATCAAACTTCTGAAAACTGAAGACAAAGAAAAAATCTTGAAAGCAGCAAGAGAAAAACATAACCTTACCTTCAGAGGAAAAACAATTCTGACAAGTCAATTTCTCATCAGAAACCATGAAGGCCATAACGAAGGGATACAACATTTTTAATGGCTGAGAAAAGAGAATTGTCAATCCAGAATCCTATATCCATGGAAAATATCCTTTAGGAATGAAGGGGAAATCAAGACATTATCAGATGAAGGAAAAATAATATAAGTTTTCAATAGACCCACCTTAAAAATAGCAAAGAAACTTGTCTAAATAGAAAGGAGATAATAAAAGAACCTTAGACCTTTAGAAAGGAATAAAGAATTCAGTAACAAAAATATGAGTAAAAATAATAGACTTTCCTTCTCTGAGGTTTTCTAAATTATGTTTGATGGTGGAAACAAAAATTTACCAATGTTTAATGTGGTTCTAAGTGTATATAGAGGAAATATTTAAGACAATTATAAATAGGTACAAAGGTACAAAAAGGGAGGTAAGGTTTCTGATTTCACTTGGACCAGCTATATAGTGTGATAAGTTATGTATATATAATCCAATACATAAAACAACCTCTAAAAAACTACATAAAGAAATACACTAAAAAATACTAGGTAAGTCAAAATTCCAAAAAATTCTAAAAATTGTTTTAAAAATGCACAGGAAGGCAGGAGATATGAAAAACAGTGAAAAAAAAAAAACAAAGAAGAAAAATGGTGTGCTTAAGCCATAGCATATCAAGAATTAAACTGAATATAAACTGTCTGACTACACCAATTAAGTGACAGAGATATACTTAGGGGATTTAGAAAAACATGGGTGAATTATATATTGTCCAAAAGGAACTCAATTAAAATACAATGATATACACAGGTTGAAAGTAAAAGCTTGGGAAAACATGTATGTATATGTGTGTGTGTGTTTATGTTACACATATACATAGATATACGATATCTGTTTTATGCAAACATTCATTATATAAAGCAGGAGTAGCAACATTAATATCAAGCAAAAGGACGTCAATAAAAAATTACCAGAGACATAAATAAACATCATAAAACGATAACAAAGAATATCCAACAAAACAACATAACAATCCTGAATGTGTATACACAAAAGAGCTACAAAATGTGTGGAGTTAAAGTGGTAGAATAGAAACAAATAGACAAATCCATTATTATAACTGTAAACTTGAACGTATCTCTCAACAATCTATAGAACAACTGACAGAAAATAGCAAGCATATAGGAACTTAATATCAGCAACAAACACGGTCTAATATACACCCAACAAAAGAAGAATACACATTCTTTTCAAGCGCCCACAAACCTATTCCAACATAGGCAATACCCTGGTCCATAAAGCGATTATGAACAAATTAAAAATAAGTGAAACCATACAGTATGTTTTCTGACCAAAAGAGAATCAAACCAGAGACCAGTAATAGAAAGATAATAGAAAAATCTCTAAACACTTGGAAACTAATCAACATACTTCTAAATAATCCATAGGTCAAAAAGGAAGTCTCAAAGAAAAAAAATACACTGGAGTGAATTAAAATGAAAATAGAACATAGTAAAATCTGTAGGACACTACTATAGCAGTGCTCAGAGGGAAATTGATAGCACTAATTGCATACATTAGAAAAGTCTCATATCAATAATCCAAACTCCAACCTCAAGAACCAAGAACAAGAAGAGTAAAATCAATAGGGCAAAATTACTACTACTACTACTACTACTACCACTATTACTACTAAGAATAAAGATAAGAGCACAAATAAATGAAATTGAAAACAGAAAAATAGAGAAAATCAAAGAGGCTATGAGTTGTTTCTTTGAAAAGATCAATAAACTTCTTGGTAAGCCTCCAGCATGACTGACAAATAAAACAGAGAGAAGACACAGATTACCAGTCAGGAATGAAACCGGAATATCACTACAGACATGTAAAGACAATAATGGAAAACTACAAACACTAAACACAGAACTTAGGCAACTCAGATGAAGTGGATCAATTCTTCAAAAATACAAATTAGCCCCAACTCACCCACTATGATTATATTATTTGAATAACCATGTAACTATTAAGAAAACTGAATTTGTAATTTAAAACCTGTCTCAAAAAGAAAACGCTAGGCCCAAATGGTTTCTTGGGTAATTTTAACAAATATTTAAAGGTGATTTAACATATATTCAATACGATTTTCTTTGGAAAATCCAAGAGGGGACAATTTCCAACTTTATTTTTTGACTCAAATGTCAATCTGATACTAAACCTAGCCAACACAGTAGAAAAAGAGAAACACAGAGACCGATATTAGACTTAAAGTCCTTAATACTATACTAGGAAATAGAATTCAGCAATATGTAAAAAGAATTATATACCATGACCAGTTGAAGGTTATTCCACAGATGGAAATTTGTTTCAATGTTCAGAAATCAATCAACATATTCCACCATATTAATTGCTAAAAAAGAGTAATAACATGATGATATGAATAGATCCAGAAAAATTCAGCACCCATTCATGATTGAAGCTTTCTGACAACTAGGTATAGAGAGAAACATCCTCAATTTGACAAAGATCTTCTATAAAACAAAACAAAACAAAACAAAACACTATAGTTAGCATTCTACATCATGGTGAAAAACTAAATGCTATTATCCCCCAAGATCAGAAATAAAGTAAGGCTGTTCACTATCACCATCTATTCAATTTAGTGCTTCGAGTTCTAATCTAGCTGGTATAATAAGGCAACAAGAAAAACAAAAAAAAGAAAAGAAAAGAAAAAGGAAATAGAATGTAGAAATATAAAAACATTATTAAAATCACTCAAAATTTAAATACTTAGGTATAAATCTAACAAAACGTACAGCACTTGTATGCTGAAAACTATAAAATGCTGATGAAAGAGACCTAAGAGATCCGGGGAACCTGGGTGGCTCAGTTGGTTAAGCAATCAATTCTTGACTTTGGCTCAGCTCCTGATTTCATGGTTTGTGAGATCGAGCCCCAAGCTTGCTTGGGATTCTCTCCCTCTTCTCTTCCCTTCCCCTGCTCATATTCTCACATGCCTATGAAGTCTCTATCTCAAAAAAATGAAATAAATAAATAAACTTAAAAAAAAAGAAATCCAAGAGATATGGAAAGACATATTATGTTCATGTATTGCAACTCTCAACATATTAAAGATGTCAATTCTTCCCAAATAGATATAAAGGTTTGACAAAATTCTTACAAAATTCAGGGAAATTTTTATAGATAATTATTCTAAATTTTATATAGAAGAAACTAGGATAGCTAAACCAATTTTGTTATAATATGTTGGGAGGAATTGTCCATTTTCAAGACTTATTTTATAATAGTATATTATTTAATATATTAATATTACATATAATATATTATATCTATATAATAGTACATTATTATAGGAAGCACAACACATTACAATTTGATTGTAATCAAGAAGTGTGGTATTGTCAGAGATATAGGCAGATCAGTAAATGAAACAGAGCATGGAATCTAGAAATAGACCCACACATATATGCCCAACTGACTTTTAACAGTGACACAAAACCAATATAATGGAGGAAAGGCAGTCTTTTCAACAAATAGCACTGGAGTAAATGATCATTCACAGGCACAAGAAGAGAGAGAGAGAGAGACAGAGAGACAGAGAGAGAGAGAGCAAGCTTTGACTTAAATCTATACAAAATTTGTATATCTTATACAAAAATTAACTCAGAATGGATTGTAGACTTAAATGTCAAGCATAGAACTTCTCGTTAATAACCTAGAACAAAATATTTGGGATCTGAGGCTACGGGGCACCTGGGTGGCTCAGTTGGTTAAGTGTCTGACTTCAGCTCAGGTCATGATCTCATAGTCCGTGTGTTGGAGCCCTGCGTCAGGCTCTGTGCTGACAGCTCAGAACCTGGAGTCTGCTTCAGATTCTGTGTCTCCCTCTCTCTCTGCCCCTCCCCTGCTTGCTCTCTGTCTCTGTCTCTCAAAATAAAATAAAAAGACATAAATTTTTTTTTTAGTTCCTAGATTTGATACCAAAATCAGAATCCTTAAAACTTAATACACTGGTCTTTGTCAAAATTAAAAAAAAAATTGCTCTATAAGAAATTCCATTAATAGGATAAAAAGACCACATACCTGACAAAGGACCAGTATCTAGACAATACAAAGTACACTCACATCTCAACAGTAAAAAAAAAAAAAAAAAAAATCAAATAATCCAAATGGAAAAATGGGCAAAAGATAAAAAGAGGCATTTCATTCAAGAAGATATACAAATGGCAAATAAGCACATTGAAAATGTTGAACATCATTAACCATTAAAGAACATGCAAATTAAAACCATGAGATATCACAAACACCTTTATTAGAAGAGCAAAAACAAAACAAAGCAAATTAATGACAACACCAAACGTTGGTGAGGATATTGTATCATTGATATTATTGCGGATGAGAGTGTAAAATGGTACAGCAACTCTGGAACACAGTTTGTCATTTTCTTTTAAAAAGGAAACATATGTTTACCATACAACCTAGTAATTTGGGTCTTGGACATCTATCCCAAAGAAATGAAAATGTATATTCAAGCAAAAACCTGCACATGAATATTCACAATTCTTTTCATAACAGCTCCAAATTGGAAACAACCCAGATGCCCTTCAACTGATGAGTAGCCAAACTATGGTACATCCATAGGATGGGATACTACTCAGCAGGAAAGAAGAGCAAAGTACTGATATAGTCAACAACCTGATGATTTCAAGAGAAATTATGTTGAGTGAAAACATAACCAACCCCTAAAGGATATTTTCTTTATAACTACATTTCTAAATTCTTGAAATGATAAAATTATAAAAATGAAAAACAGATTAGTGTTTAAGGGTTGTTAAGGTGAGGTTGGGCATAAGATGGAAGTGGGTGTGGTTATAAAAGGGCAATATGAAGAATCCTTATGGTGATGGAAATATTCTGGATATTGACTGTAGCCATGTCCGTGTCTAAGTTGTGATATTATACCAGTTTTCAAGATGTTATCACTGGAGAAAACTGGGAAAATTACACATAATATATCTCCGTTATATATCCTACAACTGCATGTGAGTAATCTCAAAGTAACAAAATAAACAGTTTAACTTTTTTTTTTAGGTAACAAATACATAAAGACAACTGCTTTTACTGATGGTGTGCACTGTCCTTGTGTTACTGTAAAGAAAACTCTAATGGAAAGATCTGAATGTACTAGTTGTTTATTGGTTTATTTAGACTTGAAATCCCAGAGTGCTAGTCAATGAACAGTGATTTGATCAGTGAGGAAAAATTAGCTTGGGGAAATATTCTAAAACAGGGGTCAGCAGACTCTTCTGGATAATAAATGTTTCAGGTGCTATAAGTCATATGCTCTTTGTTGCAATTACTCCTCCTGCTAGTGCAGTATGTAAATAGTCCTAGACAATCAATAAATGAAAGAATGCGGCAGTGTTCCAATAAACTTTATTTCTGGGCAACAAACTTTTAATTAATCAATTTTCACATACAACATATGTTTGCTTGCTTTTTCAAATGCATATACATATAAAATCATTCTTAGCGAGTGGCCTACAAAAACAGGTCCTGGATTTAGCCCATGGGGCATAGTTTGCTGCCCTCTCAGCTACATAACTTTTTTGGATTCATCTATTGTCTCATGATTCAGTTTCATTTCCTTCTTTCCTTCTTGAACATCTACATTTCAAAGCTGCTAACTGCTCCCATTTAGGAATTCCCCATCACTGTCTTTCCATCTATATTTCCCCTGCTCATGGTATCAAGGGATACAAACACAAGTTTTACTGATAAAACGTGGAGCTTGGGACAAAGTAGAAAATTGGAGAACTATCACGTTTTGTTTAAATTTCTTCATAATTTCAGTCACAAATAATGGGTCCTTTTACATACCCCGAGAATCTTTAAAAAAGGAAATTGTGTGAGCAAATGACTTGAAACATTCGAATTTATTTAGACCAGAAGTTGAAAAAAATGTAAAAGATAGATAGAAAGTCAAAAAGAAACAGTGTGGCTGCTGTAGGATATATAGTAAGGTTGTTCAGAGAGAGTAAATCCTAAGAGTTCTCATTTCAAGGAAACTTATATTTTCTTTTCTTCTTTCTTTTCATTTTATTGTACCTATATGAGAAGATAGATGTTATCTGATTATTATGGTAATTATAATTATGGTAACCATTTCACAAAATATGTAAATCAAACCATCATGCTAGACACTTAAAGATACCTGCCAATTGTTTCTCAATAAAAGTGAGACAAACAAGAGACTGGTATGTTGTGGTTACAGGTGTCACTTTCACGGTAGTGGTGAGGGGGTGGGGGTGTGAAGAGACAGCATTAAGAAGCAGAAAAGAAAAGGAGCTCATGACAATTAAAAAAAAACAGATTGAAATGATTAAATTACTTAAATGAATCAATTAGACTGAGATGGCTTAATGTCTTAGTACTCTTATTTTATAAGCAAGTCAAAACCTGGGTTGGCTGGGTGGCTCAGTAGGTTGAGTGTCTGACTTGATTTTGGTTCAGGTCATAATCTGATGATTTTTGGTCTCAGGTTCCTGAGATCTAGCCCTGCTACAGCCTCATAGCTGGCTCCATGCTGAGCGTGGAGACTGATTAAGATTTCCTCTCTCTTTCTCTGTCTCTCCCCCTCTGCCTTTCTCCTCCCCCACTTTCTCTCTCTCTAAAATAAAACATTTTTATTTATTTATTTGTATTCACAAACTAAGACCTATGTCCCAAGGTTAAGAAAGAGAAACCTGGGGTGTCTGGATGGCTCAGTCAGTTAAGCGTCAGACTCTTGCTTTCAGCTCAATCATGGTTCGTGGGTTTAAGTCCCATGGTCCAGGACCTGCTTTGGATTCTCTCTTTGTCTGTCTCTGCCCGTTTCCCTGCTCCTGTGCTTGTGCTTTCTCAGTATCTCAAAATAAATAAACATTTAAAAAAAAAGGACAGAAACCTAAAGACAACCAATCACAGACAGCTAGCCTTTTTCAAATAAGACAACTGCTTAAGCAATAGCCAGTTAAATAATTTCTTGTCCTGCTTCTGTATCTTCTCTATAAAAATCTTACCCCTACTTACCATTGATGGAGCCCTTCTGAGCACTTCTAACTGGTTTTGGTTTGGGGCTGCTGGATTTGAATCAACTTTTGCTCAACTAAATGATTAAAATTTTTAATATGACTCACTTTATCTTTTAACAAAATTAAACTTAAGTCAGGAGAAAATAAAACCATGTCAAGCAAAAGTGAAATTTAAAAGCAAAGCCTAGATGGGAGTAAGGATAGTATATAATAATTTGTATATTCTTGTAGTCAAAATTTTCACTGAAGTCATGTAGGTTAAGGGGCAAGCTTCTAATGGAATTATTATTTTCATGAAATACAAGATTTTTTCCCACAAATTATATTTAAAGACACTATAGAATGCAGTTATTAAATCTATAAATGAAGGACATTCTGGAGTCCTTAGAAAATGTTGTCTAGAATTTCTTTAGAAAATTAGAATAGACAAAGAACAAAGCATTTTTTAGAAATTAACTTCATATCATTATTAAAGAAAATTAAATTGATTATTATTTTTACTCTTATGATCAACCAAAAACAAAGCCACATTAAGAAGTCATGGCCATCCATTATCTTTTTATCAAATGATAAAAACTGATGAAAACATTTCAATTGGAATGAGAAGTTTCAAATAAACATGATTTCTTAAAATACTGACCATAAAGGAAAATGAGATTTATATCATACTGATATGAGTTAATATGTATACTTAAAAGACCTTAAAAAGTTCTTTAATAGAGGTGCACCTCAATGGCTCAGTCGGGTCAGCATATGACTTTTGATTTTGGCTCAAGTCATGATCTCAGGTTGGTGAGATAAAGCCCACTATGGGCTCCATGCAGCATGGAACCTGCTTGGGTCATTCTCTCCCTCTCTTTTTGTCTCTCCCCCACTCACGCTTTCTCTCTCTCCCTCCCTTTCTCTCTCAGGATAAAATAAAACCCCTCTAATAGATAGAGATAAGAAGAGAAATATTAATATTTCTTGAGCATTCTCAAATTATAGGTCTGAGCCATTTATGTGATTCAGTTGATAACTCTAGGATTGGTTTCTCTAATCCAACTTCTGTGAGAATGATGAGTATCATACATGTATGGTTATTTTTGCTATTACAATACTACTTGTCACATGTTAGAAAAAAGAATGCTATTTAAAAAAAATTATGTCTTTATTTTATTTTGAGAGAGAGAGAGAGAGACAGAGAGTGAGCGGGGGAGAGGCAGACAGAGAGGGAGAAACAGAATCTGAAGCAGGCTCCAGGCTCTGAGCTGCCAGCACAGAGCCTGACGCGGGGCTCAAACCCACAGACCCTGAGATCATGACCTGAGCCGAAGTCGGATGCTCAACTGACTGAGCCACCCAGGTGCCCCAAGAATGCTATTTTTAAGTGTGTGGTAGCACTGGTGTTTTAAGTGGCTTAGGGTTTTAACCATTACTTTTACAGTAACTACGGAATTGTGCATTTCAAGTTTTATTTTTCCAAAACAGAGAACCTGAATAATATGCAATTTTCAGCATACGAATCTTTTCTAAGTAATTTTTAAAAATGCCTTTTTTGATGCTTTTGGCTATCTAGACCTCCTCAGATCTAGAGATTTGGCCCACAAGTAATTAGTAGATTCTTTTAGGCTTTGGCTAACTTACAAATTTGAAGTACCAAGATCATCCCCTGAAAGCACACAGGACACAATATAAGGACCTGAAATATATTAATACAAGATTAAGAAAAAAATCAAGTCCCCAAATTCAAAGTATACATTGTAAATGCTCTCCTTTCTTGGGTTTTTAAAAAAAAAATTTAATGTTTATTTGAGAGGGGGCTGGGGCAGAGAGAGAGGGAGACAGAATCCAAAGCAGGTTCCAGGCTCTGAGCTGTCAGCACAGAGCCTGCCTGATGTGGGGCTTACACTCACAAACCATGAAATCATGACCCGAGCTGAAGTCAGAGACTTAACCAACTGAGTCCTTTTTTTGGGTCTTTTAATAGGTTCTAGTAATATAATAAGAGATTGAAAAGGTAAATCATATCAAGTTTAAATTAATAAATTTGGATAGTTAAAAATGTTACAGACTGATAAAACTGTTGGTTATCTTATTAATCTTTGGTTAAGAAGAGCATTTACTGTGGAGTGCCTGGGTGGCTCAGTCAGTTAAGGGATCTATTCTTGATTTTAGCTCAGGTCATATCACTGTTGTGGGGTTGAGCCCCACCTGGAGCCTTGTGTTGGCTCCTTGCTGGGCATGGAGCCCACTTGGGATTCTCTCTCCCCCCATCTTTCTGTTCTTCCCCCATGCATATGTGCACAAAGGCTTTTTCTCTGAAAGAAATAAGAGAAGAGCATTCATCTTAAATATGGGTGATATTTTATTTCCTGGCTTACATACAAGTGAGGCTGACATATTAAGCAGTGTTCTAAGTCTGGCATCTTTTTCACGCCCTTGGTGGCTATGCCTTTTATATCAACTAATTTCAGCTTTCATTGGAATGAAGAGCTAGAACTTCTGTTTAGCAACATGGAAGTTTTTTTTTTTTTTTTTTTTTTTTTATTATTTTTTTTTTTTAAAGTCATAAAACCAACGCATTCCTTTCCACTTAATGGGAGGCACCATGAGGGTTTCCTTGACTTGATATTACATCTTCATATAACTTCACTAATNGTTTTTTTTTTTTTTTTTTTTTTTTTATTAGAGTTAAGCACCAAAGTCATAAAACCAACGCATTCCTTTCCACTTAATGGGAGGCACCATGAGGGTTTCCTTGACTTGATATTACATCTTCATATAACTTCACTAATTGCATCTGCAGAAGTAAGTGGTAAAGCTTTTAGAAATGAGCAGAGCATAAGCCAAAGATGTCCAGTCAAGATCTGATCTGAGGGGCACCTGGTGGCTCAGTTTGTTAAGCATTAGACTCTTGATTTCGGCTCAGGTCATGATCACACTGTTTTGTGAGATCAAGCCCCACTGTCAGCATGGAGCCCACTTGGGATTTCCTCTTTCTCTCTCAAAATAAATAAATAAACATTGAAAAAAGAAAGATCCAATCCCAGATCTGAGGCAACATTGGAAGTACTGCTGGGAAGGGCATGACTTCATTATTTCCTTTTGGCAACTGGAATTATTTGACGGGACTGTTTGTCTGCATTCAAACAAATATGCTCAAGTGATGTCCCAGGAATGTAAGTAATGTAAGGTTGCTTGGTGAATCCAAACCATAATAATTATTAATTAATGCCATTCCATAAAGGTAGAGGCAGTCCATTCTATAATGGACTCAAGTGTCTCAGTGCACGCAGGGAGTGAACCTTGGTTTTCTGTTCACCATGTCTCTCCAGAGTTTTTCCAGTGTCTGTTCTCAATACTTTTGAAGTCATATCTGACCTGACTTAACTCTCACACATGGATTGCCTATTACTGATACTTTAAAATAATTTTGATTTCAGATAAAATTGCCCTCAACCTCTGCATCGACTTGTGATTGTGCTGGCTGGTGTAGCACCATTCTACAGGTCTGCATATCTTCTGTATGTGTGATGACAGATTCTCCTTAAAAGGGGTGTGGCTGAACGAAGAGTAGGCAGAATTAGCAAAACATGGATTAGTCATATGCTGCCATCTGTAGTCAATTGTGTTAAATTTAATCCAGATCTATAATGGAATTGTCCACATTATACCCATATTGGTGGTCTGACTGCAATCATTTTTTACATCTCTCCAGGAGAAGCAAATAAAAATTCCATGGGATGCTTACATTTGGAATCATGTCATAGGTTACAGAAGGAACTTACTGTTCATATTTTGCAAGCAATCTTTTCTTTATTATGATGTTAATATGAGTGACACATTGTCTTTTGTTTATCAACAGACTTCATTTTGTGAGTAATGCAAGGATAATTTTATTCATATTACCTTTATGAATTAAGAGCATTTTTTAATGTCCCAAAACACTACATGTAACTAAAAAGATAGAGGTGATTTGTACATGAATTGAAACCACTTTAATCTGTTCTTTTTCTATTGTTCCCAAATTCTTTAGCTATTAAAAAGATATTACAGAACTATGGATTTTATATGATATCGTCAAAGAATGGAGTATCCCACATATTACTTTTCAGTACTGAAGCTTTGTTTTATTAACAGGGAAATCACATTGAAAAACACAATATGTGATATATATATGTGTGTATGTGTGTGTGTATGTTATATTTTGACTTACCAAACAGAACATATTATCATAACTTTAGTTTAGGCAGCTTTCATTTTCTAGGTGTCATTATTATGAGTGTTGTTATTGAACTTGGCTTGAACACAGTGTCCCAGTTCTGTAATGGAGTATGACAGTCTTTCACAAACAAGAAGGTGCATCAAGATAATGAAAAGACAAGCCACATCTGGGAAAAAATATTTGCAAAATCCTATCTGATAAGATTATATATATATGCCTGTTATTCAAGATACATAAAGAACTCTAAAACTCAACAATCAGAAAACAAACAACCTCATTAAACAATGGGCCAACTTCCTTAACAGACACCTTACCAAAGAAAATATGCAGATGGAAAATAAGCATATGAAAAGATGCTCCACATCATATGTTATCAGAGAAATGCAAATTAAAACAACGATATACCACTACCCACTTATTAGAATGGACAAAATTTGAAACACGGACAACACCAAGTGCTGAAAAGGATGTGGAGCGATGGGAACACTCCTGCTTTCCTGGTGGGAATATAAAATGGTACAGCCACTTTGGAAGACATTTTAGGGAGTTTCTTACAAAGTTAAACATACTCTAACTATACAATCCAGCAATTGTGCTCCTTTGTATTTACTCCAAGGAGTTAAAAACATACATCTACACCAAATCCTTTACACATGTAGAAGGAAGGAAGGGGTGATAAGTCCCAGCACAGTGAAACTACTTTTTTATTATAATGGTGACGGCTGTCATTATATATTTGTCCAAGATCATCTGAAGTACAACATTCAGAGTAAAGCCCAGTGTAAACTTCATGAACTTTGGGTGATAATGATGTACGCACGTGGATTCTTCAGTTGTGACACAGGCACCTCTCTGCTGGAGGATGTGGATAATGAGGGAGGCTATGCATATATGGAAAATTTCCATGGTGCCATGAACCTAAAACTGCCCTAGTAAGTCTATTGACAAAGAATGTGTTCTCTTAACTTGTCAGAACATCAAGTGTCTGTGTAGTGCTACTAGACATAATATAAAGTCAATACGAGTTTTCAAAAACCTACTTTTGTTATTTTTCTCTTAACTACATGGTTTTTATATATTTATTTTTTATTATGTTACATGTTGTATTATATATATTTTGTAATTTGAGTTTCAACAACTTCATTTACTTTTCTTTCTTTGTCTCTGTCAGGATGTTAATGCTTTTCTGTCAGGATGCTAATACACCAGCTCCCTATTTGCTGAATTTAATCTGCTGTGGCCTTAAAAGAAACATATAACCAAGACATTATGGTAGTGTTCAGGTTGCCATCATTCAATTAATAGTTAATAAATAATGAGTATTACATATGTGCAAGGTGCTATGCAAGAAATAGGCTCATATCTTCAAAAAACTTAAAATCATGTAGAAATGATACAACATGTTAGAAAGTTCTTTAACATAAAGCCAAATGTTTATCCTCCGGTGGGTTATGACAATTAAGACACAGGTACCTTTAAAAGTGGAATGTGATTGAGAATAGGTAGAAAGTTGAGCGAAAAGGGGTGAAAACAAAAACTAGAAGAGCTTTACATGGACCTAGACACTGATGGTTAAGTTAAATCTGGAAATTTCTGTGACATATTTTAAAATTCACTCTGTGCTTTAAGTATTACAAAAAGTCATATACTTGATGGGATGTGTGCTACAAAATTTGTCTAATATTTAGTTTGAAAGTATGTAGAAGGCACCAAAAGAAATAAGTATTTGGTGTAGTAACTATTTTACCCCACACAAGTAACACACACAACTTCAGGCCCAAGATAGAAAAGAAGAAGATAAAGTTCATGTATAATGCATATACATGAATAAAATCATTATTGCAAACTTTGTTTGATTAAATAATTCAAGTATGATACAAGGTGGGCCTGAAACCCTTGACTGTTTTCAAAATAAGAAATCATTAGTTGATTTCTAATGAACAAACTCTATGCATTGCTTGTCAAAATGTGTGTTTTCTTACTACTTGAAGATGAAAAATGATATGAAAAGAGAAAAATATGTATGTGTGTATAGTGCTATTTACTTATAGTTGAAAAATTAAAAGTATTCTTTATAATGTTTTCAATTTTAAAGTAATGGGACATTTTATGATTTGCTATTTTCATTTTAACATAGGAAAGAGAAGGAAAAAACCAGATTTGCAAAACTAAAAGTAATATTTATATATGCTAAATATATACGTTGGTTACAATAATAATCTAACAACTTAAAATAGAATCTGTTTTAGAAAACAGCCCATAGTGTAGTCAGAATTGGGTCAGTGTTGACTGTTTCATTTCACTTGCTTTATTCCTTCACAAACAATGTATCAATGATCACTATATTTTAAGGGAACATATTTGAATCTGATAACGGTGGTTCCTAAAAGATAAATTTCCAGGGTGTAGAGAATAGATCTATTTAGCTATTCAGTCTGAGCTTTTGAAATGTTAACATGTGCATGTGTATATACAAAAATTTCATACATATGTTGATCAAGCATGGTCAATATGTTTTATTTCAAGAGGTTTAGTGCTTAGATTATACTGCAAAAATGTTTCCCCCATATACATAATGAGCATCTCAGAATACATTTACACAGTCCTATCACTATATTTAAAAACTTATTCTAGAACTTGACCCTTCCTATTCCCTTCATTATCATTTGTCCAAGTTATATTGAAATTCCTTTCTAGGGGCGCCTGGGTGGCTTAGTCGGTTAAGCGTCCGACTTTCGCTTAGGTCATGATCTCGCGGTTCGTGGGTTCGAGCCCCGCGTCGGGCTCTGTGCTGACTGCCAGCTCAGAGCCTGGAGCCTGTTTCAGTCTGTGACTCCCTCTCTCTCTGACCCTCCCCTGCTCACGCTGTCTCTCTCTCTCTCTCTCCTAGAAATAAATAAAATATTTTAAAAAAAATTAAAAAAAATAAAATAAAAAAAAGAAATTCCTTTCTAAAGAAAGGAGTAGAAGTAGTGAATTGTGAAGTAGTTTTCTTCTACAGTTCTAGGTATTCATATGTGCCAGTAACAGGGAAATAAGTATCAACTTATGCCAAGGAAGTGCCTTTGAAAGACTGGGGAATCACTACAGAAGGAAGTCTCACCACAGTAAGCACACCCACAGACCCCTCTCATTTACTTAGGTTTCAACAGAGGCAGGAAAACTATAAAGAGAGATCTTATAGAAGAGACATCCCTGCTGACACAGGGTTGACCAGATATTCTGACATCCTTTTGGTGCTGGGACCCTGAGTAGATCGCTTAATCGATGTATGCTGACTTTCCTCCCCTTTGCAAAAGGAATAAAGATAATAATTACCCTACCCGGTTATTTAAAAAAAAATTAATGTTTTATTTATTTCTGAGAGAGAGAGGGAGACAGCGTGAACAGGGGAGGGTCAGAGAGAGAGGGAGACACAGAATCTGAAACAGGCTCCAGGCTCTGAGCTAGCTGTCAGCACGGAGACTGATGCGGGGCTCGAACCCATGAACAGTGAGATCATGACGTGAACCGAAGTCGGACACAACCGACTGAGCCAGCCAGGTGTCCCACCCTATTCAGTTATTGAAAGAATTAGATAAATCAAATAACCTAAAGGGGTTAGAACATGTCTAGCACGGAGTAAGCATTAAATATGAGCTATATAGTCATTTTTTAAACTCAGAACTTTATGCCCAATTACAAAAAATAACAAAAATCTATCTAGCAATATTTCCCACCAACATTTATTTTTCTTTCTTTCTCTTTTTCTTTCTTTCTTTCTTTCTTTCTTTCTGTCTGTCTGTCTGTCTGTCTTTCTCTCTCTCCCTCCCTCCCTCCCTCCCTTCCTTCCTAGACAAGGAACTTCTTTTTTGGGTTTATTTACTTGTTTATTTATTTTAGAGAAAGAGAGAGACCAAGCAGGGAAGGGGCAGAGAGAGAGGGAGAGAGACAGAATCCAAAACAGGCTTCACACTGTGAGTGGAGAGCCCAGTGCAGGGCTTGAGCTCACAAACAATGAGATCATGATCTAAGCCAAAATCAAGAGTTGGATTCTTAACCAACTGAGCCATCCAGGAACAAACCCACCCCCTCCTCAACATTTCTTATGAGTTAGGAGTATTGGTGATACAACCATAAATTGTATGTTTATGTGATGCTATATTTTACACGTACCATTTGATAATCATATCTTTAAAAGTTAAGCAGAACAGGTGCTAATTTGCTCCCTACAAATCAGTGAACTGAGGGTCAGAGTGATTAACATACTTGCTTAAAGTAATATACCTGGGATATAAAACCCAGGAACCCAGGTCACCTGAGTCCTATCCAAGGGCTAGCTTTTTTTTTTTTTTTTTAATTCATTAGGCATGATGTTATTTAAAAAGTAAATTGATTAGCTTGTCGTATATTTTTCTTTCAGTTTCTCCCTTTCTCTCTTAAGTCTGTCTTGCTCTCTCTTTCCTCTTCCCTTCCTCCCCACCATCTGTGGAGTATTGGGAATAGGAGGAAGTATAAAACATAACATTATTTTTCCTGTATAATTATATTGAATATTTTTTAGTCTTGTTAGACCATTAAATGCTGTTTTTGTTATTGTTGTTGTTGTTCTTTTACTTTCTTTTTTTTTTTTTTTGAGGGAGAAGGATAAGATTCACTTAAAATAAGTAAAAGTAAATAATTTTAAGTCTGGTGAATTCTGATTATCTGGACTGTTTGCTTTATGCAGAGAAGAACATGAGGAATGTAAGGAACGTCCAGAGTTCTGTTTTGAGATAACTTCTAAAAAAGCATTCAGTGAAGAATTCAAGTTGAATTATACTGTCATCCAGTTTTATCAGCATAATAAATAAACACACCAAAAGATGACTTTTGGTGATTATTTTAATGAACAAAAGGTCTAGTTTTAAAAAGCATTTCTGGGGACGCCTGGGTGGTTTAGTCAGTTGAACGACTGGCTTTGGCTCAGGTCATGATTTCACGGTTCATTGAGTTCAAGCCCCGCATTGGGCTCTGTGCTGACAGATCAGAGCCTGGAGCCTGCTTCAGATTCTGTGTCTCCTCTTTCTCTGCTCCTCCTCCACCCACACTCTGTCTCTCAAAAGTAAGTAAGAAAATTAAAAAAAAATTTTTTTTAGAAAGCATTTCACTTACAGATTTTCCTAGATAATCTTGAATCTTTGCAATTAAATTTTATTCCTTTTAAATATAGTTAAATCATTATTGTTAACTACTTCTCCAAAGATCAAATTAAATCTATAAAAATCATAGGACCATATGTATTATTAAAGAGGACTGTACTAATTTAAATGTCTGTGAATCTTAGATTTCACAAAACTCCGTGTATCATTCTTAAATGAAACTTGACTTTGAAACCTAAATCTAACCAATATTTGTATAAACACTCAGCTTATTTTTGGTAAGCCACAAATAACAGGTAGAATTTTTAAAGATTTTCAAACAAAACATCCATTTTATTGTAGTTAAATAAAATTTATTTAAAACATGCAATGTGGTATAATATTTCATTTTTTAAAATATCCCTTACTATATAATATAGATTCAATCAAAGCAAATCAGAAATCCAGAAAGTCCATAAGAAAACAGATAATTATCCTTTTATACTGAATTGTAAATACATAAAGGATAATTACAATTTGGAAGTGATGGAGAATTATTAATCTGGGTATATTCTCAAATTTTTTCTTTACTAGGGGATTAACATATTTTCTGTTCTAATCTATATTAAACCAGTATAGTAGAAAAAGCCTAGAGTTTAGACAGAAAGTGTAGGTTTATACTTGAAAGTTATCATGAAAACTCGTATCTGGACAAAATGCCATATGTATTAGAAATACAATTTTTCTGACAAACAAAGGAGTTGTAGAGTTTGAATCCTGAAATTATCATCTTTCAGTTAGTCTGTTGTTTTAATGACTGATAAGTCAGTTATATGCAGTCATACAATGCAGATGAATTAGATAAGAAAAGTGACTAAGATAAATTGATTACTACAGGTTTCCTCGAGATAGGGAACAGAAGAGAAAAATGTTCCAAGAAGGATCAAAAGAGTAATATTTAATCACTTTTGTTTTCATAAGGAGAGCTTTCTGCAGGTTCTAAAATACATAAAAGGCTTTGTCCTGGTATAATCTTATAATCCTTTGCCTCTCTGGAAAAGAGTACACAAATGTGTTTAACCAACCCAAATCCTTCTACCTCTTTATTACTTACTCAGATTAGTAACACATTTGTGGGCTTTTAATACTATAATGACACATATTTTTATTTATTTAAATTGGAAAGGGATTTACTTTACAATATTTGAGAAACAGAGGAGGGATTAGCTTCTTTCATTTGAATGTATACTCCACGAGGGCAGGGATATTTGTCTACTTTGTTGACTGCTATATTGCTGGTGCTTTGAGGAGTGCAGGCACAAAAGAAGTGCTCTTAATATTTGTCAAATTAATGAATGTTGAGTTATTCTCACTTGTATAATGAAGTTAAGTTTCCAAGGCAGTTTTTCTCCTAGGGAAAAAAATTGCTGTTTATGTCAAAATTTAAGCTGTAGGTGTGCCTGGGTGGCTCATTCTGCTCGGTGCCCAACTTCAGCTCAGGTTGTGATCTCACAGGTCATGATCTCACAGTTCGTGGGTTCGAGCCCTGCAACAGGCTCTGTGCTGACAGCTCAGAGCCTGAAGCCTGCTTTGGATTCTGTGTCTCTCTCTCTCTCTGACCCTTCCTGGCTCACACTCTGTCTCTCTCAAAAATAAATAAACAATAAAAAATTAAAAAAAAAAATTTAAGCTGTATATCTTCATTGACCAGAGTAATATTCTGAAAAAAATTAACAAACATGATATCAGCTTTATGTATGTGTGCGTGTATATACTTACATGTATATATATATATGTGTGTGTGTATATATGTATATATATGTATATATGTACATATATGTATATGTATATATATACATATATACACACACACGCTCATCCTCAATATACAATTGCAGCAATGCAAACATATTCCTAGCATCTATATGTATGAGTATAAATGCAAAACAACTTTTATTACTTATAATACATGAAAAACGTCCCTTTCCATACTTATGGTATGCCATCCATTTGTTTTTTTTTTTAACAGACATAATTTGAGAATAAATTCTCTTTGTCATTATTAATAAAGTAGACAGTATAAAATCTTACTACAAAAAATTTGGTTAAACTGTGATTTTGATGAGCATTTCTCAATCTTAAATTTACCAAACACCAGTTACAGTGGCATTCCTTATCAAAAGCATGAGAAACACTGTGATAAAAACAAACACTGAAGACATGAAATGCATTGTGTTATGGTGAATCCTCAAGAGGGAACATGGCACACAGGGTTTAAAAGATACTTTTTTATGGGGTATTTCATCAGACTAAAGTAATACCAAATTTATCATTAGTGGTAGTAAAACAGTAAAATGAATTATTTCACCAAAATATTTAGTTTGAATATGACTTTTCCATCACGGTATATAGTTATTTCCCATTCAAACATTTCTTTATGACCACATTTCTGAACACAAGGTGGCAGACATCCTGTGAACCATCCACCCTCAGAAATTTGGAAGACCACAGGAAGGACCACCACACTACAGTGCAACACTGAGTCTCTAAAAGTTTAAGAGTATTTATCTACTACAATGTATACTCCACTAGGTACACCTTGTGGTTTCTGGCATTTTCCTTGCTTTTCATCTTACACTGGTCATTTATTCAACTGAAAAGATTTTATGTAGATAAGGTTGGGGGGGGGGTTGCAGGAACAACTTTTCATTCCCGATGTTCTCTTCCTATAGAACAATCCAGCCTCTCTCCTCCTCTTAGCCTTCCCAGTGACACAATCTGATTGATGTGTCTGTAACAAAAACTGTTGTACATCAATCAATCCGCCTTGCTGCCCAATTTTCTTGGAGGATGACCCTCCTACAAAAAGAACTATCAGGCAATTAAATAGGTCCTAATTAAATTAAAAACAAGGGGAAACCTAGTTTTTCTAGTCTGAATAGATTGGTATTGTAATCTGAGGTTACTGTAAAAAAGACACATACGTGCAGAGCCAAGCTACATTCTCTAATCTAGTCTTTATCCACAATAAATGTGGATATTTATTGGATAAATGTGGATTATTATTGGATATTTTGACCAATCTGCATCTTCCTCCCCATCCTTTGTCTTATTTCATGGTTGGTTCAGAACTCAAGGGAAGCCAGTCTACAGGGTGTGTTTTTGTCAGATCTTTTAAAGACACTTATCTGTTGACGAAAAATCAACTTGTGGAATTTTGCTTCACTTGCAATTGGAAGTAGATTCGATTTGCGGTTATGAATTAGTTTATTTTCCATGCTCTCTGTATATAATTCTTAGTATTGTTTATTCCTCAACGTGTCATTTGAGGCCACAGAAAGTTTCCTGTGAGTCTGTCTTTAGCAATACTGAGTGCATAACTGATGTTTCTCTCCATGCATGGATATTACTGATAAATCATTAGCAAGTAGATACAACGTGTAGTTGGGGATTTCTTCCACGCGTTTTGTTGGACTTACTTTCTCTTGTCCAATTTCCTTATGGTCAGTGGCATGCAACTTTGAGAATGCTGGCCTGAGCTTGAACTGTAGTCTGTAACTCAGGAAGAGAACAAACCTCACCAGCCCACACGGGGATCAAACCCAGGCTTTGGCATCATTAGCTCCATGATTCAACCAACTGAGCTAATTAACCACAGATGTATAATTATTATGAACTGCTGATTTCACTTCTTGAAGAATTATGGGTTGACAAATTGTATCAAAATGTATGTAGGATAAACTTGGATGTGTTGTATGAAATATATTTGCAGAAGTAAAACATTTTCATTATCTTTTCCTTTTCTTCAGAAATCTTAACAATTGTGGTAACTGTATCCAAATAGAAAATTGATCCAGAATAAAAACATATATGCCAATGCCTCCCTCCTCTTCATCCCTTCCAGGCCATACACACTCACACATGCACATAAATGTGCACAAATGTCCAGTGTCATTTATAGGCTCTCCTGTGGATATTCACTATTGTAAGGCTACATCAATGACATGGTTTTGGCAGTTCTCTTAGTTTTTACTACCAGTTTCTCTTCTTTATGAAGCAGTTCCCTAACCTTTTGTAAAGGTCTTCACAGTCCTTAGTTCATACACTCACTACCCATCTTTTATTTCTCTTCTGTTTTCTTTCTTCCTACTACACCAGACTGATGGGAAAAATTTTTTATGGCAAAATATATAATTTCTTAGATAAAAAGCAGTAAATCTAAGTAAGCCTAGCAAAATATTTTTTCCAATTAAAAATGATTGCTGATAGTGTCCTGAAAATATACAGTCTGTCATTAGCAAATACATTTTACTATTAATTTTATTATTGAAACCTATTAAACAAACAAACAAACAAACAAACAAAAAATCTTAAGTACTTTGCTTCATGATGATTAAGCTCCTTGGAAGAACCACGCTGCATTATAAGTGGTAAGTCACAGGCAAAAATGCCATGTATTCCCAGAAATTCTTTTTTCCTATTTTGTTCTCTGCTGGTAAGACAATGAAATATTTGTGCTTTTTAGAGCTTAAGAAACACAGGAGGTTCTCTCTGTGGCATTCTCCAAATGAAAATTAAATTATAATACATGAAATTCCAACTTGCCTAATTTAAGTATAGTTTCTCGCACTTTTTTTTATTTATATGAACTTTTCTCATGGAAATAAATTATTTATCAAAGCAATTTTTAGAAAAACTTCATAATTATATATTTTAGAGTAAGAATTTTAAGTCTCTGGTTTGAATCTACCCCAACTTGACTTGTATTAATTCAGCATAGTTACAATTTTTAAAAATAGACCTACTTTAAGGTTTTATCTAAAATAGCTACTTCATTTTTTTTCCTTTTAATGTGGTGCAATCTAATGCAATCAATTCGTGGTCTTTGCATTTTGATTTAATATCTTAAATAGCTTTATACTTGTCTACTCAATAGCATTCATTTCCTGAAGTAGTCATCAAAAATATCAAAACACTTATTAAATATTGTCATACATTTTTTTCATCATTTGCTATTTTTGGTATCATAAGAAGCTTATGATGCCTTTCCTTCTCCATGATCCTGGATCAACTTCCCTTTTGCTATCTTCATGTTATTATCTGAACTATTTACAATTTCTCTTTACCATAAACAAAGAAGTCTTGTCTTTTCTTTAAATAGTTAATCACTACATTGATGTTTTAATTATCTTTATATCTGCAAAAAAAAAAAATAGGTAAATTGGCCCTAAACAGTAAACTATATAATTTAAATCCATTTTTTCCCTTAACTTTTTTAGGCATTTTAGAGCTGAGGGCAATTAGGCTACCTGTCAGGATTCTACCAAAGCTCTAATTCAGACAAGTACAGCTTAGAAAGTGAAATGTTATCCTTTCCTTTTAAAAATGAAAGGTCTGCATTTCTGAGAGAGAATTCCTAGAGATTTTCAAACATGGGTCACTAATGTCCAAAATAGAAGTTGCAACTATAGGGTTTAAAGCTCCCTTAAAATACCTACCTCATTAAATAAATTTCACATAATATTTTTACTTAGATCCCTATAATTCTTTCATGATTGACAATGTAGAAGTAATATATAGTGAAACACATGGATCATGAGTTATGAGTTACAGCAATTTAACCTATAAATATCTGTTATGTAAATAACATTCTTTTTAGGGCAGTACAAATGGCAGAAATAGACTAACAGATACACAAAGGCTTGGTATAAAAGTCTACAAATGGCCAATGGGAAAAGTATATTAAAAAAAATCTTTTGAGCAATCAAAACAGCTTATCTTGATTTCTTGTCAACTTACTGATATGAGAAAGTTTTTAAAACAGCAGGACAAATGGAATTGACCAGGGCATTGTTGATACTACACATACATATCACACTGATATGTCAAAACTATCTTTTATTGAACCCCTTAGTCAGGTTAGAGTCTGTACAGTAAAACCAGTGTACATGGTTAAGACGCTTTGGTCCAATTCTTTTTTTTTAAAGTTTTTAAAATTTACTTCTGAAAGAGAGAGAGAGAGAGAGAGACAGTGTGAGCAAGGGAGGGTCAGAGAGAGAGGGAGATACAGAATCTGAAGCAGGCTCCAGGCTCTGAGGTGGCTGTCAGCACAGAGTCCCACACAGGGCTTGAACCCATGAACCGTGAGATCATGACCTTAGCTGAAGTTGGACACTCAACCGACTGAGCCACCCAGCGTCTCACTTTGGTCCAATTCGAAAGTCAAAACAACAACAGCAGCGACAACAGCAAAACACTGCTTGACACTCTAATAATAGAATGGATCTTTTTCTTCCAATGGGCAGGAAAGAACATTTCCCATTTTGTGGAAAGAATCTTCATGTTTGTTTTGCTGAACTCCATCTTGTAAATGACCTCTAAATGGCATTCTAACTGGCAAGCACAGTATAAGTCACTAGTTTAACATGGATAATATATTCCTCTATCACTCGTGAGATTCATATAAGCATCAAATTCATGTCTTCATCAAATATGCTATTAGTTTAATTTGGAGCATGCATTCTTATCATTTACAGAATTAGTGAAAGTGAAAAGGCCCTCTTAGAGAGCTCAAAAAGAAAGTGTTAGTGTAACTTTCTACCATCTTTCTGGCAGCTAGCTTCCCCTCCATGGTAGATTGGTTCAGCAGTTTAGTAGATGACATTTATGATACTATAGGGGGACGGAGCCATTATGTACCTGCTACGTTTTACTCCATAGATACAGGGTCTTCAGTCCCAAGCCATCAAATGGGTCACTAACCCTTGCCAACAACCTCAAAAAATACTGGCTTTTGTTCACATACTGGCTTTATAGAGCACATGCCTGATTCAGCAAATTCTACTGCCACTGTTGGAAAACAATTCAAAGTACACACTTTTAGTGGATTCATAATATTATGTAGTACTGTCTTTGTACAGACAGTTCAGTGTAGATTTTTAATAATGCCTTTAACAGAAAGAGATAAGGAATGCATTAACAAAACCACATTTTGTTCACAAAACTAAACCAACAGATTTCAGACCAAACATATGAAGCAGTTATAAGATTAAAATAGAGATATATAGTAAATTAAATGCCTTAGGTATCCTCTTTTCTCACACCATACTAATTGCCACCACCTGAAGCTAAAAGCTTATCACCCCCTCCACACCTGCATTACTGTGCCTTCCGACTCCAGGTTGCCTCTTGTCTTTCTTTACATCCGTCAGCTGTCACCCATACATTGCATGCTACTTCCAGACTCATCCATTTTAAATACTACTTTCATCATGTTGTGACTCTGCTTAAAAATCAATTACAGATTCCCATGTCAAACCACATCAAACACAGATTTCTACCTAGATATAAACACTGTACATAAACTGTTTCCATCATCCTCATCTAAATTTGTTTACTGTGATTCACCGACAAATACTTCCAGGTCACCCTCTCACTACTTAATTAAAGATCACTTCCACTGGGGCAGCTGGGTAGCTCAGTCGGCTAAGCATCTGACTTTCGATTTCAGCTCAGGTCATCATCTCCTGGTTTGTGAGATGAGGTCCCACGTCAGGCTCTGTGCTGATAGTGCAGAGCCTGCTTGGGATTCTCCCTCACCCTCCATCTCATAAAGTTAAAATGTGTAACATGGTGCTGACATTAAAAGATAAAAAGTCCTGTCTATAATAACTTATGAATTTCCATACATATATGTAGCACAGTATTTTAGAACCATGAGAAGACATGTAAATGAATTTCTGTTTACTTAATTTCTGCTTGAAAATGTAGAAACTAACTTCTGAATACTACGTATGTTTACAGATTTTGCTACTTCCTCCAAAATAAGTCCAACTATATTAATGGTATAAGAGAGCTTGGCAATAAATACACCTTTAGTAATTCTTTATTAGAATATTATATTTGGATTTCTCAAGGGATTTTATTTTCTTTCCAGTTCTTTTCCTTCCTTTAAATAAGTCAGCAATTAAAGCTTTTAAACCTCTGTGATCAGTAACAATGACATACCTCGGGGGTTATCAATTCTTGTTAAACTGCACTAATGTGTACTGGATAGATTTAACCATTTTGAAAGCCTTTTGTCCTTTTGTAAAAAATTGTTTATTATTTTGTCTAAATATTATTTTCTTTAAATGCCACTTATAATTCTAGAAGTTCCCATCATCACACTTGTAGAAATTTTACAAACTGATAAAAGAAGTGCCTTTCTAAAGGCAAGAGCTATGACAGTTCTATTATGTAATTACTACTTTGAGATGCAGAGATCACTGGTCATTTATCCCAACCAGCCAAAATAGCAACAAGGGGTCTGATAAGACCTGTCCAAGATGAGGCTTCTAATATCTCTGAACTTCATGATTTCCTTGATTACACACAGCAATATCCTGTCCTTTCTTGCTTAATGATCTAATCTGCCTACCTTAACACTTTGCATACGTATTATCTTTGAAGAGTGGGGCCTAATGAATATTGATAGTATATCAATAATATTGATAATATTTTGATACTCCTTATAATAGTTTATTAATATTTTAAATATTGATATGATAGAGGGAAGCTTAGTGCTCTGGAAAGAAATGCAGCTTAAGAATTTGTTCAAAACACATAAGAGATGGGGACTGAAAAATATGAGAGTGTGTATGAAATAGAATGGAAAGGTCAAAGTCATGGGATGATCTGGGGAAACTAGCAGATGTGTTTTTCTGCTGTATGTAATATAAATGTGCAAAGTAAATAGGAGAGCTTTGGTAACCAATTTATTTCTAGGTATGTGTTCATTTTAGCACTGTAGGATTATTTCCTGAAAGACGATTTTTTTTTCTCACCTCAAATTAAAATAATGCATTTTCAAAAAACAGCAATAAAAAAAAAGAGGTGTGTTGTCGGTTTCTTTGTTGAATACAGGGCTACTTTTTATCTTTTATATAACTTAACTGCATAGGAAAGGCTCCGAAGACACAGAAATAAATCAAGAAATCTCCATAATCTAAAATACATCTTTTTTTTACTTCTTCAAATTACTTCAGTGGTAAATTAAAATTATATTTCTATTTTTCCTGCTCTTAATTTTCTAAAATAACTGCTATGCCTATGTCAACATTAAAAAGAGAAGTTATACCAATCCTTCTTTGTTTCATCTGCCCTGAAAAAAAAATCTCAATTAATGATGCAATGCCTAACAGTCCCCTTTCTTAACCTATGTCCAGCTCAGCAGCCTTTTAATGAAAACCCAAGTTCAGTAATATGAAGGCATCCATTTCCCTGGAATTGACTACACCCAAATTATCCCTTTAATGAACTAAATATACTGGTGCCTGAAACTCAAATCATTGACTTAGTACAGTAATGAGTCTGTTTTTTTTCCCAGCTATATTGCACATAATTATATTCATGAATTTCATTTTGTGAGCTCTATTTCATACTCTCCTCACATTAAGAAGGGCAATGTTTAGTTTTGTCTTATGAATTCAGTTACCATTTCCAAGTGTCAAAGCATAGAGGATGGTAGTGTTGGCCAAAAGACACTGTCCTTTGAGATGAGTGTTAGTCTCTTTGCCACAGTATCTGCATGAATGCTCTGTTCAACTTGAAAAAAAATTATTTGATTTGCTCTAGTTAGCTGGCATCCTCTATCCCTCTATAAGAAAGGCATTTCTATGATTAAAGCATAAGTGTCGGATGCCAAAACTACCAACCCAAAAGTGAAAAATTAAAATATTTTGGATCGGTTATATTCTCATTTGTTTTTGGCTATAGGATTAAAAACAATGGCCAGTTTAACTGAAGAGTTGATGAAGTACATTGTGTGGTCCGAAGTACTGTGGTTTGGTGCCACCTAGCCAGATGACTTCCCAGTATACTTAGGCTCTCAGATGTTTCTATATTCCATGACTCCAGAACTAATTTCCTACATAAGATCTCTTTTTGTAATAAAGCAAAAGTAATTCATAGTGGTATCAGATGAAAGCACTAGACACATATAATTTAAAGATGGAAACTCACTTTTCTGAGAAATAGGAAAGGATTCTAATAATCACAATTGTCAAAGATAAGAGTATAGGTAAAGAACACTCCAGGCTGGTACTGAGAATTATGAGATGGTATGTATATGGAAAATATTTACTCAAACTTCATCTACCAGAGTTTCATAAATCAGTAGAGTGGAAATTGGATGAAGATACTGAGAAGCGTCCACAGTTTTGTCTATGCATGCTTCTATCAAGCAAAGTTTTATACTGCTATAAGGTCTAATCATTAGATTCAAGTGTGAGCTTTCAGAGGAGGGTGAAGGAAAAGGGTGATGGGAAAAACTGATTACACAGAAAAAGAGGAAAATTAAAAGAGAACAGAGATCAAAGAAAATAATAAAAGCAGGAGACTGGCTGATTAAAAAGAGAAATGCTGTTATGCAGAAACCAAAAAAACTAGCAACACATAGCACTTAGGTTTGGCAGATTTCATTTTGTTTCAAATGGGAGCTAAAGCAAAAAACTGAGGTTTGAACTGTTGAAAAGCCAGCTTATGAAGCTCAGGATTTAATTTCAAACTCAGCTTTTCCCATTTCTCTAGCATGGAGGTTTCCTTTTTTCCTTTTTAAAAAAAGTGTCTTTGATCTTTTGCCTTAACGAGCCTGGTCAATATGTAAAGAATCAAAACTGTGAGTGCTGATGCCTCTATTTTGTTAAATCAAGTATTAAACATTGCACTATTTGTGTGGTCTGAAGACTATTGGAATTGTACTTTGTTTGACTGAGGTGTTTGAAGATTCTGAAAACAAAGTGCCTAGCCAGAAAGCCAAAGTGATTTTTTTTGCCAAAAAGACATCTTATGTATTTTGATGAATTAAGCTGAATAATATAAAAATAATCAATTCGCTATATCACGGTTAATTGATAATTACATCTTATATTTCAAATTCATTAATAAATGTTGATCCTAGTAACCCAGTATATGACCTAAGAATCTTTACTAGTTTTTACTCAATTCAACTAAACCAATAACTATACTTTCTTTTAGCCCACTATCATAAATTAATAAATATTTAAAAAAATTCAAATTCTACCTAGATTAGAGAAATAGCAAGTCTACTTCATAGAGTTACTTAAAAAAATGAAATAATTTAAATATTACTGACTGATTTTCTATATATAGTGTTTATAATTAGACTACCACCGGTTATTAAGAGGATTGCCACAGTTTACTGATCACTAGTTGCAAATACTATGCTAAATAAGATATAAATATACATGCAAATGTAAATATAAATATACACCAAATGAGACAGGTGATATTAACAGATGGAAGAAAAAACTCTCGATTCATTTTCCAGGTTTTGGTTACAGCTTCAAGCAAAAGCCAATGGAACTGATTATCAAATCACTTATTCTATTTTTCCATCAATAATTAACTTGTAAAGTGAGTGCATATTTTGATTATTATGTTCTTAATTTTTTCTTTGGGAAGAAACATGTGTTTGGCTGAATGGAAGGCAGATTATCAAAAATGAATCACATGAATCTCAAGAAAGCTACAAAATTAAATAGAGTTTAATAACTCCCATTTGGTGACAGTTACTCAAAGTTACTTTGCAAAATTTTTAAACTAAACTTAAACGTACACTCATATAGGACATAACCACCATATGTAAATTATTTTAAATCATCTTAACTGCCTCAAATATGTAACACTTATATATCTTGAAGCTATTTTTTAAAGACTCAGCAACCAAATATGATAAAAATTACTGGGAAGTTCTAGATAGGTAGATCTGAGGTTATTTTGAAACACAAGATTTACAAAGGGTCTACTGTTTTGTAATTAAACCTTACTACAGTAGAATATTCTCTCAGAGTCTTTTGAAGTGGCAGTATTGGACTTTTTGAACAAAACTGAATACTGAGAACAAGAAACAGAGAACTAAATACAATATTACATAGACAGGGATCCCATATAAATGTTAGGGCATATTTATCAAATGTTAAGCCATAGGTAGGATTTCAGTTGTTAGAAATGAGGGAAAGGTTTTATGGGGAAAGAGACTGAACTATACCAGTTTGACATCATTATAAGGTATGTGAAGTGGAGTTGAGAAATTTAGTGAGGAAAAAGGAAATTCTGACTGGATTGTAAAGTGATAGTTTCTGGACCATGAATTTGGAGTTTGTGGATTACTAAGAATTGTTGTTATTCTCTACACAACGTGGTCAGGATGTACTATAGTTATAGGTAGCACTGTGGTAGCAGTCGATTAAAGGCAAAAAGTGGGAAGACAGGAAGGTGGAAAACTCTTATAAAAACTTTATCCACTAATTAGTATAAATGAAAAAAAATCTAGTTTAAAATGATAAACTGCAAATTTTTATGCTTATCTAATTAGCCAACATTAAACATCATAAGATTTTCCAATATTGGCAAGAAAGAGGTGAATTTGGAAGTCTTGCAAATTTCTCATGGTAATACAATTTGGTACTATCTTTCTGGAAAGAAATTTTACAAAATATATCAAAAGTTTTAAATTTGCAGGATTATAATAATTCTGCTTCTAGAAATATATCCAGAGGAAAAAATTAAAATACAGATATTCTATAAAATGGGAGTCTGATATATATGTGAAATAAGATATTGAGCCCCTGTAAAATTTTTACCTACAAAGAAATTTTATTTCATGAGAAATTACTTATTGATTTAATATTAAAACAGTGATAAATGCAGGTAAAATGTATTTACTTAAAATTGTTTTTTAATATTTATTTGAGAGAGAGGGAAAGCATGAGCAGTTATGGAGCAGAGAGAGACAGGAAGAGAAAGAAAGCCTCCCAAGCAGATTGCATGCTGCCAGCACAGAGCCGTTAGCAGGACTTGAGATCCATGACCTGAGCTGCAACCAAGAGTTGGACACTTCACTGACTGAGCCACCCAGGCACCCCAAAATGTGTTTAGATATTAACTAAAAATACATATATTTCACAAAAACTAAATAGTAACTGAAAAAAAATTGGATAAAATTGTGAATAATCGTTTTTTTTTTTCCTGGATGATGGGACTATCCATTTATTCATGTACTAAGTAGATATTGAGCATCTAGAACATACCTGTCATCATGCGGTTGCTTCTGGGAACACAAAAATTATTCAGCTTATAAAATATTAGGAAGCATTAGATACTAAATAAGTGTAGTGAATTGCTCTGCTTGATGTCTAAGCATGGAGTGGGATTTACAGAGGAGAGTGTGGACATGCCTAAAGGGGGCCCTGCCCACGCAGTACACTGAGGCAAGGATAGGGACATGCAGAGTAGGGACAGCGTAGAGACAGAAGGAAGAAGGCTGAAGAAAAAAGCCTATGTTGGAGAAGGCGGTGAGGCCAATGTCTGCAAATTGTAGAGGGAAGGCTATCAGGGGGAAAAATGAAGGATATCTTGTAATTATAATGGAAATCTCAAAGGAGTTACGAGAAGCTGGCCATGAATCTGGGAAAAACTGAGTTAGATCAGGCTGAATGGAATGAAAGTGTCAAAGAAGAAAGATGTGTATGTAAGTTGATAAATGAGAAAATAAGCATCTCAAAAATGCTTCCTTCAAAAAAGTCAAGATCTGATTCATGTGGCTATAAGAGGAAAGGTCTAATTTTTACAAAGAAAGCATTTCTTTTTCTTAATGCAATTTTTGTCAAAAGCATTCTTAACACGTTTTTGTCTCGTATTATGAATACATGAATTTCTTATTTTAAGCCGAGGATGACAAAAACTTCCATATCCTAATGGATTATTGATGCTAAATATACAAACTTTTTTTTTCTTGCTCATGAAATTCTAAGCTGCAAAAATATGTTAGTAGTTAAATTAAGGAGTGATTTATTTTGGATACTAAATTAAAGATAAATTCCATAAAATTGGACACAAGCTTCTTGCTAAAAGTAGACTGGAGCAATATTAAAATAAGCAAACACTTACTTTAATTACATATTGCATCAAGAAACTCATGAAAACACCAGCCTTGGATGACATAATACAGCATTCATTAAACAACCATACTGTCCCTCTTCTCCCCAATTCGGCTTTCCCTGCACTCCACTCTTCCCTCCCCCGTCCCCTGTCTCTTTGCAATCCTCAAGGTCAGATTCCTCAAACAACTTATGAGAACTTTAGAACTTAGAAAGGGAGTGTTTTTGTTTTTGCTTTGAATCTCCTCCTTTAGAAGGTGAGAAAAAAGGGGGGTTCTCCTTTGAAAGCACTGCAAATTCTCTTGGTATTTATTGACCATACAAAGGACAGAACTATATGTGACTGTTTGGTCAAGGAAATATTCTACCAATGAAAAAAGGATGGGCAGGAAAGAGAATGAGAGGTCAGGATCAGAACTGATAAAGGATTAACTCATCCAATATATTCATGAGAAATGACTGATCTTCAAATGAACGCAAATGATAATATGTTGTTTTTGTTTGTGACGTGAATTTCTAAAAAACTCATTTTTTTATGTGGAAATGACTATTATAAAAGACAGGCTTTATCTGTTTATGATTTGGATGTGGTTTTATATAAATATATATATGTTTTTTAATGACGATTACAATAAAATAATGAAAATAATGATATAAATTTTCTGACACCATAAATTAAACAAAATCCATTATCCAATCAAGTAATTAAGTTTTATCTCTAGTTTTGATAAAAGTTTATTGATTCACTTGAATAATATCTTGATAATGATAAAATACAGTAAAATCTGAGTAATAATTAATTCTACAAAACTTCAAGACTACAGAATTGATTCATCTTACATCATCTTACTAATATTGATCCCATAGAGATCTTACTAATGTGTATAGGTCTAATTAAAAGTTGAATATAGCTTGACTAAAATGTTAACCTAAAATATATTTTATATGATTTAATAGTCATCTAAAACCTATTTAATTCCCCCCCAAAAAATGCCTTCCCAAACTATGTTTCTTTCTGTGGTCATTTAACCTTTCTATAATTGTTTTCAATGTTAGATAATGAAATCATTCATCTTAATTATGGTAATTCATATGAAGGTGACATTAGACAAAATAAGAGTTGAGCAATACATTATTAAGATCAAATATTTAATTTATTTTTGCTCCCATTTATTTTTATGCTATTGGCATTATTTCTGATGAGCTAATGCAGGACAACATTACCATTGCTAAGTGACTTAGATCACTGAAAATTTCACACTCTGAGAAGGTTGTTCTTAAGTGAGTTGGGTGCCATAAATTATTAAAAAAACAAAAAATCTGATAGGAAGAAGTAAGATCCTGAGTACAGTGTAAATTTTGATGATGTTTTTGTGCTCACAGTTGAACAGGGTGGGTTTGAACATCTGTGAATCAAAATATAAAGTGGACAGTTTAAAAATAAGATTTTCAGAACTAGAACAAATACCAACAGTTGGGTGCTCTTCCTTTCATTTTGGAAAGATTTTTCCTAGACTTTAGATCCTTGTCTTTCAAAATATAAGGCATCTATTAAGGAAATCATCTCACATTAGTATTCAAGACATTATGAGAGTTCTATCATATGAGTCCTACATTTATAATTCACGTAATCCACTAGTCCACCATGGTTTCAACTTCTGTTCACTCCCTGCCATTAATATATTGCAGGACTACCCTATTTACATCAGTGAATTAACTTGCACCTATATCTTTCTGCTGATTATACCCAATTCACTCTTTATACTAGGTTTTTGTCTTAAGGGCCAGATTTATGTGTTCAATAGTCTACTTACATAACTAACTGAATGTTTCTCAAACACGTTAAATTCTCAACATGTTTATAACTGAACTCATCTTTCCTTCAATTTGTTTTTTTTTTATTCTGTTAATGCCATTGTCATCTACCCAACCTTTCCTGCAAAACTTGGGAGTTATCCAAGTTAACACTGTCTAGGTAGTGTTAACCACCCACACATGAATGGTAAAATATTGTCAATTTGATAGCTAAAATATCTCCTGAATAACTAATGCAACTATATCTTCTCTCATTTTTTTCTTCATTGATCACTCTCCTTTTTTAACCCTTTTTACTTGATCAATTTACTTAGCTTTCACATTTGCAAAAACTTCCAGAGACCATACTAAAAAAATATATACATTCATGCCAATTCTTAAATTGCCTCATTTATTCTCTCCTATCTTCAGAACTTAATTCAAAGTCATTACCATTGTATTCAAAGCTTTTGTGGTCTGGAGCATGCTAATTTGTCTTGCTCCTCCCCTACCTACCCTTTGCATTCCAAAGGCTGTACTGTTATTCCTCAAGTGTGTTTTTGCTGTCATCCATATTCGTTTATGGTACCTGGTACTCGCTTTTCCATCTTGTCAGTCTATCTAACTCTTCAAATCTTCCCCTATTGCTCCTTTCTCTGAGAAGCCATACTTTAAGGTTTTTGGCTCTGATTTAGGTTGAAAGGCTATCCTCTGTCTCTTAGATCTGTGATGCATCCCTCTGAGGACAGATGATCTCACTTATACCTGTGAGTCTAGTATACAGCGTATGACATGAGCAATACTGATTGATGAAATCCACAAATGAATACACACCTGAACAGATGAAACTAAATGATGGGAAAACTACCTGCATGCTTTATAAATTTGGGTTGTTAAATATTTCTGAGTTTTAAAACACTCAACTTACATTCATTCCTTTTAGATTCTATATATTTAAAAATGTTTAATGTTTATTTATTTTTTAGAGAGAGTGGCAGAGGGGCAGAGAAAGAGACAGGGAGAAGCATCTGAAGCAGGCTCCAGGCTCTGAGCTGTCAGCACAGAGCCTGACGCGGGGCTTGAACCAATGAACTGTGAGATCATGACCTGAGCTGAAGTCAGACGCTTAACCAACTGAGCCACTCAGGCGCCCTTAAATTCTATATATTTTAGATAGATAATGAATTTGACTACTAAAACTTAACATCTGTGCTCAGCAGGTGCAGAGCAAAAGGAGTGACATCACATATATTTTGTCTACTTTTCTTGAAAGATAATCCAAAAAGGTAATTTGAGAAAAATCATAATTTATTCATCCACTACTTTACCATCCTGGCTTTTCCATTAACTAGGATGAAAAAAATTACTGAGTGGGTATTATGGTTGAAGTTTTAAGGACATAATGACAGCTATTCTGTTAATGTCTCCATTTAGTTGAAATCCATAAGTTTTGGACTGCTATTTGGAAAAACTGTGTGGTTAGGAGACTGAAGGATAAATATTCTCTTCCAACTGACTATCCACTTTGAGTTTCACTGCAGGTGCTTGAGTTGGCTGGCGACCTAGGCCTTCACAACAATGATTCGAATATATGGATTAGTTCAAGAATCTATTTGTTTTTTTTTGAATGTTTGAAATCAGAAGATGCTCAAAGGTCACTACTGATAAGACTGAGTCACTGAGGTTTGTTGTGAAAAGGAATAAGAGGTAACAGAACTATCACATGATGACAATGAGGTAAATACTGGTTAAGGTTTTCCCTTTGCTCAGTATATTGCTCTCTAAATACAGAGGCTTATAATGCTAGTGCTCTGGATTTTAAAATATATTTTAAATGTTTTCTCTGAAACCACCAAAACAGGAAGTGAATTTTCCTTTCTAATAATAGTAGAACATGAAAATATGCCTACAAGCAAGGCAAAGCAGAAAACTAAGGCAATTATAAGGGTAAATTAGGCACAAAGGTTGTTTCTGCATCAATAATCCAGGTAATTGAGACTGAAACAGGTTCAGGCATGTAATTGACCCAGTTTCCCTCTTTGCTTTGGTAGTAGAGACGCATGATGCTTTCTCAAGTCTGGAACCAGTTTTAAGCTACAGCACTTTTCTCTGTCTGTGGTACATTTTGAAATATGGAATGAATTACTAGAGTCTCAAATGATATATTCAAGCAATAAGTTAATTTGACAGCAATAAGTCAATGAGAAAATAAAGCTTTCACATGATTCTATGTAGACAGAATTGACATATAGAACCTTGCTGTATAGGCATACCTGTAACAGATAAACATAAATACATACAAAAATATATGCACACTCTTCTCCAGTTTTGACCTCTCTTCCTCAATGGGCACCTCACATTTCATGTCTAAAACTGGATTCCTTCTTATGTCTCTCCCTGTTTTCCAAATATTTACTTGTCCTCTGATATACGTTAGCTCTATTTAGGATAGCACCATCCAGGAACTCAAGTCATAAATATGGGGGATCTTTAAAGCTTTCATTCTTTTTCTTCACACTGTGATTGACTCCTCTCCCCTTACACTACCGATTAACTGAGAAGTTCCACTGTTTCTACTTCTCAATGGATTCCTGAATCTGTGCACAAATGCCCTTCCTCTATTCTCCATTTCCTTCTTTTATTGCTCTATGTTATATCTGTCTTTACTTGCTAAGACTAGTAAAATGGACTCCTAATTAGTATCACTGTGTCTGTCCTTCTCCCCTGCACTTAGTCACCTATACTCATACTACAATACAATTTACAATGTCTTGCTCCTATTACCCGTAGATAACGCCTGGGCCCTTAGCACTGCAGAGAAATGCCTCTATCACCTGGCTTCTACTTAATGTCTCCATTCTCCATACGCACCTCTCTGTTATACAATTATTCCACTGCAAAAGGCTGCAGATTTTTTCTTTCCCCCTACTCAGCATTGCTATATTGTGCTTTCATAACCCTGTCTAATTCTTCTTCCTAGAGTTGTGTTTACCTCTGGCTGGTCAGCTAATTTCAATGAATTAAATTGTTCATTCATTCAACTTCTATTTCTTAAGCACCAACAGTGTACCAGCTACTGGATTAAATGCTGAGTATCAGATTGTTTTCCTTCCCCATTCTGCCTTTCCAATCTAGCTTAATTTTCATCAAGACCTTTCATTGTCCTCATCTCTTCCAAGACACCTGAGAGGCTGGTCTAACACCTGTCTTCTATACCTACAGATATCCCAGTGAATGTCTCAATCACTACACGAAAAACATGTTTGCTTATCACTGTGGTCGTTGCAGGGCAAGTTCCTATGTTTTATTCTTCTTTTCATTTCCTGCATCATGTCTGGTCCATGACTATTGCTTAATAAATATGTTTTAAACTGAGTCAAATGTTGCTGAAATTGAAGATTGCCAATGTAAATGGAACGTAATGCAATCACATATTTCCTTCCTTTCAGGTCCCTCCCATCATTATTTTTTATTTTGGTGCTTTCTTTCTCACATCATTTTTCTTCTTTTCTATTTACATCTCATCACTCTTTATATAAATATTTGGAAACTGTGCCTAAGCTTTGTCATCTAGAAGTGGTATTAGCATTGGCCTTTTTTTTTTTTTTTTTTTTTGGTCAGAGGAACTTATTTGTGTTTTGCCAGCAATGGGAATTCTAGGTTTCAGGTGGCTGAGACAGAAAATGAGTTCATAAAGGAAAGGGAAAACAAGAAAATGTTCTATGTAGGGGAATACTAGTGGACTCAATGCTCAGGATGCAATGAAATCAGATGTGGAAGGAGTTACTACCACCCAGTATTGGAATCATGAGCTATTACCATCTTTTAAGGCTCCTGTCTCTTGATACCAACTCAACACACACAGCATGGATACAAGTGCACACTTGCACACAGCCACACACATGCACTCACAATACATATTCATACTTTTTCACTTTATTATGCTTGAATTGTCATTTCTCCACTTTTTTATAAAGTAGAAAGATCCTATTCATTCTTCAGGTCCCTGATCAAGTCCCATTATATTCTAGCTCATATTTATTCCACTCTACTCTGATGGGAATGACCAAAAATTGGGGTAAATGACTACAATTTAAATGTCTAGCCCATTGTGGATAAGAGATTATGGTAGATACAATGTAAATTTACTACTAGATAAACTGAATTAAAAAATCATAAAAACATATCTAATCTATAACTTTAGAATTATTAGATTCAGCAGAAATAGAATTACTTTGTCAACATGCTAAAAAGATTTCTAAGTCTTTACTCCCAATTTCTCTACTATGTCATCATGAACCAGAAATAGCATATAAACTGGAAACAGTCCACAAACCATGCTTTGAGAAACACTGCTGTAATGAAACTAGTGTTAACTTACACAGTGGCCAATGTATGCATACTCACTAAATAAACTAAAGAACATACTTCTATACTGTTAACAAAGAAGACCCCAGAGTTTGGTGTTGTTGGGACTTTTTTTTCCCATTATGGACATATTTTCTATTTTTCTCTTTAAAGTTTTGAAATATTTACTATTAGCATTACCCAAGTGATTCAGTGTCAGTTTTCCAGTATAGGTTTTTATTCCTCAACCAGCATTTATTGAGCACAACTTATATGGTCCCTACATCAGAGAAACCCAAATTAAAGGTCTACAAAACAACCAGAATGTAATCTTCAAAAATTTTTGAAGAACTTTTCTACACTTACAGAGACATTAAAACATGATTACAGAAGGAGATATATCATTTGGGAACAAATTCTTACATTCTAAATGATAGCAATTGGAATTTATCTGGACAACTGATAAAAGTGGAATGGAATCTGAGGATTAGATGGTAGTAATGTATCAATGTTAATTTCCTGAAGCATCTATCTGTCAGCTCAAACTGCTATGACAAAATATACACTATGTGGGTTAAGCAACAGGAATTTATTCCTTACAGATTTGGAGGGTAAGACTTGGGGATAACTGAGTCCTTAACACCTGAGACCAGAGACACAAGGATGACTTTATTGTCCTTATGTGGAAAATGTCTTTGTTTATGAGGAGACAAAGGTTGGCAGTATATTTCCAAATGGCTTTCTGTGCTGTACTTATAAATTTTATACAGGTATATGACAGTTTTCATAAAAAAATTTAAAGATACTGCTTCTCATCTCAAGATTCTTAATTCTATTTGGGAAGAAGATATGTGAGCAACTGCAATTAAATACCACTAGGTGCAGTGAAGTGTGTGTTAGCATAACAAAGTGTTGAAATAGAAGAGGGAAGAGTGAGTTGCCCAGAAGGAAAGCAGGAGAGATCTCAAAAAGGGAGTAAATCTTAAATAGGTCAGACTGTAAAACAAATCAGGATCAACTGGATCCATGTTTACTTAGTAATTATGTGACAGGATTTGCAAGTTTAATTTTTATTTTTGCCATGAGTTTGACTTCCTTTTGATCTATCATCTTTATTCATCATTTCCTTTTTAAAAAAAATGTTTACTTATCATGAGAGAGAGAGAGAGAGAGAGAATACCAAGCAGGTTCTGCAGTGCAGATCTTGATCTCATGAACACAGGGCTTGATCTCATGAACTGTGACATCATGACCTCAGCCAAAATCAAGACTCAGATGCTTAACTAACTGGGCCACCCAGATGCCCCAATTCATCATTTCCTTTTAAGATTCATAAGATAAAATATTTGCGAAAATCTTGAAAATAAGAAAAGATGTTAATAAATTAGTTGCAGATATTAGTTGGGAGTCAGATAAAAGTGTCTAAAAAATGATGTTTCTTAGCGATCATCTTTTAGCATATCGTAATATATTTTAACACCTTCTTAGCTTACTCGGTTCACCCTTGCTCTCCCTCCTCTGGCCTTTCTGGTTTCTGGAATCCAGAGATAGATAGAAAAGGCTTATCTGGTAGGTTTCCATATTTATCACTATTACTATAGCCCTCCTTAAAATATTATATGAAATTTCTAATGGACAAGAGAGAACAAGTTTAGAGTGTCCTTTATCTATTTCTTATAGAAGTCTATGACTCATTTCATTTTTTATTGTAGATTTACTTTTTAAAAATATTTATTTTGATAGAAAGACAGCAGGGGAAGGGCAGAGAGAGATTCTCAAACAGATTCCATGCCATCAGCACAGAGTCCAATGTGGGGCTTGATCTCACGAACTATGAGATCATGACATGAACTGATACCAAGAGTCAGATGCTTAACCGACTGAGCCATGCAGGCGCCCCTATAATTCATTTATTGATTGGTCAAAAATTTCAGTTTATCCATGCAAAGTTAGCAAATTGCCTACCTAAGGCACATCTTAACTCCTCACATGGTTTCCTTTTATTTTCAATTAAAAAAATCTAATACTCCAAAACTGTGATATTTTATACAAAAATTCTAGTATCCAACTGTTTATACCTCCAGAAGTTATGGCCACTAGAACATATAATGGACTAGAAAATTTGATTGGAATGAGTAGAAGTAGCTCTTGTATGTTGAGTATATGATAACTTGTTCCCCAGTTCACAACACTTCCTATTGTCTGATAATTTGTTTGTTATTAAAATGAATGAAAACATTCACTTTTGTTGTATGTGTGAGTCCTGAGGTACTTGCATATCCAATCTGGGCCAAATAGGTAACAATGACTGAGAGTGCTTTGAGAATAAAGAGGGCAGAAGTACGACTTCAGAATACTAAGTTTCAAGCTCTGAATTTAAAAAGGTCAGTAATGAGCTAAAAAAAAATTTTTTTTAAGACTGACCAGGATACTTTCCTCCTTCCCAACTTGTCCAGTAAAAAACATGTGAAGTCAAAGTTGGGGATAGTGCAGCAGGAGGAAAACTATCATGCACTTGGCATTATAATGAGTTTCAAAAGATACTTTTATGCCCACTAATTTTTAATTTTTCTGTAATGGAAATTGTTCTTGTAAATCTGTTCAAATATTTGAAATTTAAAATTCCACCAAATTCAGACTATTATGGAATCCGATTCCTTCAAGCATAATTCCAACTATGAATAACTCTACTTATGCTGGTTGATACCATGGTAAAGATTCATTTAAATGGCATGAGTAGCAACTTGCATTACACAAAGTACTAAAAACAATACTCCCTTTCTTCTAACAGAATTCACATAAAGAATTCTTTCACTTATTACTTTAATTTTGCAAATAACCATTCGTATTAGTAATCCATAGAGTCAGCTCTATTATTGCATTTTTATTACAAAAATAATGTTTTACATATGTAGAGTGCTTTAAGGCTAGCAAACTCTTTTTAGGCCCCTATGAGGTAATGTGTAAGTTGACCATACAAATATTTTTTCATACATTCATAAATATTTTTCTGCAATATTTGACTTGTAGTTATGCTTTTGAGCATGAACATCACAAAAAATCATTAAAATTTGATTTAAAGTAATTTTCATTATATATCAAAAACCATGTGTTTATATTATTTGATCTCTTTTCACAAGCACTGATTATTATTAATGCCAGAGATAATAAAAAGGCAGAAAGGGACACTTTATAAAATTTTGGTAAGATTAAACATTTTTGCCTAATCCCTCTGCTTCCTCCTACTTCAATCCAATTTAACTGAAAGACCATTGATTCAGCATTTATGAGGTTCAAAGGTAAATAGCATATAGTCATTACCCACTATGGGTTAGCAGGCTAGTAGGAAAAAAGATAGATGCAAGATGAACTTTTGTATCTGACATAATGTAATGAGGTGTAACACTTTTTCACCAGTGTTATGGGGATGTAAGACAACAGGTGAGAGTGAGGATGTACAGGAGAGTCTCTTGGAATGCACATGGAAGGAAATATCATGTGGGGTGAACCCTGAAAAAATGAGTAGAATTTTGGTTTTACATATCTACAAGATAGCTGCATGAAAATTGCTATTATTAGCTTTCCTCTACCCTGATTTTTTATATGCACTTACCTAATAATGTGTTTTATGCTTCTTTACTGTAAGACTTTTTCTTCATTCCTTAATTTCCTGACTCAAAGTACAAATGGGAATTATTCTTTTGTATAAGTTTGCCAAAAGCGTTATTAAGAAAAGCTATCTCTATTTTAAAAGTTTTTTTTAAAATTTTTTAACATTTACTTTTGAGAGACAGAGAGACAGAGAGTGAGCAAGGGAGGGCAGAGAGAGAGGGAGACACAGAATCCGAAGCAAGTTGTAGGCTCCAGGCTCTGAGCTGTCAGCCCAGAGCCCAATGCGGAGCTCTAACTCACAAACCATGAGATAATGACCTGAGCCGAAGCTGGATGCTTAACCGACTGAGCCACCCAGGTGCCCATCTCTATTTTAAAGTTTCACTTCAAAAAAAAAAAAATGGTTAAACAAGATACCTAGGAATAAATCTAACAAAAGAGGTGAAAGACCTGTACTCTGAAAACTATAACACTGATGAAAGAAATCAAAGACACCGCAAAGAAACAAAAAGACATTCCTTGGTCTTGGATAGGAAGAACAAATATTGTTAAAATATATATACTACCCAAAGCAATCTACACATTTAATGCAATCCTTATCATAATATCAATAGCATTATTCACAGAACTGAAAGAAACATTTCTAAAATTTGTATGGAACCACAAAAGACCCCAAATAGTCAGAGCAACCTTGAAAAAGAAAAACAAAGCTGGAGGCATCACAACTGGGACTTCAAGTTATATTAGAAAGCCGTAGTGATCAAAAACAGTACGGTACTGGCAGACAAACAGACACATAGATCAAGAGACCAGAATACAAAACCCAGAAATGAACCCACAACTATATGGCCAATTAAACTTTGACACGCAGGAAAGAATATCTAATGGGAAAAAGATAATGTCTTCAACAAGTGATGTTGGGAAAACTGGACAGCAGCATGCAAAAGAATGAAACTTGGGCACCTGAGTGGCTCAGTTGGTTAAGTATCTGACTCTTGATTTCAGCTCAGGTCATTATTTCACGGTCGTGACACTGAACCCCATGTTGGGCTCCGCACGGGGCATGAGCTTGTTAAGACTCTTTCCCTCTTTCTCTCCCTTTGTCCCTCTTCCCTCCTCATGTGTGCTCTCTCAATAAATAAGTAAGTAAATAAATAAATAAATAAATAAATAAATAAATAAAAATGAAACTGGACCACTTTATTATACCATACACAAAAATGATTTCAAACTGGATAAAAGACCTAAATATGAGAAAGGAAACCATTACACTCCTAAAGGAGAACACAGGCAGCAACCTCTCTAGCATTGGCTGTAGCAGCTTCTTACTAGACATGTCTCTAGACATGGGACTTTTGCAAGGGAAACAAAAACAAAGATGAACTATTGGAACTTCATCAAGATGAAAAGCTTCTGCACAGCTAAAGAAACAATCAGTAAAACTAAAAGGCATCCTATGGAATGGGAGAAGATATTTGCAAATGACATATCTGATAAAGGGTTAGTATCCAAAATAAAGAACTTACCAAACTCAACATCCAAAAAACAAATAATCCAGTGAAGAAATGGGCAAAAGGCATGAATAGACATTTTTCCAAAGAAGACATCTAGATGGCCAACAGACACATGAAAAGATGCTCAATATAACTCATTAACAAAACAAGAAACAACAGGTGCTGGTGAGGATATGGAAACAGGGGAAATCTCAAGATATGAAAGCAGCCCAAGTGTCCACTAATTAATGAATGGATAAAGAAGATATGTATATACACATGACAGAATATTATTGAATCATAAAAAAGAATGAAATCTTGCCATTTTCAATAACATGAATGGAGTTAGAGAGTACAATGCTAAGTAAAATAAGTCAGTCAGAGAAGATCATACCATGTGATTCCCCACATATGTGATATTTAAGAAACACAACAAATGAGCAAAGGGGGGAAAAGAGAGAGAGAGAGACAAACCGAGAAGCAGAATGTGAACTATAGAGACTAAATTGATGGCTATCAGAGGGGAAGTAGATAGATGGATGGGTGAGTGGATTGTTGATGGCAAGTAAGGAGTACACTTGTTGTGATGATCACTGGGTATAGAATTAAAATTTAAAAGATTAGAGGATATATTAAATAAATCAAGGTAAATGGGAAAAAGTTGTCTAACATGCACCCAGTAAAAAGGATGAAATGGATAACATATAGTGGCTTGAAAAGAAGTTCACCATGAAAATGCAAAAAAAAAAAAAAAAAAAGAATCACGCATATGGTATGAAAATAAGGTAGGGAAGCTAAAGGCATTCCTTTTAGAAAGGCTCCATCTCGGGGCATCAGTCGGTCAAGCATCCAACTTCAGCTCAGGTCATGATCTCACAGTTCATGGGTTCAAGCCCCGTATCAGTCTCTGTGCTGACTGCCAGCTCAGAGCCTGGAGCCTATTTCGGATTCTGTATCTCCCTCTCTCTGACCCTCCTCTGCTAACGCTGTCTCTCTCTCAGAAATAAGCAAAAAATTTAAAAAAAAAAAAGAAAGGCTCCATCTCTGCTGTTTTTCTGCTAAATTTTTACTCATGCTCAATATTTTGTTTCTGAAAAAGCCAAATAAGCTCTGTTCCCATTTCAAGGGGGAAGCCAGAAAGTTAGTCTTTCTCTGAGTTTTGTCTTAGGCCCGAAATACCTGATAACACCTAACAAGAGCTAAAGCCCAAACATATTCTAGTGCATTAGCTTCAAATCAACCTTAGCTGACACTGGCATCAATACCTCACCTTCGGTAATTTATGGAGTTATACCTATTTGTTCATCTGACACTTGCCTTTAATTAGACCCTACTCTGGATTCTAGAGGAATATGTACCCAAGACCCTTTTCTAGCATAAACCCCTTTCCCAAAGAAATAACGAAACTCATTCTGCTTTCCTTTCTGAGTCTCCCAGACATTCCATCTGCTATTCTATACCTGTCACTATGCTATTTAATAAACTCTGTTTCCACTTTCTCTGGCTCATGTTTGATTTCTATCCTGTGTGAAGTCAAGGACCCTCTTGGCTGGTTCTGTGGGATCCCTCTCTGGGTCCTTGGACCCACTTTCTCTGCATAAAGAGCATTATGTGGGGCACCTGGCTCAGTCAGTTATGTGTCTGACTTGGGTTCAGGTCATGATCTTGTTTGTGAGTTCAAGCCCCACATCTGGTCTCTGCAGTTGATTCTCTCTGTCTCTCTCCCAATCTCTCTCTCTCTCTCTGCCCCTCCTCTACTTATTCTCTCTCTCTCTCTCAAAATAAGTAAATAAACTAAAGAAAAAGCATTATGTGCACATATTGATATTGATGTTTATATATATATACATATATATATACAAAAAAGAATGTTAATCTACATAAGGAAAGGATTTGATGGATATAATGTTTCACCAAAACTTTTAGTACTAGTTAACTTTGAAGGAAATAAATCACTTTCTATTTAGTATAATTCTCTATTTTTAAATTTTAAATAATTCAAATAAAAATATTTACATCGAAAGAAGTAAAAGTATATACCATCTATTTTCCCCATTCTATAAACTAGAAAAATTGCTGCTACTTTTACACTCAGTAATTTAAGTCAATAATTCTTCAATAATTATCATGAATGATTTAATTCAAGATAAACTATTGAAAATTATAAATTATATGAAAATATAAATTCAAACTGTTAAACAATCAAATTCTAGTGAATAATGATTATTTTAAAAATTACTTTTATATTAAGGCAGAATTTTAATTTTATTAGTATTAAAGCCAAAATAGTTTTTCATCAATACCCAGCCAGGCTCATGATTTCTGTCAATTTGCCAAAACGTTGGCAATAATTGCATAAAGATAAAAACAACAAATGTAGCAAGTTCATGAAGCTCCATTATCACTTTTCAATGCTTTAAGTGGCTGGAAATAAATCTTTTTCTTTGAAAGCATAGTTGATAAAGTATAAAAATTAAATACAGCCATAAAACCTCAAGGATTTATGAGAAAATGATACAATGCTTCATCACAAAGGCAACTATAGATTAGAATATAATATAACAGCTGGGAAAATGAAAAACTTCTTTAGCTTCCACAACTATAGTGTATCTCGGTTGGTCTCACCCAGAGCTACACAGATATTCTTTCTCATCATTGAGACCTGCCACTCTTCACTCAACCAAACCACCATAAAGAACATGCTCTTTCCATCGGGATCAGAGCAGTCACACGTTTATTTTACATTTCTTGTTCTACTGCATACTCATTTCAGTTCAACAAGTGGACAAGAAAGATATTACATGTATTTACAGAGGAGGAAACTTAGTATCCTAGAGGCACCATGCTTTGCCAGCCACAAGTCTCATGAGCAGTGAGCAAACCATTGCCTACAAACACACAGCTAACATAGAGGTCGTGAACAAAGGTATAAATCAGTGCAACCAGCTGTCCTGTCTTTAGGAAAGCATTCTGACTCCTGGCCCACTGTTGGGTTTTGTTATTGTTGTTTTGGTTTTTGTCTTGTGTCTTTAATCTGTACTGTTCTATCACTTTTAGGCATTGAGCAATTTGTCTTGAATTTAGAAAAAAGGTACTGGAATGTGGGAGTGGGGGTTGACCTTCATCTGAACAATTTGCATATGATTCACCACAATTAAACAATTGGGTTTGAAATAGCTACAATTATGCTGTTATCAGAGAAGTATTTACTAGACTAGAAATTCTAAATTTATCTTCACAGAGGTCCTAGCCAAGAAAGGGGCCACCTTTTCTGGCACTCATATTAAGTGAAACTAATAATGAAGTAAATTCTTCCAAATTAATATTTATATTACTAAATCACTGGTAGCTAATTATACTTGTGGTTACTTTGGTTGTTTCTTTAAAAATTATAGGCTTAAAATAACAAGAAAAATATGAAATTAGGGTAGACGAATCTCAGTTTCTAATAACATATTACATATATCAATATACATAAATGTACATATTAAAAAATTGCCTTCTTGATATGCAAACATTGTATATGGTATGTGAAACCACCCTAAAATTATGGCAAAAGTGATATAAAAATGTAAAAGAAAGAATAAATTCTGTCTACTATAAACATAAATTATACTATATAATAAACTGTAGTAATATGTAATAGTATGGAAGAGAAATTCAAACTGATGATTAATTACTATGTGTTAAGTGATTTCAAGTTTAGGGAACAAGTAAATGTAACAAACTTTTAGATTATTCAGGATAAACAGTATCAATTCTAGCTATGTCTGACACGATGAATAAATCATGGCAATAAAGCTAAAACACAACATATTTATAATCAGAAAAGTTTCTTTTCCTACCTTTATAGGTGCATGAAAATTCCTTTGATTAACTTCAAGAATACCCTAGAAAAGAAACAATGTAGATGAGATAGAGAAGAACAACACAGCAGGATTGTTTTAACATTATTACCAACACCATGTTAATGGTCTCTTTGCTGGGAGCAGCCTATTTTTTTTAGTATTTATTTATTCTTGAGAGAGAGAAAAAGAGAGTGAGTTTGAGAGGCGGTGGGGCAGAGAAAAAGAGAGGCAGAATCCAAAGCAGACCCAAGGCTCTGAGCTGTCAGCACAGAGCCCAACACGGGGCTCAAACTCAGGAACAGTGAGATCATGATCAACTGAGCCACCCAGGCACAAGGCATTGACTGTTCCATCCACAAATACACATGAATCTGGCAACACTGAAGGTGACATAGTGCACACAAACAATAGAATAAAGACATGTGTGGATGGAGCATTTTTGTTATCTGTAGCGTGTGGATGTAGTGATTAAGATTCCTGTTCACAACTTTGAGCCAATTTAGTCATTTTACTACTGACAGTTGGTAATGGTGACATGAAAAATGTAAAGTTACACCATATGGCTAAAATGACAAAATACTACTTACAAAACTTACAAAACAAAGACTTCCAGATTTACTAATATCTTTTTTAATGCCATTAAAAATATAGGTACTAGTTGTAATCCATTTTGTGGATATGATCTCAAGATTTCAGCTTGGAGTAAAATCAAGTCCTACATCTTAGAGATTTTAGAGAGATGTTACCTGGCACAGAAAATTGCTGTAAGGAAATTCTGGTGCCCATCATTAGAACAGAACTGGTCTTAGAACTAGAGGCTAATTTAAAAATTACGTGGTCCAGGGGTCTCTGAGTGGCTCAGTGGGTTGTACATCTGACTTCAGCTCAGGTCATGATATGGTTTGTGGATTTGAGCCCCGCTTTGAGCTCTGCGCTGACAGCTCAGAGTCTGGAGGCTGATTCAGATTCTGTGTCTCCCTGTCTCTTTACCCCTCCCCCATCTGAGCTCTGACTCTCTCTGTCTTTCAAAAATAGGCAAACATAACTTTTTTTAATCAACTGCTCCAACATCCTCACTTTACAAAGCAGAGCAAAGTTGCACAGCTAGTTCAAGGTAGGATGAAGGGTCCTCCATGCTTTATACTCATACTCATACTCATCCCACAGCATTACATTATTTAATTCTTCGTAACTTCCAGGATTGGAAGGAGGTAAAGAGAGTGGAATTGTGCATTCTGCTCTTGGTAAGTTCCATCTCCTTGATGAAGCTTCATACTCCTGCCTGAATAAACAACCTGTGTCATCAACAGATATTGCATCTACTTCATTCAAAACTCCTGTCCTTGCTGAAGGGAGATACCAAAGAATCAGATGACAGGATACAAATCAAGGGGAGAAAGCAGGAAAAAAATCAAGGGAAAACACAAATGAGCTACAAACCTCCTATAATCATTCAATAACACCATTAGTTGGATAGGAGAGAACCCCCTCCCCCAGTAGTACTTCACATAAAATCTGTTTTCTGGACAGCATTCAAAGAAAAACCAATGCTCTTTAACAAATGCTTTCCCTTTCTGAGCAGACCTGTACTATTATACGTAGTCATAAAATCAATCTCTTTTACTTTCTGGCTAGACTTCTTTTTTTTTTAAATATATAATTGCTTGTGATTCTTAATTAATAAAATGTAACTTGGGTAACAATTGCTTATTAAACCATTTCTTGTACGTGCTCTCCAAAGACAATAACCTCTGGCTCGGTTTGTTTTGAAGTTAGTAGTAACCTCTATATTTTCAGAAAGTTCAGTAACAAAATCAATATTACATACACACAGAATCCACCTCTGTTCTGTCAAGACCTAGAATTTTAAGAGACTGGGAACTGAGAAAGCAGCAATGAGTTAGATGTTTTCTTGTGCTGTAACTGCAGAAACAGCTTGCATGTCCCACGATGGAAGGTCACAGCATCAGTAAGTCACCTCTCCCCTTGCTGGACAAACTCAAATGATTAATTCATGCTGCCTTTGCAGAATGTCAAAGGATAAGTGTCATAAACGTAAAAGTTGTATCAGATACAAAAAAAGACATGAGATAAAAAGTGTTTCCAAAATGAGACATTTAAATTATTTGAGTATTTGCAGTAGATCTAGCTAAAGTAGCTCGTGACTTTAAGAAGATAAAGCATTATTTCATCAAAAGATGTATTTGCTGGATTTTATGACTCCAAGTTTTCAATTCTGCTTAAATCATGAGGAAAGAATGCTGAGACAAATTTTTTTAGTGCCAACATTTAAGCAACTTAATCCAACCATATTTAAGAGAAATAAAGTCACAGAAATCAGTCAAGTAGACAGTGGTTTTACATTTTTCTACAAGAAGCTATATGACTACGGTTCAGCAGTCTTGTAGATATATAAATATAAACACAGACACATATACACACCATAGTGGGTGGGCACAATTATGTTGTATATAAGCAAATATAGTCAAATATCAAAATACACATTTCTATCCATTATGTATTTTCTGTTTTCCAATATATTTGACTAAGGATTAGAGTTTTGACTTTTTAATATCTCTAAAATCAGGTAATTATGGTAAATAAACATGTCTACAAGTTTTAAAGAGACATACATGGTACAAATGACTGCCAATCTAAGGCAAGATTACCATAATGTGGAAAGCAAGATTTTGTAAACAGTTGGAGGACAAAGAAGTAAATGCCGTTACTATTTTTAATATAAAATTAATTAGAAACTCTTTATTGCTCTCTGCTCTCCTCTTCTTCCACTGAAGAGACTATTTCTTACTGAGATGTTACCAAAAACAACCAAGAGAATTTAAAATATAGTATAAATGTATTTAAGCTTTCATTCCTAAAGGCTTTAGTTCTTTCATCAAAATAGGAGGTCACAACAAGTGTATATTCTACAAAGAGAGCAAGGTGTTCAATACATTTGAAGAATAGGAACAAAATTAGACCTTTGTATTTCTACAGAAGTACATAGGAAACATCAACTTTATAATGTCTACACTATATACCTTTAATATAAAATAAGAATGATCTTCATAATGGACATTAGAGAATTAGTTTTAACACATTTATTAAAATAAAATATAGGAGTATAATTAAAAGCTTTTTGATTGTCTAGATAAGTCTTCTTATTTTTCAGATATGTAAATGATTAAGATGTATACTATCATATTTGTGAGTAAAGCCTAATTTTATTATCAGGCATATGTTTTATTTTGATTTCCACTCAGCTTAGTATAGTCATTTTTGGAAAAAGTGAGCATTAAAACTGTCATATTTTTAGCTTTGAGGTTCACTTCCAGTCTCTCTTCAGGATTCATATTAAATAATGTCTACTAGTATATTCTCTGCTAGCGTATTTTTTCTTGAAAATCTATATTCTTCTATTTGTCCAACAAAGAAGAATAAACACAAGATTATATATAAAGCTGAATTTGATGATACTAATTTTTTTATTAAAAAATTTTTTAATGTTTTATTTATTTTTGAGAGAGAGATAGAGGACAGGCTCCAGGCTCTGAGCTAGCTGTCAGCACAGAGCCCGACAAGGGGCTCAAACCCATGAACTGTGAGATCATGACCTGAGTCCAAGTTGGATGCTTAATTGACTGAGCCACCCAGGTGTCCTGACACTAAATGTTTTGATCTTAACTATTCACCAAGCATGGATATTTGTTCATAAGAAATAAATACATTGTTTCCACCTGGCCTTTTACACACTCTATTTCCTCTTGTATCCCCACAGTTTGAATGACCCCATTCCATGCTTTGAATCCTAGTTTAGGGTAAGCGAGGGTTATGTTAGTATCTAAGTTTTGGTCTGCTTAATGATTACATCAGGAAGTTGTGGCTCAGTTAATGGCACTAACAGATTCTTCTCACAAAAGGGGATAAGACCCAAAGCTTTTATAGTATTCTAACCCTTTCCACCTCTTATCATAAGATGATCTGAATCATTAGAAAGGTCACTCCTGACCTTTCAAAAGTCAAACTTCGTTGCATGGTGCTAGATAGCATGGCTTGAGAATAGTTCCAACAGTAACTTCATGTCCAAGGAATTTGATAAGGCCTTTTTCCCCACAAAGGCTCAATTGGAGAGAATGATATGACTCGTTTTCTGCCAAAAGACCCGCTGTACAGATTGATCTCTTAGTGATCTTTTTTTTTTTTCCTCCACCAAGTGACAGTTGGAATATGCCCATTAGGATGGTTCTAGAAGTGTTCTTAAGCAACTTGTAGAGGCCCAGCTGAGGTCTTGTCAGTTGATCTGAGAAAAGCAGTGAAGGCATCCCAATGACAGATTGTCAGAGTGTCATGTTTGATACCTTTCTGGAATAAAAATCTCCATGCAAGTAAAATGTGCTGTACTTTAAAATCACACAGATCCAGGAAGTAGAATTTTGTTTCTATGTTTATTATATGCATGACAAAGTAAGTTAATGTCGTTTATTAAAAACACACATGCACATATACCCTTTAAATGTACTTTCTTTTGCAATAAACAAATTCACAGTCTTTTTATTCCTTTTTTTTTAATGTTTTTATTTATTTCTAGGAGAGAGAGAGAGAGAGAGAGAGACAGCGTGAGCAGGGGAGGGTCAGAGAGAAAGGGAGACACAGACTGAAACAGGCTCCAGGCTCTGAGCTGGCAGTCAGCACAGAGCCCGACGCGGGGCTCGAACCCATGAACCGCGAGATCATGACCTGAGTGAAAGTCGGATGCTTAACCGACTAAGCCACCCGGGCGCCCCCATAGTCTTTTTATTCCTAAAACTATTCTGACATTTGTTTTGGAAAATACAATATAATTGATAATTTTCATTAAGGGAAAGTTACATCTAAAATAATAAAGTCTTGTTCTTACAGAGTTTATAAACTACCAAAAGTAATTAATTTGTAAGTAGATATATAACATTACAAATAGTGGTAAGTGCTATGAAGAAAAACAAAGTAAGGAAGTGGGGAAGTGAGGGGTTGGTGGTATGATTTTAGAAAAAGTGGAGAAGATTAAGAAAACCAGGAAGGAAAAGAATACAAAGAAAAGATCACACTGATCCCTGGAGATTATTATCAATCACCCTGGTTCTGTCAATATGGATATGTGAGCCTGAGATTCTCCTTCATGTCACTATCTGATCTTTCTGTAAAATGGAATGACAACAGGGGCGCCTGGGTGGCTTAGTCGGTTAAGTGTCCAACTTTCGCTTAGGTCATGATCTCGCGGTTCGTGGGTTTGAGCCCCACGTCGGGGCTCTGTGCTGACTGCCAGCTCAGAGGCTGGGGCCTGTTTCAGAGTCTGTGACTCCCTCTCTCTCTGACCCTCCCCTGCTCACGCTGTGGCTCTCTCTCTCCTAGAAATAAATAAGACATAAAAAAAAATGGAATGACAACACACACTGCAAATTTTTGTAGCACAGGATTGCAAAAATATTATAGGTAAATATCTGAAAAGAAAACAGTGAATAAAAAGAATGGACCAGAATGGAACCTGGTGAGCTTCATTTCACTTAGCACACCATTCTAGGCCACTTCCTCATGTTAGTTAAAGCTCATAATTATTATTTCCATTTTATAGATAAGAAATAAATACTTAAGAGGAATAAGTAACTTCATAACATTGGAAGGAGGTAAAGGCAGGGTTTTGATCTGGGTCTCTGTCACTCTGAAGCCCAATTCCTGCAACACCACCTTACTGACCCTCTGAAGGCTAAAATACAACTTTCCTTCCACCCTCATGTCAATTCTCTCAATCCTTAATATCTAGTGTAATAACTGTAATACTTTGTTTCCACCATATCTTAAAAGTCTTCAAGACATGTTCCTTAATTACTTAATGTCACTCTTATAAAAGTTCTAGAGTAGGTATCATTCAAAAAAGTGAAGGCCAAATGGTTATGTGGTCATTATGTCACTTCATCTAATTGTTAGTGAGAAAGGTGGCACTAATTCTTAAGTTAGCACACTATGAATCTATTTGTTTTTCTACTCTATGGTACTTTGTTAAATTTGACTTAGAAAAGTAAGGAAAAAGCTCTTCAAATCAGAAACGCAATTATGCTTTTTGTTAGGGTGAACCTATGTGGTAACAAATAAAAGAATTAAAAAGCAAGTTCTCCCATTTTCTGATTTTAGCATTCTCACACTTTATTTTCCATAAACTTGTTTTACTAAAATTTTGTTCCCTGGCCCCAAACAAATTAATTTAATCAATTCTAATTTGGCAACCTATAAAGTTATACTTAATCAAACTTGATAAATCCCACCAATGTTTTAGGGCCTGCATAAATATATATGATTCAATTAATTACTTATATTATCCATGATTATCTTAAAAACAAATGTCGATATTAACTATACATTGTTTTCTTTCTCAGAATTCATCGATAAGTATTACAGTCTCGACTTGATCATTTGTTTTCAAGTATGATGACAGTTTTAGATGCTCCAAATATTAAGGTTTAATAGTCTACCATGGCCTTGTTTTGTGCATGGTCTAACATGCTCTTGTTTTGTGATAAATATATGGTGGTTTAGTCTAAATGGTGTCCACTTAATTAAAATCTAAGTTCCTATGAAATGACTTAGTCAATAAATCACTTAAGACACTGAAATAAGTTGGTAGCTCAATTTTCTACAAGTAAAGAGAATGGGTCAATAACTGCATTTGACTAATACCCACATTCTCTAGATGGCTTTATTTATTTACAGAGTATTTCAATTAAATTTTATTAAATCAATTACAATGAACTTTATTTATCTAAGGAGTATATCAATTAAATTTTATAGAAAATGATAAAACATTAGGGAAATAATATCAAATCAATGAGAGATTTCAAAGTCAGAATACAGTGCTCAAGATTCTAAACTAATCCTTTGAATTGCTTGACATCCTTTTATATACTCGTATACTCTTATCAAGAGTTCATCTTTATCACCTTTTCCATGTCCTCAGTAGTAGAAAATCACTTATGTTTCTTGGACAGAAGACACACACTACCTCCAAAATCTGAAGTTTCCTTCTCACTGATACTTGAATTGTAAATGCCCTTTTTAGCAAATGTACAAAGTTCCAATTCTCAAACAATACTGCAAAGGAGTATTTTTTGTTTTCTTTTGTTTCAACAATGAACATGCCCCTCACATGGTTTTTCCATCCTTTGCCTCAGACTTCTTGACCTTGAAATATTAGAAGCCTCAAATTTAGAGAAAAATCATAAATATTGTATGGACACAATAGGAAACTAGAAAATGGCATATAAGAAGCTAATCAATTACACAAATTTTTTTCTCCCCATTTAATGAACTCGTGAGTTAACAAAATTCTTAAAACCATTAAAATCAAGGTGATTACCCAAGCTTTATCAAAGATTGGCCAATGTTATCAAAGATAATATGCAGGTTGCTGAAGGTACAGAACAAACAACTGATAGATCTCAAAATATCTAGCGAGTGAGCTCATCCATAGACGACTACAAAAATTGTACCCATGTCTAGACTTCCAGGTCTCCATGTGTACAGACCTGTCACTACTATGTCTCCCCATACCTAGCATCGAGCCTGGCAAATGGTAGATGACAGCTTAAAATTTCTTAAATATAAATTCCTAAATTCTTCAAAATGCAGATTCAATCCTGTACTCCTACTCATGCTTAAAATCCTTCAATGCCTTCCCATTGCTCTTAAACTAAAGGCTGAAATCCTAAACAGAGCCCACAGGGCTTACTGGTTTAGCACCTACCTAATTCCCCAGGCTTGTCTCACATGAAACTCCTATCTTACTGTTGGTGCTAACCTGGGGTTTTCCAGGACTTTATAGACACCAGGCTCTTTCCCACTGACTGAAGACATATGCTTTATGTAATTATTTTAAAAATACTTCAAAATGTATACAAGTATCAAAACTTATAAAGCAAGCTGCAAATATCCAACCCATATTAAACAGGCATTATCATTTTGCCATGCTTGGCTCAGTTATCCTTTTTTCTCTAGTTCTTAAAAAAATAAAATAGAACATAGCTCATTACCTCATTTTATTCAGGTGCCTGCCCAGAAAGAATTTCCTCTACCACCCCACCTGAAATGGCATTCCTCCCCAGACTTTCCATCTTGTTTTGCTTTATTTTTCATAGCAATAACTACCACCTGATATGTAATGTTTATTTACTAAAATGTTTGTTATCTGTCTCATTTTTTAGAATGTAAGCCTCATGCTAAAGAGATACTTTATTGTAACCAAAGTTCTACCCAACGCATTCTCTTTCCCTTCCACTGCACCCCAGGTAGCCATAAAGGTCTGAAGTTGGCATGTGTGTTTTCCGTGTGTGGTTTTTACCTTTCCTAAGTGTCTCCATAACAAAGACACTGCACATCTCCCTTCTCCTTCTTTTTTGCCTAGTTAATGTCTATCCATCCTCTAAATTTTAGCTGTTGTGCTACTTCTTCAGACAAGCCTTCCTCTACTAGCCCGTTTCTTCCTTTGCACTCCTTTTTTTCAACACTTGTGACAGTTAACATTTTCTTTTCCCAACTCCCTGTGCCACTAGACTGTAAGCTTCATGGAGGTGGGGTCAATTCTGTGTTTATCATTCCTGGCACCTTGTAAGTGCTCAGGAGACACTAGGGAATAAATGAATTGAGCAGCAACATAACCCAGAGGAAATGATTCCTTGCTTACTAAGTAAGGCCAGGAATCAGTCATTTCCTTGGCCAGATTTTTCTTCCCCGTTTTCCTACAGATGAAGTTGTTGGCCTGGCTAACATTAAACAAGGATAAGACAGTACTATTTCTCTTTGTCACACAGACATTTTCTCCCTGCAATGTTTTATTATACTTCTGGAGAGCCTGACATTGGTCGCTATGAATTGGTCAGTGTCCATATTGTTTCATATTTTAAGATAAACAACTTTGTTTCAACACATTCCAAATCTAGGAGTCACCAAATTATATTTAGACACTAAAGAGAAAACTACTTTGTGGTATTTACTGATGTTTTAGTGAATCAAGTGGAAATATTTCAAATTGTTGCCTCATGATTCTCAAGAACATTCCATATAAAATATGAGATCCAGTTCACCTAAGTTCCTGCTCAAAAGCTCATGTAGTACTGGATCAAATTACACAGCATGTGTACTTTGAAATTGAGCCCTTTTTCCTCTGGCCTTTTTTTTTTCTCTCACATTCTTTCCACAGAATGTATATAAATACACACACACACACACACACACGCACACCCCTTGATTAAGAATTAAGACTCAGACAATATGCAAATATCTATATTAGGATATAATCATTTGTGTTTAGTTTTACAAAAAAACCCAGACAAGTAAAAGTTGAAAAAAACTAAAAATTTTTGGATTGAGGACTCTAAATATATATTTATATACGAATGGATTGTAATAGCAAATTTCTCCAGGTCATATAGTACTCTTATACCTATTTTCCCATCTGCGAAGTTATTCCTCTAGTTTATGACTAAGAAGAACAGAAAAGTAATATGAATTATGTTATAAAAATATCTTAAAACACTTTCATTAGATATTCTACAATCATATAAAAGCAAAGCATGTCTCTAGGGTGAATAAATAATACTTACATTGCACAAACAATCAAGTCAATATCTATTCTTTTAAACATAAGCAAAGACAAATAAGCATAAAGATATATATAATTTTGATATGTGATGTTAAATAATAATTCATGATACCTCCCTACCCGGATTATTTGGCATTTAGAAGCCACTTTCAAAAAACAAGTTTGCACTCTCTGATGTAATCAATTAAGTCATTATTTAAACATATGTATTTTGGGGAGCCTGGGTGGCTCAGTCAGTTCAGTGTCTGACTTCAGCTCAGGTCATAATCTCGCGGCTCATGAGTTCAAGGCCCACCTCCGGCCCTGTTCTGACAGTTCAGAGCCAGGAGCCTGCTTTGGATTCTGTGTCTCCCTTTCTCTCTGCTCCTCCCCAGCTCATGCTCTCCTCTCTCTCTCCCAAAAATAAAAATAAACATTAAAAAGTAGATATTTTCCCCAGAAAATTTATTTAATGTTTCTATTATTTACCCAGATGTCTAAAACTCATATTCTTAAAGCAACCCAGTGACATAAATTAATTACATGAACTAAGGTGAATTGTTTTTGGCTCTAGAGTGCATGTCACGAAGTTGTGACTTTTGCTTTAAAGAAAGATGAAAACATCTCTGATGTATATCTATTTTCCCCCCATGGAGCAATATTTTTTAATTAATTGCTCCATCTTACACAGTGCTTGCTTATATGCAACTTATTGTTTAACTCGTCCCAGAGTTGCAAGGAATAAGAAACCGCTTCTGTTTCAAGGTGCCTATCATCTAGCGGGTTAGATAAACTCATAATTGGAAAAATGATAACAGAGCATAGTAACAGCAATGATAGACATTGAGAGAGGGATGCACAGGATATTGTGGGACATGGATCAGAGTCATCATTTCTCATTGGAGTCAGGAAGTGAGTGAGAACAAGCTGGCTCCACAAGGATAAGTCAGAATTACCTGGAATTTGAACTGGCAAAAAGTTGGGGGTGTGAAGACAAAGCCCCCAGACAAAGAGATCAGCAAAGCAAAAGCCCAGAGAGAAGAAACAGCATAGTGTCAGAAGGAAACTTCTATCACTGAACCGTTACAAAGAATCTGAAATACAGACTGGTTAGAGATGAAACTGGAGAATTTGACAAAGGCTAGAGCATGCATGACCTTATGTTGTACTAAGGGGTTTATCTTAATTAATCATTATAACAAGTGAATTTACTCTTATTGCCAAATTTGGTATGATGTAACTAGGTGGCTTAGTTTCTGTTTTCAGAAGGGTTGAGAGGAAATATTGGGACTTATTAGAATAGAATGTTTTAGCTGATTACTAAATTTTCCATAGATTTAAGAATGGGAAGTCATGGCATTGTGGGGTATTTCCTATCCTTGTTATACACGGTTGATGTCTTTCAATGTATGTGTGGGGTAATATGTTAAGATTTCTTGTTAATTGTAGATTATTCAGGAAAGACATGGAGTGGAGAAACTAATTAAGAGGATTTTGTGGTATTTAAGAAGAGAGATGATGAGACTTCTACACCAGGGCAGTTGGAATATACAGGGATAAGAAGGAAAGTTTCAAGAACCATTTGGGAGGTCATATTGGAAGGAGTCAGAGATGGGTGATGATGTTGAAAGAGTCACAGATGACTTTCCAGTTTCAGCTTGGAAAACTGGTTCCTTCTGATGCCACCATCTAAGACAGAAGGTATAAGAGTAAAAACAAATTTGAAAAGAAAAACGCTAAGATGTGACTTTGAGATTTAAGATACTGGTAGAGCCAACTTAGAGGACAGTGAATATGTTGCTCAAGTAAGAAGCTGTTTTGTTAGAGATAAAATTGGGGGACCTATCAGCATACTAGTAAGAGCTGAAATTATGGGAATCAATTTGCTTACCCAGAAACAGTGTTTAGAGTTTAGGGAGAAGAATCCAAGAATGATACGTAATAGTGTTTGTAGGAGAAAGAAGCCACTGAAGGAGATACAGAGAAGGAACAATGAAACATTAGTTGAGGAGGGGGAAGAATGGGGAGAGTCAGAAGTCAACAGAATTTCAAACAGGGTGGTTGGCTAAGTCAAATGCACCAGAGGAGTCCAATGAAGTAAAGACTACTTATGACCCTTGCATTTGGCAATTTAGAGCTATGAGATGATCATAGGGTAACAGAGTAGTTTTAGTAGCATCATAAGGGCATAAATTATCTTTAAAAATTAACTGACAAAATGTTTTATATTTATTGAAAAAATAAAAGACTATTATTTCTTTCTTTACATATAAGGCACAAATAAAATATTAATTTGAAAACAATTTCTATACTATTTTAGATACACAGAAAAATTAATCACATTTTAATTAAAATATGCATGAGTTTCAAGGTGATTATATTTTACTGGGCTAGACATTAGATATAAAGGTGCTCTATTTGAAATAACTATAATTATTTTGCATTTTAATGACTTATTTATTTATATCTATTGTTATTTACTTTGTCATCATTGCCTTATGTAAATTTCAATTTCTTAAAGAAGAATACAAGATGTATTCTTTTATATCACTTAAAAAAGCATCTTTTAAAATAAATTAGTAGTTGGTGATATTTTACATCATAAGAAACCCTCTTTGAAATGTCATTTCAACATGGGCAATAAGTTTAGGGCTTTGATTTCGTATAAGGTGTGAATCATAGGCAGGGCAAGTTAGGTTAGTCTACATGCAAAGCTTATAGAGTGGCAAGTCAGAACTGTAAATAATGGAGTCCCTTAACATTGTTTCCAACAGTGAACTCTCCAAATATTAGGGACTCTCGCAACGTGACTCTGAGAAGAAAATTCTAGATCTGTAATTTCTAATCCAGAAAGCACACTGGGCTTACCTGGGAGTCTTTGCAAAACATTCATGCCAAAGGCTCACTCTCGACCTACTGAAGCAAAATATCCAGGAATGGGTTCAAGGCATGTGCATTCTAGAAGGCCTCCAATATGACGCTGATGTTCACATGTAGATAAGAATCACTGTCTTACACAGGAGTGATGATTCCTCAACCCACAGATAATGCCTGCCTCTATTTTAATGTAGTCTTCAAATGTCATAATGAACACAGAATTACTCCTGAAGTTCCCTCATTGACCAGAAAAATGAATCTTTTCACCTGTATCAGAAAAGCTACAAGGTGGCCAGAAGATTGATATGGATTTTCCACTTCCCCATTAGGAATTAGAAGTGTCACTGCTAGGGTACAGCTATTTTTTCTAAAATTTCAGTTTGTTACCCTCTAGGCTTTCCAATTAAACTGGGGTGGAAGGGGTGGTAAAAACACTCAGATAAAACAAATCACACAGTTTTACAACTTGGACTTAGTGTGACTGACTTTAGTTAAAATCATTTCAGTCATTTAGACATATAACACAATTGTACAAACTATACACAAGTATATAGCAATACAGTTTTGAAAATCAGAAGAATTTTGAACATCACATGAATGATTTGATTTCAAACGGCTAAATATGTAAATGACTTCTTACTTATGCCTTTCCTTAGCCACACTCCTTTTTCAAATAACAGAATGGAATAGGAAATAAGGTAGAGATGAACACTCAGCAGCATGCCCCCTATTCTCTCCCTTGGCTTCCTCACCTACTTTCTCCCCATGTAAAATGCCAGACCTCCATTGCCTTCAGATGTGGCCACCTACTACTGTGCCCTTGAGAGCAATGATTGGAAAATCTCTCTCTCTCTCTCTCTCTCTCTCTCTATCTTTCTCTCTCTCTCTCTCTCTCCGTGTGTGTGTGTGTGTGTGTGTGTGTGTTCATATGTGTGAATGTGCAGAGTGGGGCAAACTTCCCTTCTTGACGAAGGAAGCCTAGAGTCTCAGTAGTCACAGACAGAGTAAACTGCTTGCAATATAATTACTAAAGGGAAGGAGAGGAAGAGGGTAGAAGGGTGGATGGGGGGGAGAGAGAGAGAGAGAGAGAGATAGAGAGAACTCCTAATACCTTGGTGTTTTTGCTGATCCATAATATGTTCTAAGATTTTCACAAATGTAATTGCTTAGTATTATTTTTACCATGTTTAATTTGCAAACTGTGCAATTCTTTCCCCATTGGTAAAGAAAAATGGAAAATATAATGTAGGCATCACTGAGAACTGATAAACAGAGAACTGGGAGAGCTGGTAAAGGGGAGACATCGCCTAGTCTAGGAAGACAGACCCCATTGCTAAGAAAGTAATGCTCCATTTCTTGCTTGGGTGTAAATGGCAGGGGCAGACAGCTGCAGAGCTTTTTTGAAATATCCATCCTATTTCTGCTCCAGCTTCCTGCCCACATCCTCAAGAAATACTGCTTTAAGGAATCCAATTTCTCCCAGAATTATCTGTTCTTACATACATAGTTATCAAAGTCATTAAATGATTCTTCCCTGGAGCTCCTGATCTAGACCACATTTCTGAGAATATGGAAATCAAAAATCAGCAAAGACAAAAATGATGGTCTGAGTAAATTTTAGACTTTCTTGACCAAAAAAAGGAAAAAGGGTTAGATTTACTTAAACAGGTATAATTTGTCCCCCAATAACAGAATAAAAAGAAACTGTATGAAATTTATGGAGGAACAATTTAGCTTTTATGTATGTAGTGACTGAGACATGCAAATTGACTTTAAATGTTGGTAAGCCCATTCTCATTGGCTTTTCTCAATGGAACCGTTCTCTTGCTCGCTTTGATTCCAGATTACTAGCCTCCTTTTCAGCTCCTTAACATAATTTACTTACTCTAAGCCTGGACCCTTGAACATGGTATTCTCTTTTACTGACAGTCACTCACAACCAATTCATTTACCATGCACGTGTTTACTAAGCACCTATTAGGTGAGGTACATTTCTAGGCATTGGGAATGTGTCTGTGAAAAAAGAGGGGGTACCCCTGGCATCATGAACTTATATACTACATTGAGGGGTGGAATTATTTCAGGATTTCTAACTTCAGCACTATGGACATTTTGACCTAGATCATTCTTTGTTGTGGGGTCCTGTCCTGTGCAATGTAGGATGTAGAACAGTATCTCTAGCCTCTACCCATTAGATGTCAGTGACATTCCTCCGGTTGTGGCGGCACAGAATGTCTCCAGACATTGCCAATAGTCTCCTGGAGCAAAGTCCTCCAAATTGAGAAGCACTGGGTCACTTACTAGCAACTATTAGACATTTCAGATTTTGTATCTATTGTAGTAATTATTAGAATACTGTCTTCTCCCACAAAGAGACACCTGTTCCCACAGAACACATCGTACATGTTTTTCTTTTCCCCTTAATATTCCCAGCTTCCAGGACAATAGTTAGTATATATAGTAGACACTAAATACAGACATTTTAAGGAACCAAATGATTAATGGCAAATGGTTTCCTTCTCTAAAGCCTGTTAGACGTTTTTATCTAGTCCATTAGCTCTCCTTGCTTACCCCTTCAGCATATTATCATATTATATTATAATTGCCTACTCATCCCTTTCATCCACCATACTGAACATTCCTTAAGGCCAAAGAATGTGTCAGATCCATCTTCATATTTTTACTTCCTAGCACAGTACCTGACAGATAAATACCTAATGAATGGATGAATAACAACACTGATAATTACTAAGCATTCAATGTGGGGCAGGCATCAAGTTAGCTGATTTGTGCTATACGTATCCCATTTCCTCTTTACAGGAAATTTGGAAGGAAATTATATAATCTCTATTTTCATAGAGCAAAAGCCTGAAACTTAGATATTAAGAAACATGCTCCAGGCATGACATGGTACAGTTAGAATCTGAACTTTCAAGGTCTGATGCAAAAACCCAAAGCATTACCCTGACTACATAGGTGGAAATGTCTTGGCTGTGTCTATGAGAACCTGTAGATAAATGAGTCAGAAAATGGCACATGAAAAACAATCCATTTATTTTTTCAATTGAGATTTAAATAACATTTCAAATTACTATCTGGGTCCATATGGTTGCAGAAGAAACAAAAAAATCACTGTGTGAATGAGATAGTTTCTTGTTATCTAAGTTTTTGGGGTGGGCAAAATTTCACTTGAAAGCTAAATTTACATTTCATAAACACTAACCATGGAATGCCAATTTGGTCCAAATTAAATCTTTTAAGTCAAATTCACATTTGTTTAGCTAATAATATTCCTGCCATGTGGCACTTTATTAAAGAATCAACAGTAAATTTTAAATACAAAGATAACTTTTTAAGCTTTAAACATTTGTTTTTCAAGCACTTTGACAACTAAGATTTTAAGAAATGACATGATTTTGAAATCTACTGCTTAATAAACCATTAAAAAGCTCACACATTACATTTTAATAATTAATTTTTAAGTCATTTTCTCATTATTTGGTGCACAGTTACATTTTTTTGTAGTGACTGACTTTATATATAATTATTTTCAATATGTCTTCACTTCTCCTCCAGCCACAGATTAAAACGATACATGTATATATCAGACAAGACTTCTTTCAATTTTATAAGAGAATCAAAGAGTAAAGAAAGAAAGCAATAATTTCTGTCTACAGAAAATATATTAAAAGGTAGAATTCAAAACATATGTTTGATTTTTTGAATATTAGAAGGAAAATATCATAGCATAAAGCAGGTAGTCTAATGCAATGACAGTATCGCAAATGTGGGCTTCGTGTTTTAGAGCATACTCGTTTTAGAGCCTATGCAAGGATTCTTACAAAATCTTTAGAGTTCTAGAAGGTGGGTTTGGTTACAATTATTATTTTACATGTTGTTGCTGAGAAATCTGAGATTTATATGATGTGAAACACATTTCCAAGTTCACTGAGAGGGTAAATGGAATAACTTAAGCAATTCACATTCTCTGAATGTCAGTTCCAACCTAATGTTTAACTACACCTGCTGCTTACTCAAATGGATGATTATATAGATAGTACGTACCTAAGAAAAATGGGGAGAATTAAGGGCCATTAGGTTAATATCCTATCCTACTTTTCGTCTTAAGATGTTGTACTTTCTTGGTATTTATTCATTTTCCCTTTTCTCAAAATATAAGCATTCAATTCTATGACTGGTTTTGAAATTACTAAATAACATTTGTTTTTAATTTTTACACATTATAAGTTTACCAATTTAATTTCACAAAAATCAATGACGCTATTTAAAGGTAACTCAAGCTTCCCACCAGAAATGCCTTTATAAAACTAAAGCCCTTCTAACTGAAGATCATAACTAGAAGATAGTCCTTGTATCTTCTAAAGGGAGGTTCTTTTCTGCTGTGACAGGAAAATTTATTTCCATCTACCCATTGCTCCAGTTTCATCTTCTTTTTATTAAGTGATTATCTGCTCAAATTGTTTCAATTACTTTCATCGCCTGGAGCAGTGGTTTTCAACTTGCATCTGCTCAGAATGCACCCGAGGGCAAATTCATCTTCAGAGTTTTCTCCCATTAAAGTGGTGCTAGTGCTGCCTCATTACAAAGCCAGAACTTATGGAAATTCTTGGTCCCTGAACTTCCAGAGGGCTTTGGATACCTTATCACTCAGTTAGCATTTATGTGTGTAAGACCTGAAATTTATTAACTTTTCAAAACTTAATACTTCTGAACATAAATATAAATTATCAAGGTTAGAAACTTTGCTGTACTTCTTTTCACCTTAATGAGACTCAGCACTAATGAATATAGTTGGTGCTCAGTAAATATTTGTTAAGAAAATTAGCTAATTTGACCTTAAACTGATTTAACCAAAATGAGCTTAAACTCTCTCCATTTAAGATCAGAATCAGAATTAAAATCATCAAAGCATCATTTTGTTTGCTACAAGTAAGGTTCAGTTTCATTCAGATCATTAAAACAAACTTAATAAATTCAGTTCAATTCCAAATAGACTAGAATCCAAATAAGTGTTTACCAAAACATACTGCTTTAGGACGTAAGAGAAGTGTAAGATGGAAAATAAGAGAGTCTGGGACTCTCACAACATGCAGTTCCCCCTGAATGTACTTGGCAGTAACAATGGCAGGATGAAATTCCATCCAGGGCATTTCTATTCAAGGAAGAGCTCCCCACTCATATCCCTTTAGTAGCCTTTGCAAAAATTATGAGAAAAATAATGTTTGATTTTCTTCTCACCCTAAATTCAAACAAAATACTTCTTTCTCTTTGTTCTCTTTTCTCGTTGGGAGACAATTAGGACGGGGGTTGTTGACAGGAAAAAAAAATAATTCAAGTCAGGAAAAACATAAGTATTGTATCATTCTTTTAAGTTCTCCTGTTCCCTCAATTTGTTTACATGTATGCATGCATGTATACACACACACTATATATTCATTTCATATATGTTACTGATACATGTTCAATAAACATGGCCAAAATCTTGCTTTAAATGGTAGCTGAGCTATGGTCTAGAAAGGTGGAAAATATGTGAATCTACTCAAAAGCACATGAATACCACAAAAGTGCCTTTTTATTGATGTATTTATATGGAATATTCAATCTTTATATCTTCTCCAGTAGTTGAAATATAGAAACAGATATAATAAGAGAGTGCATAATTCCCAAAACTTGTATTTATCGCATGCTTAATATATATTGATTACATTGTTATAAAAATTAGTTTGATTCAAACACTGATGGGAAGCCAAATAGGAAAACCATGACAAAAAATTAAATGCAGAGCTCAGATTAGCCATTTAAATGCAAACAACCTAGTTTGTATATAGATATACACATACAGATATAGACATGTAAATACCTAGATATACTTTGTGTTCTGAGAATGGTTACTTACACACAGGTTATATAACTGCTATACACTGAATCGGCAACTTTTAGTATTTTTTTTTAATATTCTGAAAAACAAATGGAAGTGAAAGCATTGGAAAACAGACGTCCTTAAAATGTCTGTTTTAGGACATTTTAAGTCTCCATTGGACATTTGGCTCAAGCTCTTACTTTAGAAACGAAGAAACTGGGATCCAAAGCAGTTTAACTGACTTTCATTTGAAACCTGAAATATAAATCCATTTGTGGATTCCATTTCTAATAAGTGAGGAGTCTGGTTGGCAATTCTTTAAATAGCGGTGTTATTTACAGCATCCATTTCACTGAAAGAGATGTCCTTCATCTGCCTGGCAACTTGTTTGCCAGAGTCATAAGGTTTCACCAATGCTAACTCCTGTCTGTAGTTTTTGCTTTGTTCCTGTGCCCATTCTTCAAAGGCTTGCTCAAATGCTACTCCTTCTTAATGATGTCTTCTTTGGTCATCCCAGCTGGAAGTGATCTTTACTTCCTCTGATCCCCTAGAGCAATTATCACATTCTGTCTTGTAATTCAACATGGCTTAGTAGGAGTGAATGGATGGACTCTGAGGCAGATAGGGGTGAAAATTTTGGCTTTGCTGCTCACACGCAAATAAGAGGTAGGTATGTCAGCTCTCTGAGCTATAGTTATGGATAATTATAACTAGTTTATGTGTTTTTACCCCTCCTGCAATATGACAACGAAACATATTAAATTGCTAGAGAAGTTTTAAAGCAATATGTTGCATACACTTACAAAATATTTACTAAGTATCTTCAACATACCAAATCCTGGACTAGACTTTTTCAAAATGCAAAAGTCACATGGTCATTTATATAACTGTATTTCCTATCTCCCCAGCCAGAAAATTCATATCTTCAAAAGAGGGACTACAGATATTATCATATTTTATATTCCTCGGTGCTAAAGGGGGTATTTGACAAATAGCTGAAAAAAATGAATGAGTGAATAAATGAATGAGAAATAAAATTGACTATTACTCTTTTTGAAAACTTGGTCAGGAAGTTGTCAAGAAGTATTATGAACTGTTTAAGAACTAAGTATTCTTTCTACACACGAATGAACTATTTTTGTTGCTAATGTTAATCCACCTAAAATGAAAAATAGACATGTCCTATAGATGTCATGACTTTAGATCTTTTCACCAAGGAATGTACATTTGATTCCTTGTTAATTTCATATGGAAGTTGTTAAATGAAATTAAGCTTCTATTAAAATTTCTACATGGACTGAATTTTTGAATTTATAAATGTAAATATACCTGCAAAATTGTTCAATCAATGGGAGAAAACATGATTTCTACTACTAAATAAATACATTTATGATTTCTTTTTCTCATACCAGCATATCATAACTCCTTCAATACCCAAAGCCATATAATAACTATGGATAAATTACAAATATCTGCCATGGCCTGGCACAATGCTTTTCATATTTAAATGCTTCAACACTCACACTCCACAACCATAAAGCAGTGTAGTCAACATAGGCAGATTCATCTTTATGATGGGTTTTATTCTCTAAAAGGGTTAATGCTCAAAGCACCCTTTGTTTTGTGACAAGTATAACGTGAGGACCCTCAAAACACTGATTTATCATTGCTCCTTTTTTTTTTTTTTCTCTTTCTTTCCTGGTGTTATTTTTTAAGTGCTCGCGATCTACATTGGATAAAAAAAGACATTTGAGGTCGAGAGCCGTGGAGATTCAGGGTGGGAGGGGGACAGCTATTTTGAATCTTGTGACAGTGAGGTTTCGTTCACTAAGGAGCTCTCTGTGGGTTTCTGGCATTGTAAGTGTTTTGTCTGCTTGCAAGCGAGCAGCTGATGGATGGGGAAAATGTTCATTGATTTGTAGTGCCGGCACTGCAGCCAACCAGCACTAGAATGAGGTGGTACCATCATGAATCTCTCAACTATGCATATTTATATGCAGCTGCTGTACTTCTAAACCTCCAGTGAATACAAAGTACTTGTGTGGCCACCAGTTCACACAATGCTGTCCTGCCGCATGCTCTGATTTAACTACTGTATGGAAGAATAGACTTGGGGGTCTCGGTGGGATATAGAAAGGAGAGGTAAGCATGGAGGGAGAAAAGACTCTTGCACAATTCCTTTTTCTTAGATAGTCAAGAGAATGAAATGAATGTGGGAACAAGTAGGGAACATTCTAATAAATGCTTTACGTGCTTGAATCTCAAGTTCTAAAATTGATTAATGGAAACGGAATCCTTTTAAAGATGGTGTGTTCAGTGAGCAAAGCTTTGGGACTACATGATAATGATGTGGTTAAAATATGCTGGCACCATTGAAATCATCATAGCACTGAGCTGTGTGTATGAGAAAGTCCCTCCCCTGGGTAAACCACAGCTTTAGTACAGAGAAATAGATGAGATGCTATACTTGATGGGGGGCGGGGGGAAGGGGGAGAGGGAGAAGGAAGGTGAAATAAAGAATATTTAATAGCTTTGGAAAGAAAATTTAAGTCAAGTTAAAATGCAAGGTTGTTAAAAAATGCAGATGAAAGAGAATTCATTTTAAAATAGAAAATGGAGCAGGAGGGATGGTTTGGAAGCAAGACAGCTTATAGGACAAGGTTCGGGAGCTGACAGTTTAGAAAAGACGAAGGGGTATACCGTGAGCTGGGAAATGAAATTCAAGGGATACAAGAAACAAAGAGAAAAGAACACTCAAAATGAGACTCCTCTCCTTCAAGCAGCACACAAATATTTACTTGAGATACATAGATATATATTTAGAATTATAGAGTCTAAATAGTTTTATGAAAGTATAGTTTCATTGGACTGTAAAATACGTGGCACAATAAATCTGTAAGGTTGGAGATCTTAGATGTGATGAGTACATTTCATTTTCCTAGTGTTTAAGGAGAAAGAATTAAAGAGACAAGAAAAGATTTGGGGAAAATTGAAAATCACATAAAACTAACAGATACTATGAAAATTTTCTTGTTCATAAAGTTCTGAAGGCCAAATTCAGGTAAAAGCTATTGACAATAGTCCCACAGTGCATCTGACAGAAGTTCATTTTATTATAAGATTAAGGCTCAGCTCCAATATAAGCCATATCAAAGCAACATCAAATGAAAAGTCAAATTCAATATCAGGTACAGTTTGATTCCATTATCAAAAATGAGCTTTATGCTTTTCCATGTAGAGTTAAAGCACTAATTCAGCCCAAATTGCAGCTGCTCTTTTGACCAGAACATAAAATGGCCTTTTTCTAAATAATTCTCTCTGAGTTTTCCAGGCAGGGTGTCAAACCTTATCTCCCATGGGTCTAGGCAAGATGGATAGAATCTTAAAAATTATAATGTCAGAGCATATTCAATGTTGGTATTATATTCCAGTCATTTACCCTTTATTAAACATGTTCAGATTTTTAAAACAATACACAAAACCTCAAAATTGATTAGGAGTTTCTCTCTTCTGGCACAGAAACACCCTTATAATACAGTAATATTAGACTCTGGGCTAGCCATGTACTCCACCCAGTGGTGTGTCAGAGTAAAAATGCCTTTTATAAAAGCGAACTCTGACCTAATTTCTTTCTATTCCCCTCCCCACCCCCCTTGAGTGGTAAAATGTTAGATAAACATGTGAAATGTAACATGAACTTTATTCTTCATAATGACAAAATAGGAAAAGCACATTACCACTTTTGAAAGATCATATCTTCCATGTTTTCAATTAATAATAAGTAAAATCTTAAATACAGCTCTCATATAAGGATTATAAATAATCATCTTCACATATATGTGTATGTGCATGTATGCACACACACACACACACACACACATCGATAAAAGTGTTTCTGAGGTCATTAAGTTACTGTCTTAAACTGATAAATGAAAAACACCATTTTCCTGGTAGAGAAACCAAACTTGAATGCTAAGCAAACAAACAAACAGGTAAAAAGGCAAGCCAAACCACTAGTGACTACTAGAATACATGAAGCATGGGCTCTCCCCATTAACTAAACTACTTGGTTTACTGGTCTAACCAGAACATCTTGCCCAATGCTGTTGAAATACTTAAAGTTCTGTTTGTTTATGCCCTTGTCCTAGTTGGCAGAGAAGAAAGGAAATACAATGGATCTTTCTTTTGTGATTTACCTTTATGATGATTGAAGACCAATAGACATCAAAGATAGTATGCCTAAGACTAAGTCTCCCCCAGGAAAGCACATTTTAAAAAATTCTGGTTGCCATTTTTTCTTAGAAAAAATGAGCAGAAATAAAAACTGAATTAGTTTGGGCATCTAACACCAGGTTGGCGTTTCCCCATTTTAAACATGAAGGCATATGAAAGCCCATGTTTCCATTCAACAGATGAAGAGAATGTAGTTTGAATAAAAATTGAAATGAAGTTAATGAGATAAATATATGGTAGAAAGAAATGACAACTTATTATTCCTATTCTAAATCTGCATTAAACAGATATTTAATATTAGGCAAGTCACAATATTTTTGAACCAAAATTTATTTACATATTAAAAAATGTACTGCTAAAACTAATTTATTTGCATTGCCAAGGAAGGGGAGGATTAGTTAATTCTTAACTCTGTTACATTATGAACATTTGGAGACTTTGATGAAATCTATGAACACCTTCCATATCAAAATGTTCCCATCCATAGACCCACAATGATTTGTCCAAAATTTTAGGATTTCAAGAATCCCCTGCTACCTATTCATAAACTTATATGGCAACCATGAACTTCATGTAATGAAGGTCTGGATAATGAAGTCTGTATGCTTCAACCAGCAGACTAAATCATTTCTTTCTGTCCTCTAATCTCAAAAAAGGTGCCTGGCCCAGAGCTGGTACTCAATAAATTTGGGGCATACAAAGGTGTTTGAAAATTAAAGCTCTGAGCTAAGGACTTTAAAACTGTAATCTGATCTGAAGAATTCGAGTTAAAATGAAAAGTCGAAACCAGGAACTACATTAACACATACTTAGTTAAATGAATATTCAGACTTTGCTGTAGTGCGATTTGACAAAAAGAGAATATTGGATCAAAATATTCACGTATATGGAAATATGAAGTATGTGGTATCTTTGCTGAATTTTATTTATCATCTCTTTAGTTTTTCTATAATGTGAATGTCTCATAATTTTCCCATTAGAAAAAATACTCAATAATTACTCCATCAACATTTCATGGAATACGAAATTTTTTCTCATGAAACACTTTTAATAAAAGAGAATGCTGAAGGCGTACAGTCATTGTTCATTAAATAATGGGCTCGTGTGTTAGGTTTGACATCATCTGTAATTTCACATTATAACTATACCACTGTAAGTCTCATCTATCCAATGTAGCAAAGTAGAAAAACCAGGTACAGTCTAAGCCTATTACAAAGTGGCTCACAGTTAGACCCAGTGATACCCAGAGTCAAATGATGTCCCCAAGTAAAGCATAACATCCTCACTATGACTCAGAAAGTCCAAAGGGTTAGCATTACTCTTATTTGTTGCATTATATCATGATTACATTGGACTATCAAAGCAGTTTTTCAAAAATTTAGCTTAACCAAGAGAGAAGACATTTGTAGAGGTGTGCATAAATTATGGAGGAATTTAACTTTGGAGAAGTTACCTAATTTTTCTCACAGGCTTCTGCTTACAAGGAATGTTCAACATAATAGTAGTTGTGATTTTTAAAAGCCAAGATCAAGGTAAAGGGTATAGAAAACATGCCTGGTATAAGGTAAATATTGAATACTCGGTAGCTGCTATGTTATTATTCTTAGAATTATTAGTACAATCAGACGATTTATTTAGTATGATCACAGCAGAATTCAGAGTCACTAACATTTGCCTGTGCCTTACCAGTAGAGTTAAAAAAGGCAACCTGAAACTATCCTCTAACATAGTACTTCTTAGAAATTCAGAACATCTATTCACCAAACTACTATTTAAGAATAATTCTTACATGACCAAATTTAGTTCCAAAATTGATCCAATGTTTGTTTTTAAAAGGATAGTGGGCATAAAAGTTACCATCATGGGGCTTTTGCACCAAGTACAGTGTTCAAGACAATTGGTCTTTTAAATATTGTTAAAAATGTGTGTAAGTAGTATTATAACTACAGTGTCTACTTTCTTTGAATTGGGATGTTATAACAATGACCTCACCTCAAATCAATAGTTGTGCAAATATTGTCCACTGGTTATAAGTACCGAGCAACACACCAGGGCATTTTTGACACATTCAAAATTGAATGTGCCTTTTTTGTTTGCATATGTCTCTGGAACACATGCCTGTAATACATGCCTTTTTTGTTTGCATATATCTCTGGAAATGTTGCATATGTGACTGTTGAACAGGCATCTGTTGAATAGCAAAACATCTGTACTTCAATTTGATACTTAAATATTTATGGAGATGCATGATTACCTCTTGAGTGAAATAACTTTATTGATTCTCCTTTAGTTTCATTTATAGTAAAGACTGTAATAAAATAGTGGTTGGACATTTCATTTTATTTCAAAAGATGGAAAAATCTTGTAGTTTTTCCTTTGTTTAATATTGACATCTGTTATGCATGAATCTCTTTGGATTTTTTTTTAATCTTCTGATTTGGAGTACAAACTGACAAAATTTGCTTTATCTTCAATGAATTAAGGTGCTTCCATTGACTATGAACAATTTTGCTCATAATTCTTCCATAAAGTTTCTTTGGAAGATATAAGAATATTATCAGAGGATAGATTTAGGGGACAGAAACATTAGCAGAGGCTATAAAATGACTCACTGATAAACTCCAACTGTGCCCTGCTCCAGGGCAATAATAATTTGGTCATTTTTCAAATTAGTCTATCTCCTGACTTTTGCTTTGCCTCCAATGGCAGAAGGTGAGGAACTCGGAAATCAGGACAGAGGAGGCTCTATGTGTTTATACACGTTATGAAGGGAAATCAAAGGTTATATTTATATCTAAATTGAAAATTAGTTTTGTAGAGAAATCTTGGCCTGGAAAATGAAGACAGATTTGAATTTCTTTTCCAGCCTCTACATCTCTCAGAGATTCACAATGATAGCCTGAGGCAGAGCACTCCCTAACTCTCTGTCTCTATTTCATCACTGAAAAAATAAGACCAACACTTTCAGGCTTCTACCTTAGCTACACCGGAATAATTTTGCAAAAATGAATGTCAATGTGCAAACACATAGTATCAATCTTAAAGGATATATGAATAACCTCTGAATTACTACACTGCATCTAGTTTGCAATAGAAGGAGATGATAAATAATTCACCTACCAGCTTAACAGAGAAACTACCAGCCAAATGCAATCCACGCAGTAATACTGCCTATTCTTTTCCTTTGTAATTTGTGGAGAATTTCAGGGATGGGATACTTTCATTTGTCAGTTTGGATGAGACTTTGGTCTAATGATTTTGTAATGTAGGCCCATTGGAAACTGAAGGTTGAGGCTTTAGCAAAACAACTAAACACAGAACAAAGACTTTTCCTAATATTGTTCTACCTGACATGAAGTGATGTTAGTTGTTTTAAAATTTAGGAAACCTTTAAATGATTAGAGCTTGGCTTCCAATGAATACTTCTGTTGCTCTAATGGTGATAGTTTTATTGCACAATTTTCCAAATAATCTCTTTTCATGTTGCCTCTTGGAATTTTTCTTATCATTCACTATTTTTACTAAGTGCCCAGATACCAGATACAAAGTTTGTTTTTGTTTTTTTCAATTGTGAACAAATGTGTTAAACAATCACATCCTTTGGCTTTACTTATAGCTGTTAGTTTAGATGTTAGTACAGCTCCTCTGATTTATTTTGTCTGGTAAGGTAAGAGTGATAGATTTAAATAAATTTTAATATTTTACCTCAAACAGATTTTTAATATTGCCCATTTACTACCGAAGTATGTTTTAAATGGTTGAATATGGGGCACCTGAGTGGCTCAGTTGGTTAAAAGACTGATTCTTTATTTTGGCTCAGGTCATGATCTCATGGTTTGTAGGACTGAGCCCTGCATTGGGCTCTGTGTTGGCAGCACAGAGCCTACTTGGGATTCTCTCTCCCCTTTCTCTCTGCCTCTCCCCAACTCATTCTCTCTCTCTCTCTCTCTCTCAAAATAAATAAACATTTCAAAAATAAATAAATGGTTGAATGTATATCATGATCATCAAGTCAAAATGCCAAGGTTAAGAACAGGGACATTTCCAGCAAACCACCATAATACATTTGAGTACATCTGATCTCAAAGTGATTGGGTAAGGAATTAAACATTGATTAACAGGAACACTAACAAAACTAGAGAACTACTTCAGTGACTTCCTTATCTAGCTCCAGATTTTCTACTTGTGAGTTCTCAGGCCACACCCAGATATACTGAACCAAAATCTCAGTGCTAGAGCACATGCGTCTGCATGGCAAGCTCTTAATATGATACACAGCCATGTCTGGGATTCACTGGGCTAAATTATAATAAAAATCTATTTTTGAGATAGAGTGCTTCATAATAATATACACACACAATTCTCATATTAATAACCAGTACAGAATTGGTATATAATTCGTTTTGATGTAGGATAGATCTGTTTTAAACGTTGTCAAGGGGATTTATTTACTGAAGAACTGATAGGACCTTATTTTTATGCAGAGCAATAAGGTAATTCCAATGAATCCTACCATTTTATTAAATAAGGAAGCTTTATGAATCATCCATGGAGTCAAAAGCTGGGAAGAGTGTAATGAAATAATAACACTGCATTTATAAAGCATAAACCACGAGATGTGAGAAGAGAAACAATTATGCCACTCTCAATACTAGACAGAGCAAGTGAACAAAAAGTAAGAGAAAAGATAGAGGATCTAGCCAACTAACCAAGAGGGTAGATCTAGTGGCTATACATTAAATTCTACCTATACTAGAGAATACCCATTTTTCTCGGGTACCTTAAGAATGTTCACAAAAATTGACCATATATTAAATTGCAAAGAAAACGTCATAATGCAAAATATTATGAATAATACTCCATAATTATAAGGCAATGAGAAATTCTATATACAGTACTTAAAAACAAATAAGAAAGACCTTTGTACTTGGGCATTTATTTGTTTGTTTGTTTGTTTTTCTTAAATAGTTTATTGTCAATTTGGTTTCCATATAACACCCAGTACTCATCCGAATAAGTGCCCTCCTCCATGCCCATCACCCCCCTTCCCCTCTTCCCCACCCCCATCAGCCCTCAGTTTGTTCTCAGGATTCAAGAGTCTTTCATGGTTTGCCTCTCTCCCTCTCCCCAACTATTTTTTCCCCTTCTCCTCCCCCATGGTCCTCCATTATTACCTGGGCATTAAAAAAAAAACAAAAAACTTTTTATTAAATAACTTGGGTAAAAGAGGAACTTATACATTGAAATTATAGGATTAGAAAAATGATGATAATGAAAAGATTATATACTTAATAAAGAAAAATCTCAGCACCACTTTTTTTTTTAATTTTTTTTTTAATGTTTTATTTATTTCTAGGAGAGAGAGAGAGAGACAGCATGAGCAGGGGAGGGTCAGAGAGAGAGGGAGTCACAGATTGAAACAGGCTCCAGGCTCTGAGCTGGCAGTCAGCACAGAGCCCGACGCGGGGCTCGAACCCACGAACCGCGAGATCATGACCTAAGCGAAAGTCGGACGCTTAACCGACTAAGCCACCCAGGCGCCCCATCAGCACCAAACACTTTCATTAATAACACAGAAAGAATGACAGTAAGCAAATGTTAACAAACAGGATTCATTACCATATTAAAAAAATAATGCATTATGGCCAAATACATTTTATTCTAGTAATTTATAAACACTTCAAAATATAGAAAGTTATTAATATCACAGATTATGTTATATCTAAAGGGGAAAATCATATTGTTTTCTTAGATGTTGAAAAGCCACTGAAAAACTAAAAAGTCTTTCAGTATTAAATAAGCAACAAGAAATTACAAATTGAGGGATATATATACATATATATATATGTCCAAAAGCCAACATCATTTTTAATGAGGACAGTAGAAACATCTCCAGTAAAATTGGGAACAAAGTAAGCTGCTGTTCAACACTGTAATCAAGACATTAACCAATGCAATTAGATGACAGAAATTAGTGACACAAGAAAAAGACGAAGTAAAACTATCTTTATATGTAGAAGATATGATAGCTTAGCAAGAAAACTTCAAAGAATCAATGATAAAGCTACCTCAAACAAAGATCCAGTAAACAGCATAGTGTAACATTAATATACAAAAATAGCTTCAAGATGTCAAAAAATAGGGGTGCCTGGGTGGCTCAGTCGGTTGAGCGTCCGACTTCGGCTCAGGTCATGATCTCACAGTTCATGGGTTTGAGCCCTGTGTGGGGCTCTGTGCTGACAGCTCAGGTCATGATCTCACAGTTTATGAGTTTAAGCCCCGCATAGGGGTCTTTGCTGTCAGCATGGAGCCTAGACCCTGCTTCAGATCTTCTGTCTCCGTTTCTCTCTGCCCTTTCCCCCCTCTTCTCTCTGCCTCTCTCTCTCTCAAAAATAAATAAATGTTAAAAAAAAAAAAGAAACAACCTAGTGCTCATACACAAGAAAGTCATTACATATATTAAAGCAATACAACAGAGTACTATGCAGCTTTTATAAAAGAATGAGGAAGATCTCTGTGAAGTGAATTGGTGTTAGAGAAAAAAGTGACAAACAAGGAAAGGCTGATGGCTAGAATGAGCCCTGTTGTATTACATTAGAATCAGAGACAACAGTATTAACTCATAATTATTCATAAATTTACAGACATAGAAATAAAAATGGACAAATATCCACATACTGATTAGTATACATACATACATTTCCTAGTGCTTAAGGACTGTCTAAAAGCAATAACACCCCAGGAACAACAAGGATACATAGAACCCAGATTTTGACTTATAAATACCATTCTCCAGTCAAAACAATAAGTACTCCATGGACAGGTAGCTTAGTTCAGGGATGAGTCAGAAAAATAAGGTAAATCTGGAATATCTTACCAAAATATTTGAAAGTACCCCAAAAAAGAAGGGGGGCATGTCAAATAGACACTGAAGTCAGACTGAAAAAATTTCCCAATAACCAGAGCTGGAAAAATTTGAAAAAAAAATACATAATAATATTACTGAAGTATAACCCCTAAAATAAATATATACTCATATGTCCACACTAATATAAATATGTAATTGAATAAATAAACAAAGGGGAGAAAAGATATATCTTGTTTAATAGAATTCTAATAAATAAATGTGGATGGGAGGAGGAGCATACAAAATCTCATTAGGCAAACACATTAGTAATAATTGTTATAGATAAGAAAGATCTAACAAATATTAAAATCAGTGGGCAAAAGACTGAAGAAAAACAGGATATTTGCTTAGTCTAAAAGTATCTTCACCAAAGTATATATTAATTATGAAGGGAAAAAATATTAAACTTACATTGGAAAAACCCGAATCACATCACCTGCCACATGATGAAGGTTAATATCATCAGTAATAAGACACATGATATCAGCCTTCCCTGACATGATGCATGTTGCCCTAAATGCACAACCTCAATGTACACATGAGGAAACATTAGACAAGGCCAAATTGAAGGACATTCTACAAAATAACTGAGAAGTCCTCTTCAAGAGTGTCAACGTCATAAAAGACTGAGAAACTATAAAATATTGAGGGGATAAAGAGACCCAACAACAAAAGGTAATGTGGATTTCTGAATTAAATATTAATTTCCTAGTTTTGATAATTATACTATAGTTGTGTAAATTATCAACATTAGGGGAATCTGAGTGAAGGGTATATACATGTATTCTTGGTGTTATCTTTGCAACTTTTCTGTAGGTCTAAAATTATTTGAAAATAAAAAATACTTTTAAAAATCATAGCATTTTAAGTTAGGATTTTACTTTTAACTTGACACTGAGTTCTGGGCTCTAGTCCTAGCATTGATGCCAAGAGATGTGACTTGAGCATGTCACTTAACATTTCTGGGCTTCATTTGTTAATTTTAAATAAATCCACAAAATTCAATCTACACTTATAATGTCATTGAATAAGATAGTGTTTATTTATTTTTCTATTTTAATATTGGATGGTCTAGAAACAACTGAGAAACTGTGAGACACATTATCTATAACCTCAATGTCTCTTAATACAATAGTTGTACTACTCTAGATATTTTATTCAAGTTATACAAATTCATACTTTTCATGCAAATCTTGTTTCTTTCCCAAGTTTGAGACTCTCGTAATTTTTTTCTTTATCATTTACTTTTAGGGTAAAAATAAGGCAGCAGAGGGCATAAACCACTGTTTGAGATCATATATCATCTTATTGTAAATATATTCTTCTAAAAGACTAGTTCAATTCTAGAAAGATCAATTAGCCTTCCATCAAGTGCTGACCATGAAAGGCATAATAGAAGATGGAAGGAATACAGAAATGAATAAGAAATAGTCCTGGCTGTAAGGAGCTGATAGTTTAGTCTGAGAGCAGACATACATGTAAATGAATATTTGTAAGGCAACGCGAAAGCATTGTGATAGAGATATGCCGCATCCCAAAAAGGAACAATTAACTGCCTGGGGGAGTAAGAGAAGAATTTTTCAAAAAAGATGTCAGGGTATTGGAAGATCAGCAGGCAAGTTTTAAGTAGAAAAGAAAGGAAGGATTTTTCATGATGTAGAATAGTATTTGAAAATGTATAGTTCTATAAAAATATTGGTGGGATTCACACCAATTGAATCATATGCTAAAAGGTAGTGGCAAAGGCCTTAAATGCTAACCTGAAATGAAAGGGATGGTTGAACATACCAGCTTTCCTCTAATTCTCGTTCTCCTTACCGCTGTTCTCTTGCTTGCTTGCTTGTTTTCTATTATACCATAATTCATCCAAAAAATAACCAGAAAAAACCACCAAATAAAAATCCAAACCAAAAATAAAACCAGACTTCTCTCATGAGCTTTACCTTTACTTTGCACACAACAAGAAGCAAAAGGCTCATTCTTGTTCCTAATGTCAAATTTTATTCTGTAAACATTCATGAAGAAAGCAACTTTTATGTAGAAGATTCTGGATAGACATAGATAAGAAACAGTTTTTACCTTGGAGATATGTAAGCTGGGAAGAAGCATAGTCAAAAAAATTTTTTATTAAGAAAATCACATATTTAGGAATGAGTTCTTCTGTATACATTCCCAACCAATCCACTCCTCTTTCTGCCATACATTAATGGAGACCTATGAGCTGATTGATCATATGGGGCAGGTAGGTGGGTGTCTTAGGGCAGCTTTCTGAAGTCATTCACCCAACTCAAATGTAGAAAATCATCAGAGCTCATTTGGAAACAGGGAAGCTAGCTGGATGTTGGGTAGACAATTTCCCACCACCCTGTGGGGCAAAGAAGGGACTGTGCTTGTCCCAGTCTTTCCAAGCAAGCATTGTTTTTAAGTTTTCATACTTATTTATTTTGAGAGAGAGAAAGAAAGAGAGAGAATCTCAAGCAGGCTCTGTGCTGTCAGTGCAGATTCCAATGTAGGGCTCAATCTCACGAACCTTAAATCATAACTTAAGCCTAGATTGAGAGTCAGACACTTAACTGGCTGAACCACCCAGGGGCCCCAAGTAAGTATTTTTATTATTTTTTGCTCAATTGCCAGTACTTCATGATAAAGCAGATTTTGTATTTTTTTTTTTTTTAGAAAAGCTATACTTTGGTGTGTATGATTAACTTCAACAATAAAATCTATGTAATCACTAAACTGTGTCTAATATTAATTCAGCTTGAGATCTGAAACACAATATTAAATGAAAATATTTTATTTGGTCTATGATGCTGTGCTGACATTTAGAAATAGGCATACTGAAGGGTTCCTGTTTTTGAAGGAAGCATATAAACTATCATATAAGCAAATAAGAAATATATCACCTCTTGATTCAAGTGACAATGCTTAAAGTTCTGATTTCTTCATCTTCAGGTGACATTTTATTAAATATGAAATTGGCCAGATCATTAAATACATAGCTTTTAGGTACAACATATAACTCCCAACTAATCCTGAATTTGCATATTACTACAACTGTATTTAGACAGAAGAACCCCTCAATAGACAAAAGGTAGATAAAACAACTTGTACTGTTCTCAAAAATCACACGCAACAATCATGTAGGAGGTGATGGCATTGTTTTGGCCATGATATAGAAACCTATCATTATTTAAGCTAGTTTTTATTGATAATAATATTATTATTGTTTTTGTTGGAAGCAAGTATAATTTCTGAAGGACACCATTTCCCCTCCAATAGCATAAGAACTACATTGAGCACTTTAATATACAAACGTGATAGTCGAGGACGGTAAGGCAAAAAGAAAGTTAAGATAGTGATTTTTATAGATGTTTAATACTACACAGTTTCATTTTTCTGTTTTCTTAATTTTGCATGTTCATTGACACATACAATTTCAAAAATTTTATCACCCAGTAATTTTTTGAAACTCTGATTTCTATGATTAATCAGAATATTCATTTTAAGACTATTACTGTCAATATTTTACCATAGGTATCAGCAAAAATACTTTAAAAGCAAACTATTTTTTTAATGTCTTAAAAAAACATTTTGGGTATTATTTAAATAGTGAGCAAACAATAAATATCATGTTACAGTGGTAGTTATTGGTACTACAATAATTTAGCAATAATAATTTCTTCTCAGAGTAGATGATTACTAGAAAATGGTTATTGAAATGAAATTTTATCTCCTTATTTAAACTCTTCATCTTCAAAAAGTGAATATACAATCAAAACCACAACATACATTTTCTATATTTTGGTAACTAAACAAAATCAGTTTGTCATGTTCTTAAATCTTTAAATATACATTTCTAAGTTTATAGAGGTCGACTTTGAATTTTTAAAAGCTATGTTTTTAGTCAAAGAATGACCTTGGAAGCCCAACTCATGGTTTATACACAGAGCTCTTCTTGGAGATTGAATTATTTCTTTATTGTCAATACTGGTAATTATATTTTAAAAATTGAATTTCTGAAAAGGATAAAGATAGATGCTTAATAAGGCAATTTAAGAAACACTAAATTCTACATAATTTTTTATTGTAGAAAAATACAATCATGCCCTGCAGAAAGCCATCATTTTTCTCTCTCAACTTCATTCCTCACCTATTTCTCTATACTTCTGAAGATCTTTCAGAATCTTTCTGTAAAATTTCTGTGGAGCATCTTAGGTGCCTTATGTACTCTAACTTGCAAAACACCAAGAAATGTTTCCTCACAGAAAGTTTCTCCAAGATCAATTTATATTATTAATCACTTAATGACACCCAATATGCAAGTTTTTTGGTAGGAAACAAACTTCAGGGGTCATTAAAAGTTCCTAAAAAAGATGTGATCTTAAACTTTTTAAAATATGTATGTATGTATGTATGTATGTTGATTTGTGTTGATTGTGAACAGGGGAGAGACAAAGAGAGAAGGAGAGAGAGAATCCCAAGTAGGTGCCGCATTGTCAGCAGAGATCCTGAGGCAATGCTTGATACCACGAACCATGAGATCATGACCTGAGCAGAAATCAAGAGTCAGACGCTCAACAAACTGAATCACCCAGGCATTCCAGAGATGCGATCTTAATTTCTGAAAAGAAGCTTCAGGCAAAAAGGAACGTGTAGATAAGTTAATTGAAGGAATAAAAATTTGGAGATCAGTTGGAAAATTGCTACACTATTCCAGCTCCAATGTGCAGGATGTACCAGCATGGTGGAAGTCTGTCTTGTGAATAACCTTAAATCTGTGTGAACAGAAGTTTAATTTACTTAGGAGATATAGTTAGATATTGTTATGAGAATAAGGTGACTTTAATTCCTTATTACTTTGGTTGGATGGCATACAGATTTCTCAGGAATCGCTAGATCAACTGGTGGATATTCTTAATCCTTTTTGAAAAAACCAGGCAACACCTAGAGTCTATGCAAGGCCATGTTTGTTTTACTGCACTCTAGAATTCTGGGTATCCTTTGTTGTACCTCACCCTCTACTTTCTGAAACCTGGTTGCATTAACCTAAAGTACCACCACCAATTCATTTTCTTTCCCAAAGCATCCATTCCTTTTTATTTTTCTTAAACTTTTACTTTCAGTTAATTTATTTCTGATTTGTATCTCTAGCTAGATCTTGAAGGCAAAAAGGGAAAAACAAATCACACCACCAGGACCACTATTTCTGTGAAAATTTGAGAGAATAGAAGCACGGGTGTTTGAGTATCTGCAATACAAGAGATTCCAGATTGAAAAAAATTATATTAGATCAGCATAGATTAGATACTGTGCTCCCCACTAATAACTACTCAGCTGGAAATGGTCTGTTCTGCTCTTAAAATTGACGTTTTGGACTTTGGGTAAAGAGATTGGATTAGAGACAATAAGATTTTCCCCACTGGAAACTAATTAAATTTTTAAAACATTAAATAGATCAAAACATATAGTATAAAAAATATTTTTAAGCAGGGCAATATACACTGACACTAATATACCTTATTGAAAAATTGTTTAACTTGACTTGGAACTCTACTTCATGTCCAAACAGCTGAATTAAGCTTTATGGTTGTTCCAAATGTAAATATTCAGCCCTGTACATAAAAGACAATAATTAAGCTAAATGCTGATTTCCTTTCCAAACTTTAAAAATTATACCAGGTTTCATCTGGTATTCCTTTCTCTTAATTTACTAAACAATAGAATTAGCATCAGAAGGAGAAAGAAGATAATTGTGAACATCATCCAGCCTTTTGACAGTAATCAAAATAACCACTTACTGCAGAAAAGAAGACCAAGAGAAAGTGACAATTGATTCCAGAAAGAAAGAGAGGAGTTGAGAATGTATATTTCATCATCTCTCAACTGGAAAGTTGGGAATATATGAAACTTGGATTTTAAGCAAATCCAAGCAAATTAATTGCTTTTTCTTATGTATACTTATACTATGAGGAGTGAAATGGATCCTTTGAAGTTTTACCCTGGTTTAATTAGTGTGCTTATGGTTCCTTGAAGAAATATTTCAAAAGAAAATATAAATGGAAGATAAGGCTGGCATACCCTCCAGTTAATGTTGATTAAAAAAAATGAAGCAGGAAACAGTTACCAATATTGTTAGAAACTTGCCACTCTGTTCTCTGTTTTAACCTCCATGATGTCAAGACACTGGATACTTTGATGCCTCTTTCAGGGATGTTATACGAGTGAAGAGTAACATCTCAAAAGAACATACTTCCTTTCCCATTTGATTCATATCCACTCTCATCTGCACATTAACTTCCACACATCTTAATTTAATTGGGAGAGGTTATTATTTTTTATTAAACAAATACTGTTAAATCAGCTCTTATTCTGTAAGTTACCAATTTATAGGTAAGAAGAATAAAGTGAAGAAGGCACTTTTTCAAGATTTGATAACCAGCAAATGGCAGAAGTGGGATTTGAACGTAAGTAATCTGACTCTAATACCCATTATTATTTTTTTAAAATTTAAATCTAAGTTAGTTAACATATAGGGCAAAATGATTTCAGGAGTAGAATTTAGTGATCCATCACTTACATACAACACCCAGTGCTCATTCTAAGTACCCTCCCTAATACCCATCACCCATTTTTGCCCATCTCCCCACCCAATATCCCTCCAGCAACCCTCAGGTTGTTCTCTGTACTTAAGAGTTTCTTACGGGTTCCCTCCCCTCTGTTTCTAACTTATTTTTGCTTCCCTTCCCCTATGTTCATTTGTTTTGTTTCTTAAATTCCACATATGATATTTGAAATCATATGATATTTTCTATTATCAATCCTATTAACGATACTCTATTGTTCTAGGAGACCCATACAGACTGCGAGGGAGGGGTAGTCTTGGTAGCTGCTAGTATTCTTTCCTAAAAAGATTTTTGCTGTTAAAAATATTTGCCCACAGCTCTCTTCAATGTCTTTCCTTTTGGAGAAGGAGAGGAAAGGTCATGCATGGGTTTTATATCTGTGTTAGTAATATATAATGAAATACTTCAGTCTTCATACATGTGACCTCTGCTATATCCCCAGATCTTCCTTGACTTACGATGAAGTTATGTCCCAGTAACTCCATTGTAAGTTGAAAATATCATAAGTTGAAAATGCATTTAATGCACACAAACTAGCAAACATCATAGCTTAGCCCATCCTACCTTAACCATGCTCAGAATGCTTACATTAGCCTGTAGTTGGGCAAATTCATTTAACAAGATGATACTTTGTTTTAACTATGATACAATACAAGGAGGCCAAAAATAGGTTGTGTACAGTTTTACATCTCAGTTATTAACTGATTTTTAAATTGTACTATAATTAAATTTTTAAATCTTTGGTAACAGTATTCCTTCTTTTTTGGACCAGATATAGCCTCATTGATTTCAAGTTCCTACACAAATAGATCCTCAGAAATTATCAATTTCATTGGCTGATAATATTACAAAATGAGAATCAGAGTGATTTTTCAGAATATTTAAGCTTCAACCAGATGTTATTCCTTTGCAAAGTAACTGAATCATCAACAGATAAGTGTTCCAGGGGCAGCTTTAAGAATCTCTTAGTCTTTAAGGAAATGAGCCATGTTGAGAATGGGAAACTCAGAGATACAAATATTCATTTTTATTAGGATCATTCATTCATTTATAAATTCAACATGTATTTATTAAACAACTATTGTATGTCAGTTCCTGCTCTGCAACAGAAATAGGAATGGTGCCAGATACATTTTCAGGGTAGATTTCACACAGAATATCAATTAATGCTTTTGTTGAATTCAGTTACCTTTTTCAATAGGCTCATATGGCAATTAAATGTTCATTTTTCATAGAAAGTTGTTCAAAGAGATTTTTGCTGGCTTTGATTTATTTTTTTTCTTTTAAGTACAGCATAAAATAAAGAAACAAAACAAACCTACTAGCTTAGTTAATTCAATTCAGCCTATTTTCTATTTTTCACATGCTGGTTCATTACTATTTAATATTCCCAACCAAGTTATAATCTTCATGGAAATAGATATGCACCCAAACGTATTCTTAATAAGGGTACAGACATGCATATTTATTACATGGAAGATTGCTAGCTTACTAACTACTCTGACTACAGATTGCTGTTTATTATTCGAAGGAAAAGGTAGGTATTTGTATGGATTATGGATACATCATGTCTTTGGTTATCTTTTCTTTGCTTTAATCATTTACCCAATATCTAGAACCCATCAGAGACTGGAAGAACATACGATGAACAGTTTATCAGTTAAATTGCAACATTTCCTTAAAACACTGTGGCTTGATTTTATAATCAAACAATTAGTGGAAAAGGATGGGATAATCCGTATCTCTCTATATCTTCTAGCTTAAATTTTATTTAAATTTTTAACAATTCAAATGAGATATTAGTTGTGCATCAGAATGGAATATTATTTCTTATCAAAGGCCATCAGGACATAGAGTGAATACAGAATAAATAGTTCTGACAGGACGGAAGAACATTCTTCCGTGTATGGCAATTTTCTTATTGGGGTTGGGTATTATTGTGGTCCATATTGGCCAGAAATTGCATTTAGTTTTCTATAGGCTAGCATTTGTTAGAAGGAAGACAAGGAAAAATTTATAGAAATAGCATATACAACCAAATCCTCCCTTCAAAAGAAAACTTATTGATAAATTATACACATAACCACACTTATAGAAAAACAGCTACTGTCGACAGTAAATTCTGTGCATCTAACACATTAGAAATTTTGTACTTTATCATTTTACAGTAACTCTAGACAAAGTAAAAATATATTTAGCTCTTTCTGTTGTTCATCATAGTTAAATATAAATTCATGTTTCTTTGTAAAAAATAATATTGGGAAAAATGATTACCTTTTAATGTACTGCTTCTTGCTCTATATCATACTAATAAAAATAATGTTTTCAAAAAGTAATCATAATTTCAAAAGAAATTATTAATAAAAAGTCATTTATATTGCTTTCTCCAGGAGATCTTTGTTCTGCCACCAAAAATAACCTGAGATTTAAACTATCCCACATAAAAATTCCAAAGCATAAAATAATTTCTAGCAATTAGGTTTAACTCAGTAAATATATCTGTGTAGGTTTATGTATATGTATGTATACATATAAAATTGTACTATAAACATATAGTACTACCACTAATAAATACATGTATATATTCTACTTTTTTTGACTTGTTCCTCTGCAAGTCATGCTAGTCTTATGAATTATAATCGTATTTCTGATGACCTTAGTATAGCAGTCTTATTAAAGCTAACAAAGAGAGTGGCAAGAAAATAGAAGTAAGGACTGATGAATTAAGTACTAAAAAACCTTCAAGACAAAATTGCTTAAATATCACAGCAAGAAAAATAAATATGTTAGTCGAGGAGTAAAAAATCCTCAAACTTATTGTGAAAAGTTCAATGCATTCTTCATGAGAAAATGGCTATGAAGTTAACATATTTAGACAAGGATACCTATGTGGAGGCACTTTAAAAATATCCTGAAGTAATTCTGTAGTTTCCTTCCTGATCTCTACCTATTTCTGATGAACTCAATGTAAATAAACATTTACTTTTTCAAGATCAGCTTCTTCCTCTAAGGTAATTCCTTCTGCTATTCTCAAATCCAAGCTGTGAACCTGACCTTCTCCACAGTGAGATCAGAACAACTCCATCCATTTTCATGGGTCAATAAAGGCCAATTGCTACAAGGTGACATCCTGAGTTAAAGAGAACAATACTTTGAAGTCAACCAATGATATGTAGCATGGTGGTATGACAAACTAGTCCGTTTTAATACTAGCTTTATTTATTTGTTTACCTGGGACCTCTAACCATTATGTACATTAAAGACATGTATTTAATACCTAAGATAAAATTATGGGGGAAAAACTGGCCTTACAGAAAGTTGGTTTTCTCTTCTTATCAGATACAAATACATCCAATTAAGCAGAAGCATAGCAGTGGAATTCTGTAGAGTCCATTACAAGTTTGAATTGTGAACAGGCCATTTATGAATTCATTGGAGAGGGAAGCTTACTTCCAGCTGGTGTCAGAAATGGAATCATTACCAGGCATTGTATAGTTGTCAAAAATAATAGCAAGCACCATTGACCCTGGCCAAATTTGAACTGGTTATTTAAAACAAAAATACTAGAAAGTGGTATTACTGTTTTTAGGGGTATAATGTCTTTAAAATATAACCCCCAAGAAACCTGTTAAAAAATTGCTTGTTATTGATTGTTGCTAAATTTCCAGATTATAAAGGAATGTTTTTCATGTGATAAATATAAATAAAATCAGTTTTCCTAAAAAGAAAGGTTGTAAAAAACTGTAGTAAGCTACTTGCTTACACTGGACCTCTTATATGAGGTTCCATTATTTACAGAAATGTAGTTTCTTGTAATAAAAGACAAAAGACTTAGAGTGGAAAAACTCCCAGTACAGGTCACCATACAGTCTTTACTAGCTATAGGATACAAATTATTTCACTGTTTGAGGTGGGGGAGTATGACATCTTCTCATTCCCACAGTTAGCATGTGTATAATATGACAGGGCTTGTAAACTACATTTTAATATACTACTTTGATGTTAGTATTATTTGTTTTATTTAAAGCAGTTGCTTATTAGTAAGTATAAATAATACCTAGATGACAACACTAGACTGTTTATCAATATAGCCAATATAATAAATATGCTCATTAGCATTTGGGGGATGCACTCAATAAAAGCTTATAAATAACTCAATTGGTCAATTGGATAATAACATCTAAATTACCTAATCTTATTTTATCTACAACAAAAACCTTTTTCATTTTTATTAGTAAAAAATGTTTGTGGTTTGCTAGTAGAGAAGATCATCTTAAATTTGAACATGGAGTCATAGCTGTTGTGGAACTACCAGAAATAACATAGAAAGTGGTAACAAAAATGTCTCCCACACTATTCCCATTACTCTCAAAGAAGTCTTCATCGTAATGTCAAAATATTGGAGCTTATTTAGCTTGTATATGAAATTATGAGGTTAAATAAGTTCAGAATTGTTCCAAGTTATTCTTTGGCAAAGACAAATTAATTTATCTTGTTTTATACCAGAACATTTCAGCAATCTACACAAACTTTAAAAAAAAAAGTATTGATAATTGAGTTTAAAAAGATGTATATCTTGGCAATCAATAATATAGTTATGTATCTGTAATAAATAATAAGAGCAAAGGAACAGTGGTCAAAAGTTTAAATATTTTAGAGATATTTCTTCAGTATCTTCTTAGAATAATCCATACTAATTTTCATTTTCAGAAAGTATCTCCATAAATAACTCAGAAAGACTGATTCCTTACTTCCCGTGGTTCAAATGTGCATGAGTCAGTTATCACTTAAAGCAAGCACTACTTTTAATGGTGTACTTAAAATGATCCCATTTTCATATTTCATATATTAGAGAGAAAAACTGACCACTACCTTTTTGTCATCGATCTACATTCTAAAAATTATGTAAAGAGGCAACTGGAAACAACGTAAAAGTATGGAATGGAGAAATAAATTATACCATAGTCACATAAAAATATTACACCACAATACAAATATGCGAACGGGGAAATCACCTGGACAAAGTGTTGAGGAGCATTAGCTAGACAAATGTGCATATATGGTATGTGATTCTATTTATATGAAATTTAAAAAAAACCTGGTAAATCTCATCTATAGTGAGAGATATCAGTAGGGCTTAAAATACTCTTCTGGAATCTTGGAAATGTCTATATCCTGGTCTGTGAGATGATTACACACGTGCGCGCACACACACACACACACACACACACAGATAAATACATATATGTAAAACGTTCACCCAGCTGTATGCTTAGGAACTGTACATGTTAAATGTCTCTATTAGAAAACAAAAACAACTTTTGATCACATAAAGAAATAAAAAATCTGAAGAGCTATCTTCAATTCTTCAGAAAGATGCTAAGTGAACATTTCAACAAAACTCATGAAAGGATCAGAGTGCCCTATAAATCACAGATAAAATTACAAACTATAAACTCTTAATAATGTGACTTTACAGAAACAATTAACTCATGGGCAAGTTTATATTCAATTATATATACTTTTTATTAACTTTTTCTATATTTATCAATGAAGCTAAATCCTCAATCCTCCTTCCACTATGCTTCTTCCATTCTACTAGAGGTTAAAAAAAAAAAACAAAAAAAAACAAGAAAAACATATTTGTTGGCTGGGTAAAAGTGACTTTATAGGCTAAGAGGCCCTTATGTATAGGAAGGAATACAAAACTAGAAGAAAGATCTGTATTAAAACCAATCCTCCAGTGTTATTACCATGAGCAAAAAGGCCATTCTTTTTTCTCATCACCATTGTTTCTGCAAAAAAATGAGGGAGTTAAAGAAATATCATTCAATGATCACAGCTCTAAAAGCCAATGAATTGAATATCTGAGTGTTGGAAAACTGATTTTGTGCCCAATTTTTCAGTTTTCATCAAGGTATTTTGAATCATAATACCAGCATTACCTGAAACTTAACTGAAATAAACAATTTTATGCTTCATGCCCATCTATATCCTCATTTCAAGTTGTAGTCCTATCAACAGAGGTTCAAAATCTACTGTTTAAAACAGTTACCCAAGGCGCCTGCATGGCTCAGTCAGTGAAGTGCAGGACTCTTGGTTTCAGCTCAGGTCATGATCTCATGGTTCATGAGCTCAAGCCTGGCTTGGGGCTCTGTGCTGACAATGCGGAGCCTGCTTGGGATTCTCTCTCTCCTCTCTCTCTGCCCCTCCCCTTGCTCATGTGCTCTTCTCTCAAAACAAATAAATGCACTTTAAGAATAATAAAAAAAAATAAAAGTTATCAACAATTGGTCTATATTTCAAGTTTCTTTCTGTGCAGCACGTAATATAGACAAATTTGTAAATTTCAAAGAGACACTGATGGTTGTCTAGTGGGAAACACCTACTTCAGAGTAGTGGAGCACTATGGGAAGGATTCTTAGTGCTTCTGTGGGATGCCATCATGGAGCTCTGCTTGGCAGTAGTGGATAGTTATCAGTGACCACAGTGAAAACAATCATGTGCTTCTGTAAATCTTGTACCTCTTTGGTTTTAATAACATATATGTTAACAAAACAAGCTAGTGAAATCTCCTGACTGAGAGATATTTCCACCTACTGTGCTATTCCATGGGTCTTAATATTTTAAGCCACTGATGTGCAAAAGAGCCTCAGTAGAAATGCAATTATTGGAGATATATATATAGTGTGTGTGTGTGGAGAAAAGCAGCTTAAGACTAAAAGTGTCAGTCGTCACTGGCTATTGCTTAGAATAACATTATAAGTACTTCAAATATTAAAAGTACACACTGTGTAAAAAAAACTGTATCTCCCACTACTCTCCGTCAAATGGCTGACTTTAATATATTTTTTTGTCAAAGAGCATTTAAGTCAAAATGTTACAGTTAATGTTCCTATAATTCTCAAGGTCAAGATCATTAAATATATAGTACAATGATTAAGAAGCACCACTAACACAGGTTCAAATCTTGACATCAACACTTACTAGTCCCAAAACCCTGGAAACATTACTTAAGCACTCTGAGCCTCCTATCTGTGAATATGGATGATTATCCCCCACCTTTGATGGCTATTTAAAGGATTGAGTGAGATGAGATATATGAGGAACTGCAAAGGATCTGAATCATCGCATCAATGACTAGGTATGTATAACACTTTCAACATCAGGGCTCAGTCACTTGAATAAACGTGGACAGGATAAAAGGGTTCCATCAGCATACTAGTAACAAATGAGTCAGTTTTCTAATTACCTCCAAGGTCAAATTTTTGAAATTTTTTTAGTCATACTCTTAGGAAAGCAAATTATTGTTGAAATAGCAATGAGTTGATTATAATAAATCTTTGAGCTTTCATTCTCTGGTCCAGTGCAATCCCTCACCTTCTACTTCTTATTCCTTTAACCATTAGCATGGCTCTCCAGAAGAGTTGTAGAAAAATCTTGTCTATTCCTTCCTCCAGAGCAGAGAAGTCTATTTCAAGACCAAGAAAATATGGTCAAGAACAGGTCTTTACTTGATGGAAAAGTTATGAATGACAGTAGTTTATCACTATTAAGTATGAAATATACTCCAATATGCTCCAAGTAAAATGTATAGTTAAAAAAAGCTGATTTTCCAGAAGTATAGGTTAATAGTATAATCCAATACACACAAGCAGTTTACCAGTAATCCCTATTTTTTACCAATGTACTGACATCTTACTCTTGTTATTTTCTTTATCAAGAAAATATAAAGATTTCTTACACATGCCCATACACATGCACACCATCTTGTAAACATGCATATACACTTATACACACTTTTTCCAGCTATAGCTGAATCACTTTTGCACATCATCAGGGACTGTATAATATAAATGGCATAAAGGCACAGCATCCATAGACTGGGTCTACACACTAAATAATCAATTTTCGCAAACCTGCTGTAAGTTTTGGTCTGAGGTTATAATTTCCAATACTTCAATGGTTCTGCCACCTAAATAGAAATTGTCCCAGGTATTCATAAGTATTAATTTCCTTCATCTAGTAAACCTGGTAATGATGCTTCCAATCCAATTTAAAACCCATTAAAATGTGTGACTTTTAAACCCATTATAATTTAGCTCATTCCTGTGAAATTTAGTTAGAAGAAAACAGCTGTGCATTTGCACATCTGTAAATTACTTTTAATTGCACTTTTCTCAAGTGAGAAAGGAGAAGCTTAACCTACAATGCGATTTGTATATCTGACCACACAAATGCTAGTAAACACCTGTGCTTTATGTATAATTTCATTTGGGCTACATAATCTCATCTCACTATTAATCCAGACATCTCTGTGATTTAGCTATTCCATGTTTGATCTTGAGCAGACTTTAAAATGGAAAGTGGAGACTGTAAGATAACTTGAGCAGACTTTAAAATGGAAAGTGGAGACTGTAAGGTAACTGATTACCTTAAGTTATTTACTTATCTAAAAGAAAACAAATTTCATAGGTAGACATGGCTTATTCTGTAATTTAAAAATGTATAAATATGATTATTTTCATTTTGAGTGATTTGGATATTGAAAATTAAAATGAATTCCAGATATGTGGTAGCTTGATAACTTACATTTTCCTAAGACCTAGTCATTTAATAAGTAAGCCCTTTGTCTTATATCAGGCATTTAGAACTACTGATTAGCAAAGTCAATTACTGCCTTCCAGTCACAAATAGCAGTTTCCAAATTAGATTGGTTGGCACAAAAATATGTCAATAGAAAAATGTTATCATTCCATAAATATTTCTGAACTGATTATTGCTGTTTCATCTGCCAAAATTACAAATCATTCTCTTTCTACATTCTTGTTGATTCATTTCCTGATCATCGACGATGTTTTAGAAATAGCTAAATCACACTTGAATAGGAATTTTCTGTGCATCAACCTTTCTGAATGTCCTACCAGAATGTATTTAAAACTGAATCCTGACACCCCCTCCCTCCAAAAAAAGCTCTCTAGAGAATATCTATGAATGGCGGACTCTAACGGAGAGAAAAGAACACGTGATCAGGTTAGGATCCCAAAGAACAAGCGATGGCAACAAAGATATAAGTTTCAAAGATTGTTCTAATAGCAGAAAATACATATATCTAAATCATCATGCCTCATGAAAAATGTAAGAAAAAATGTTTAAGGAAATGCTTTTAAAAAGTAACTCGCAGATGACATCTCAAAAGGACTTAGTTCTACAAGCTTAATTTCAGGACAATAGCTTCTATCATTTAAATATTTTTGAAACACAATATATATTGATATACATTATTTAAAAAACAAAAGAGTTTATAAACTCACAAGTAGAATATACACATTGTACAGTTTTTTAGCAACTCAACCTTTCATATACAACTGTCTGTATTCTTCAGGAAAGTGCCCAGTTTTAGGGAAGAAACAAGAACTAATTATGCTTGCTAAGGGTGAGTTAGCTTGGCTATTATGTTGATTTGGACATCTGATCGAGCTCAACTACTCAAACTGGTACTGGTGATTTAAAAAAAAAAAATCACCATACATAGAATACTGCCTCCGCCAAAGTAACCCCAACAACGCACCTTCCAATGAACAATAAGGATGAACATGTTCGGCTGCAACCCCTGTCTCTAAAAGATGTCCGAGATTAGTGATGTGGAGCTCTGAAGTAACACTAGGGGATTTAAATATGGGAAGTGGCTGCATGGGCCATTGATCATATAGACTGGACCACAACCATCCCCTTGCTGCCATTTTCTCAGCTGCTCCTAAGTGAAGAGTAAATGAAGGCTGCTCTTTGAGCCCACTGCCTATCTTTCCAGTCCGTTGTTTACGTGTGAATAGAAACTTGTGATTAGTTGCTATAAAAACACACCATGTCATTAATCTCAATCTTATTTTCTATTTTATTTTTATAACTGATGTCCGCAGAAAGCCCATGTATTCCTCATGTTTAGATAAACATTCAAAGATACAATCGCCCCTTTGAAAATCTCCACAAATAGTAAAGTAGTTGATATTCCCAGTAGGGAAAATTTTTTTGAAATATTTTCAAGCATCTCCCTCCCACTACACATGTTGACTTGTAATGTTAATGGGAGAAATAGAAAGTAAGGTACCGCTTAGTCTCACGGTAGTTTTAAACAGAGCTATTATGCAACATTTCAATAATAGCAAAGTAGAGACAATTATAAAATTAGTAAATATTAATAGTTTTTGAGGCAAAAGATGGAATTTCAGATTTTCTATCAATTAGTAGTTATTTAAAGCCAGTAATAGTCAAATATTTAGAATTGCCACTCATACACGTAAATGACCAGTAACTTGCACTAAATATTCAGTGCTTTAAATTATCCCCATCACCAGATTTGATGTGTTTGTCTATACTGAATCAAACACAGACTCCACTTCAATAAGATACTCAAACTTTTTGCTTACTTAGAGCAATATGGAATAAGAACAAACTTGGGGCTTTCCTACTACACTTTCTAGCCTGGGGCTCATAAGAGAGATATCTCAGGAGATAGGCAGATATTTAGGTCGACAAACCTACCTGAATACATAAACAAGAAAAAACTCCGTGTTTTTTTTTTTTTTTTAATTTGAACACCAAAAAGGATATCCCTTTGCTGATCTTGACTTTGAGAGAAGAATATACAGATAGGCATAAATCATCATTGCTCAAATATGTAATGGGTCAGGTTTCTTATAAAATAAGCCCTACATGTTTAAAAACTATATCAAACAGCAATATTTACTTTATGATAATATAAAAATTAAACCAGTATTCAGTTAAAAATGCAACAAGTGTAAACCAACCATTCTTTCATATGAAAAAAAAAAACTTAAACTCAGAGAACACTCTTCTTTTATTCAGCATTAACTACATTTAAATCAAAGGACAACATTTAAAAAATTACTCGGTTGCCTAATTTATAGTTACATGCTGATCAGTTTGAAATAGGATAGTTAAAATACTGCAGTTAATTTTATGGAGAAAGTCATCCAAATGCATTGCAAATTGTAAATTTTTTTAAATATTCAAGATGTACTGCATTAATGAAATGACAAAATATTACTATCTGGGGTTTACATGAAAAGCATCTCCTTTTATTTCGCACATACTTTCTCCAGAACAACAAAGGTTGGTGTCTCACGTGTTTCACTTATTTACTTTTGTTATTGCAAATCCAAGATCATCTCACATATACTAATCTTTTATGGCAGAGGTCACTGAAGTTGTGCCAAAATTCAATAATGATGTTATTTAGTGTAGCAACACATTTATCTCATCGTTGGAATTTAGAGTATTTAGAACAAAGCACTTTGTTTAAATGATGAAACAATCAGCAAGAATGCCCCCTTGCAAACACTTCTCACATTTAAAAAAAATTGTGGATAAAATACTGCAGTTGTAAAGCTATCTTTTCAATACAAAATTAAAGTTAACAGTTAATTATGTAATCTCTCTTTTAATTGGGGGACAGAAAGCATTTCATGTGCCTGTTGCATAATTGAAACAAACACAACTGTCCCTCTTAAAATGGTAAAGGCCCATAATCTAAATTGACAAATACAAATGAATTTCACTTTTTCTGCAGAGTGAAGAAGTTTCTACTTGTAGAGTGTTTTCAATACTCCCGAAAGGATGGGAAAAATAATAAATGAAACAGACTATTCAAGTTGTTCTTCACAAATAGAATAAATTTAACAAAAATATTGAACTATTTTATTTTAGAAGTAATCATATTCAGAATATTTTTTTAAAGGTCAACTCATCAAAAAAAATGTAATCAGTATTTTGTATTTATGGTCCCAAGCAAAATTATCTAATAATTCTGCCAAAACGCCTACACTAGGGAAATGCTCAATTACAATTCATAGCAAAATAAATATCTTAGCCTTTTTAATAAGGAGTATGACAAATTCTTCTCAAGACTTACTCTTTCTACCTCAACTCAAAAATATTTTTTAGTAATCATATACAATTAAGTTTTTATCTGAACTTACAAACTAACATACCTGTGTACTTTAAAAGTTCTATATTTTATGTCATTTACTTTCCTATTACCTCTAATTAACAACAGCAAACAGCCCTGAAATTTTCAGTAGAAAAAATTTTAGTATATCTTAGAGAAATATTCTGCCAGCTTCAAATAAGTAAAATAACTGATTTAAAAATATAGAAAATGAAAACCAAAAAAACCCGTTATGTGTATGAGAGCTAAGATTAAAATAAAAATAGAATTCAAAATTAATTTTTAAGCCAGAATCATGCTGAATAAGACAAGCGACCTCATTATTCTTACACCTGTTTGATAATAGTTAATGATAACATGTTCCTGTTTTATCCAAATTTTGAAATATTATGTATTAATTTCTTTTTAAAAAATACCAAAGATTGCATTAAATGAGGATTCCAATGTCAATTCACATAGAAGTATCGAACTTATCCAGGTAAATTTCTATAAATAGCAGATATGTACTGTCTTTTCTCACTTGAAAATATCTATACATTACGCTAACTGATATAATTTTAAATACTCCTTGGCCTAGTGCAACTAGTAACAAGATATAACAGGATCGTAATTCAGCCCACAGCAACACACAAAAAAATTTATATACATAAATTATATTTAAACTTAAATTGATCTGAAGGAAATAAAGGTATTTCTTAATGCTAAAATTTACTTAAAGTTAATTTCCATTTTTTTCTGTGGAAAAAATTAGCAATCTTTTGCGTAATAATAAAGGGAACATAAACATAATGGCAAGTACATGAAAAACATACCTATTAAGACAGCTCTAAATCATATTTCTTTAAAGGGGGACTAAATCGAGTTCTCATTAATATTTTAAAGAACTAGGATTATTTTAAAATAATAAATAAAGTTTCACTCTTGATTACTTTAGATTAACATATAAGGCCAAATAATATTTAGGACAGGGATAATAGGATTTCTTAAAAAGAAACAGAGCAACCGAGATCCTACTTTTCTGCTTTTAAATACTCTGCAGTGTTTACTTTTAATGTCTAAAGGTACAGCTGAAAATGGCTATATAAAATCTGAGGCTGTTAATATCTAATTACTATAGGATTTCACTACAACTTAAGAATTTAACTCTTAAAATACTGGAGTGTAAAATAACGTATCAACTTACACGACCAAGTTCAGTTACAGTAAAATCAAAATCCACAGTTCCAAAAATTAGGTGTAAGGTGTCTTTCAGCTTCAGGATTTCTTTCATGAAAATCCATCTTTTTAATTGCAAAAAGCAACTGAATAGAATAATTTAAAGTTATCCAGTCATGTTTATATGCCAAACATTTCTTTAAACCATTTGTTAGAAATACTATCAAGGTGTTCACAGATTTTTAAAATTATATAATAAATGGTGACAATTTTTAGAATCCCAAGGGCCATGACATTTAAAATATACAAAATTCCTATTGAAACAATGTGAAGCTTAATTGTGCGTACAACGAAACTTCTAGAAAACTTCATTACTTACTGTTCACTGAGTATTACTTACAGAGATGAACAGTTTTAAGAATTCATCTGTTATTTATCTTGAAGTGTTTTGAATAACCCTTTTGTACGGTATACATCTCAATGAGATGACCACCCCTACTCTAATCTGCTGAGAAAAACAAAAACTAAATCGGTAAATTTTCTTCCAGACCGTTCTTGTTCTAACTCATTTTAGGTGGTCACAAGCAGGAATTCATAATGAGGAAAAGCAACAATATCAGGAAATTTTTTTATGCGCTTGTTTCATATGTGCTGTATAAAGTCATTTTGACGTGCCTATACAACTGGTTGTGGCAGCTTTCAGACGTGATTTCTAATCAAAAAAAAAAAAAAAAAAAAAAAAATTGCTCCGGGTTCTTTACAGAAAGCTTGCCGCTGGGAAGTTGATTTTGGCCAAGTGCCAAAATCATGTGCAAAGGGGCCTCATTAGGGATTCATGGCAGCCTTCAGCACTAACAAAAAATGTGACCCAACAGGCTAAATCAGCGACTAAAACTAAAAAGTAAGAGACAAAGACGACTTACTTAATATTCCTTCCAAAGCAACATTAAACTTTTTTTTGGTAATTAAACCCTTGTTAGTCTAATGCAGTGTTCCTCTGTCCTCAAATGATTGTACAATTACTCTTTAAAACTTGTCAATTTCCCTTCTAAATACACTTTCTTTCTGTGGCAGTTTACACAGATTTTGCTATATGGTAAAACTCTATATCCACTATAATCAGTTCAACAGCAGAAAACAAAATTGTAAAAATTCAGACCACAGTATTCCCTTAAGATTTAAACAAACAAACAAAAAATAGGCAAACAATACTCAGTACCTTGTAAACTTCTCCAAAAGTGAACATGCACACTCCAAAGTCACGTCGATTGTGAGGAATCATTCTTACTGCCCAACTTTTCCCCAAAAAAGTAGATTTGATATGTAGCCTTACCTAGATGTCTTCTGGCTTTTCTGCAGATCAAAAAGTTTCCTGCCTAAGCACACAGATATTCTTTCACAAACCATAAAGGCCCTTTTATGAATCCAGCACTGTAACAGGCTGCTTTCCACACCACGTTGAGAGCCCAGTGCGTCAGCTCTCAAGATAAAATACATAGCTAATACACAATTAGTGGGAGAGGTTGTCTATTGGAGAATTTATCTTAACGAAAGAAGGAAAAAAAAAGGTTTTTTTCTGTTTTTTTCTTTTTTCTTTTTTTTCTTTTTCTTTTCTTTTCCTTTCTTTTTTTTTTTTTTTCTTATTTTTTTTTGGAAAAAGCAAAGAGGGTGCGGTCAGATGTTAGCTTTTGCCTGAGAAAAGGGCCCTACACTGCACTAGTACCTAAATACTAGCAGAAGCTGCCTGGGAAGAGAGCCAATGGAAGGACTTTGTTTGACCCAGCTGCCAATCTCCCCTGAAGCCGTGCGCCAGACTAAACACTCACACTATTTTAACTCAAATCAGGCTACAGCAGCTGTTTGCTTTCCGGCTCTGAGCTCTGCACCCACCGTGGCCTGTGCAGTTCACCCACCCGGCGAGCTCTGCTAGCTGCCTGGCTGAAATCTGTTCCGGGTTGGGATTTGTCACTGGAGAGCAAATTTTAACCCTATTCCTCTTGGTAAATCTGGACTGTACCCTTCAGCATTTGGATCTGATAATTTGGGATCATTTTAATGATCTTTTAAAAGAAGAGTAATATTTTATATCATAGATGAGAACTGAGATTTGGAGGATTCATACATTTCTTTGAAATTCTAACCTAAACCTCTTCTGATATGTTCAAATTAACACTAAAATAACCTTTGCGTGTAACAATAACAAGGCTCTACCACGCATCTCTAAGAACAAAGATGGTACCTGTTCACCCTAATCCAAACTTCTTTAACCCTGGCAAGACAGAAAGTTGAGGTCACAGGACTGGAGAGCCTCACTTCATTCTAAGAGTTAGTAGTGACTACTTAATGCTCTGAAAAGTTCCTCCAGAAGAAACACTGAGGCACACAAGTAGTTTGCTTTCCTTGCATAAAAAAGTGTCAAGGGGCCCAATTTACCTTTCCTAAATTTCTAAGCGTATTTAGCTATTAGGCTGAGTGTAAGAATCACATCCTGAATTGTAAAACATTAAAATTTGCCCCCAGGTGGAAAGGAAAGAGAAGTTAGTCAGGGAAGTACAATTTAAGTAATCGTCAAAATTATCTGAAGTAGCAGGGAGAAGAGATGTTATAATAAAGATCTACTGCACACTAGACAGGAGCCAAACACTGTATATGTGGAGAAAATGAGTCAGTAAGTCATTCAACATGTGGCAGAGACAGGAGTCAAGAGGAGTGTGATAACATGGCTGTCACCAAGTTATTCTTATTCCTGACCAAACTCCTAATTATGGACAACAATGGTGAGAGAATTCATTTAGAGATTTAGTTTTTGCTGCCGCATTGGGGTAGAAAGATGTCTCCTCATTTAGGTCAAATAGCCAGTAAGACTTATTTTATTTTTAACTTAAATTGGTTCACTCTGTAGTCAGAAGATGAGCAAAAAGAAATGTTTTCCAAGTACTGTGAAAGTATGTCCAGGAATGTTTTCAGAAAGTTCCATTTTAAGCAGAGTTTACTTTGTTTCTATTCCTGCCCTCAAATGATATGTCTGTTTTCTTATCTTAGAAACTAGAGATCTAAATTACAAAAATTGTAATTTTATAATAAAATGTTATTTCCTCAGATGGGAAGTGGTGAATATGGTTATAGAGAGGTTGAACTATTAGGTTTTATGGGTGCACATAAACTGAAAGACCCATTTCATTAAAAATGTGTGTCAAGATAATATTGTATAACAGGTGAGTTACCATCCTTCTTCTGACAATAATACATGTATAAACCCAGAAGATACCCATTGGATCTGGCGTCCTACATAGCACAGTATAGTTTGATGCTCAAAATGCTTATGGAATCAGATAAAATGCTGGGAAAGTGTTTCTTTTGTGCCCTTCTCATTCCATTCAAGAAAATATTCAGTAAGTTTCTCTGAATGGTCTATTTTACAACCTACCAAGTATGTACCTCTGCAGTAGCCTTAAAATGGTAAGCCTGTAGTAGCATGTGTTCATCTCAGTAGCTAACTTCTCTTATACTGCATTCTGCATTTCAATCTTCTTAGAAGCCTGTGCACCAAGCAGTTAGTTCACATCATGAGAGTTATGGGCTGAAGTGTATTCTCTTCCTCCATTTCATATATTGTATTCTCTTCCCCCATTTCATATGTTGAATTCCTCACTCCCAAGACCCCACAGTGTGACTGTATTTGGAGACAGGAACTTTATTAAAGAGATAACTTCATCAAATGGGACATTAGGGTGGGCCATCATCCAATATGACTAATGAATGTCCTTATAAGAGATTAGGACACAGATGCACACAGAGGGAAGATCATGTGAAGACACAGGAATAACTCTATCTGCAGCCAAAGAGAGGGGTTCAAAAGAAACCAAACCTGCAAGTCCATGATCTTGGACTTCCAGCTGCCAGGACTATGAGAAAATAAAAGGCCAACCTTAGGAAACTAATATAACATCTATGTAATAAGGAGTGAAAACTTTTCTTATTGTTGGAATACAATTTGTTTCTATACTCAGGTGTTTGACTTTGTGCAAGAGATGAAGGAAGTGCATATAATATTATTTTCCAGAAAAGAGTTAAAATTATGTGTATGCTGAAGTTCTATATAAAAGCCATACATGATGTTAAGAACGAAGGACAATACAAGTTCCATTCTTCCATAATACATTCTATTTCATATTTTGAACAGGAATACTGTGCTTAAGTCATTGTCTGGAACATGATAAAATAGTATGTGCACAATTTATATGCACAGACTTTTCAAAGAATTATGGAAGAAGTAGGTGCTTAGCTTTTCCTTTAGGACAATAAAAAACGATATGTCAATCTTTGTTTTGTAAGACAGTTTTGATGCATGAACAATTATAATCAATGCCTGAGAGTAGATAAAAATTTCATATCAAGAGTTGGAAACACAAAAGGACAGTCTTTGTAAAGGGAGAGTTCAAATACCTTTTACAAAGGGAAGAGACTCTAAAGGAAAGAAGAAAGAGAAATGTGGAAGACTTGCAAGAAAGTCTAGATAAAGGTAAATGATGTGAGACTGAAGGTAATCAAAGATAAAACGAATCAAGGGTTAATCAGAATATCTCCAAGGGAAACCACATTTTTCCAGATAACTAAGGGGAAGACACCCCAAATATATGATGTTGAAAGCAGCAAGGCAACAATGAGAAATGGATTAGTGTAGAAATACTTTGGCTATCGCGATAGGCCAAATTTTGAGATGGCCCACAATTCCCACTATGTGGTGTACACTTATGTAATACTTCCTCAGAGGTTAAGTAGAGCCTGTGAGTGTGATGAGATGGTTGCTCTATTGGTTAGGTTATCAGCCTATGACTAAGAGTCAATGAGATCTCCATGAAAAGTTAGTAGAGGGAGATGGAGAAGTCAAGAGTAAATGAACACACTTGACCAGACAACGTAAGGAAAAGGTGATTAGAATTACCCCTGAAAGGAGATACTGTTTTCCCTAGTGATAATTCTCACCAGCTAACATGAGAATGTGACCATTCATTCATCTTTTGATTCACTCATCCTCTCAAAACTTCTATTTAATGCCTACTTTGGATGGGGCACTAGGCTAAGTGTTGTGTGGCATAAAAAACATGGCCCCAGGTGTCATGTTTCGGATAGTCTAATAAGCAGAATGCTGAGGTAATGTCCAGTGGTTTTGTGAATGTGATAGAATGCTACAAAGATGTTGACAATTATCACATATTCAAGCACTTAAGTGTATTACTGTGAAAGACATTATCATGGAAAATAGTAGTTTATTACCCCCTCCCCCCAGAGCTTCATGGTGTCATTTTCTTAAGTTACCTCTATATGTCATTGCTTGTGTGATATTATGACTGTTAATTTCTCTTATCTTTTTTGGTAAACATTTCCTTTATTATTTCCCATGCTATTTGAAACCAGAAAGACCATATACCTTTTGAAATGCAAATATTCAATAATAAGATCCAAGACATAATCATTGTCCACAAAAGTCCATTATTCCTTGAAAGTAAATAGCAAACTACACTATAATGGCTTTCACTTTAAGCAAGATATACTCCTAATAACAGAGTACTTTGAACACCTGTTTCCTAATAAGACTACCCATACTACATTGAGAAAACCATTTCAAATAAATGTTAAAGGTAAATTGAATGTGCTCATGGAAAACTCAAATTATTACAAGGAAAATGATCTTAAATGACTATGTAAATCTTTTCCATGAGGATTCTAAGGAACTATTTAAAATAAAACATAATACAATATATAATTCTCAAAATGGAAAGTTTTTTTTTTTTTTTTTTTTTAACTTCTTGCCTGGTATAGCAAATGGAAGGGCACAGAGGCACATAAGGCACACGTACAAAAAAACAAATATGGTCTCCCTCTCTCTATGCCCTTTCCCTGCTCATGCTCTGTCCCTCTCTCTCAAACATAAGTAAACATCAAAGAACTTCTTAAAAAAAAAAAAAAAGAAAAAAAGAAAAACAGAGGGTAGAATAGTGGTTACCAGGTACTGATGAGGAGATGTTGGTTAAAGGGTAAAAACTTTCAGTTATAGCATAAATACATTTTAGAGATCTAATGTAAAGCACAGTAACTATAAATATCAATGCATTGAATACTTGAAATTTGCTAGGAGACGAGATCTTAAGTGTTCATACCATATATACACATGCAAAGGTAACTGAAGGAGGCAATGGATACGTTAATCAGCTTGATGGAGTGTAGTAATCATTACACAAGGCATACTCACATCAAAACACATTATCCATCTTAAATATATACAATTTTAAATATGTCATATCTCAATAAAGCTGGACAAAAATAAAAATAAATTTAAAAAATAACTCAGCATAGCGGTCTTTCTCAAGCTGGGCCCCAAACTTTTTATTTGGATTTGGAAATCTTCCCTAAGTTATTATACTTCTTTTTCTTTTCCTTCTCCTACACTTAGAAATATATTTGTTATGCTACATTCTTTATAACACAATATTGGATGGCCACCTAAAACAGGAATGATACAGTCTACCCTACTAATACCTGTCATAACTACACCAACAGTAATAATAGCTAAATCTTTCACACACTTGTGATACTGTGCCAGAATTACTAAACCAAAATTCTTTTACTTTTTCTTTTTCATATAAAAAGTGTGTAATACACTATAATGATAGTGAGACATGAAATCTAATGAAAACTTGCAGATACATATATATTCTGAGAAAACCCCAATTTATAACTTTTTTAAAGTCATGTAGGAAATTTCTTTATTTTTTAAAATGCATATTTGTTTTGAGAGTGAGAGAGAGCATGCACAAGTAGAGGAGGGTCAGAGAAAGAGAGAGAAAATCCCAAGTAGGCTCCATGTTGTGGATCCTGAGACAGAGCTTGATCTCGGGAACTGTGAGATCATGATCTGAGCTGAAATCAAGAGTTGGATGCTTAACGGGGCGCCTGGGTGGCTCAGTCAGTTAAGTGTCCAACTTCGGTTCAGGTCATGATCTCATGGTTTCTGGGTTCGAGCTCCGCGTCGGGCTCTGTGCTGACAGCTAGCTCAGAGCCTGGGGCCTGTTTCGGATTCTGTGTCTCCCTCTCTCTCTGACCCTCCCCTGCTCATGCTGTCTCTCTCTCTCTCAGAAATAAATTAAAAAAAAAAAATTAGAAAAAAAAAGAGTTGGATGCTTAACTCACTGAGCCATCCAGGTGCCTCCCCCCAGTTTATAGCTTTTAATGGCAAATTCCTATGTACTTGCATTTTATAATTATGCTTCCAAGTCAACCAGTGGAGAGTGATCTTAAATAAAGAGCAACACTAGCAATTAAAATGCATTGTACACTAACTACTCAACTAGTCCTATGAATTAATCTCCTTTAAATCTTCACTCCAGTCCAGTGAAATACATTCTATTGTACTGAGTTGAACAGTCTGCCCAGTATTCATGTGCCTCTGGTACCTGTGAATGTGAAATAGGGTATTTGCAGATGTAATCAAGCTTAGGTGAGCTTATACTGGATTAGGGTGGGTTCTAAACCCAATATGGTAGGTGTGCTTCTAAGAAAGAGGAGAAATTTAGAGACAGGGACACACATGGGGAATGCCATGACACTATGGAAGGCAGAGATTGGAGTGATGCATCTATAACATAAGGAACCCCAGGGATTGTTGGAAAAATCACCAGAGGCCAGAAGAAAGTCATTGCTCCTCCAAACCCTCCAGAAGGAACCAGTGCCACTGACTCTTTGATTTCTGATCTCCAGCCACCAGATGTGGGGGAACACATTTCTGTTATATTAAGCCACCCAATTTGTGGCAATTTGTTATGGTAGCCCTAGGGATCTAATACATTATTTTTATTGTATAGATGAGGAAATAAGGTTTAAAGTTAAATATTATTCAAATAAATGGAAAAACTGAATTAAATCCAAAAATCTGACACCAGAGCGTATGTTCCTGATCACTATCTATACTGTCCCTAAGGTAATATTTAATTGTGTGCTCATTACACAACAGGCATCTACTCTATAAATTTTTTGTAGTATAATCATTGTTTAGGTTAGTTAGCTGTTTTATAAGATTTCTTGAAAATTATCCATATTATCCCATCAGTGCATGAAACTAAGTTTATTGTCATGTTTTCTCTCCCTAACCTGGATACTTGTAGGGATGCCCTTCCTTCCAGCACTTTGCTTGTAGGGATGCCCTTCCTTCCAGCACTTTGCTTGGCTATCTTCCATTTGGAGCCAGCATGGGTATGACTCAATTAGGAAGATTTTCCTGACTAATTCCTAACCAAAGTCTAATTTAACATTTTTTCTATGTGTTAGTACAATACCTGTTTCTTGATAACATAAAAAAATCTATTGTGATTTGCTTTTCTCAATATCCCAAGACTTTAAGAATGGGGACTGTGCTTCTTCATTTCTATTCTCAGTAACGCACACAGTCTTTAGCATTGAGCAAGCACTCCTAAGTGTCATGTCTTATTTAAAGAAAAAAATTACTGAATGGAATATTTAATGTTAAATAAAACAGAAGTCTTGAATTACATAGAAAATATTTATCATTACAGATTAAGTTAAATTTTAAAAATATATGGAAAAATAGAAATTCAAATACAAGAAGAAACTATATTCTGGGGAGTAGACAGCATTTTTGAGTCATTTCATACTGTCATTAACAGACTTGAGAATTATTTTCATGAATGAATAATGTAACACTCCACTTAAGTGATTTTCTTATTTAAAGAATAAGAAAAATGTTCCTTTATCATAGTGTAAGTATATTTTTGTCATCCGTTTATTCTTATGTTTGAGTTTTTATGTGTTAAATTGTGTTCCTCAAAATGTTATGTTCATGTCATGACCACTGATACATGTGCATGTGAACTTATTTGGCAGTAGGGTCAATGAAGAAGTAATTAGTTAAGGTTAAGTAATACAGGGGAGGCTGGGTTGCTCAGTCGGTTAAGTGTCTGACTTCAGCTCAGGTCATGATCTCGAGGTTCATGAGTTCGAGCCCCACTTCGGGCTCTGGACTGACAGCTCAGAGCCTGGAACCTGGAGCCTGCTTCAGATTCTCTCTCTCTCTCTCTCTCTCTCTCTCTCTCCCCCTCCCCAGCTCTGTCTCTCTCAAAGATAAACCTTAAAAAAATCAGATTAGGTAATACAGAAGTAGGATGGGTCTTTAACTCAGTATGACTGGTGTCCCCATAAGAAAAAAAAGACACATTGAGACAGACACACAGAGGAATGGCAGCCATGTGAAGACTCAAATTCACAAGGAGAACACCATGGGACAATGGAGACAGAGACTGAAGGGATCTCCTACAAACTGAGGGCTACCAAGGCTTGCTGGCAGCTACCAGAAGATTAACTCAAAGGCATGGAAGAAAGAGTTCAATGGAAGCCTGGCTTGCTGACACCTTCATTTTGGACTTCTGGCATCCAGAGCTGTGAGAGAATAAATTTCTGTTGTTCAAAGCCACCCAGATTGTGGTACTTTCTTCTGGAAGCCCTAGAAAATTAATGCAAATGTCTTTATCTTGAAATATAATCACAATGAATTATATTATGGGTTCCCCACTTTCTAAAGCACCTGCTTTGGGTTCATGGAACTATAACTTCTTAAATGGTTACAATCATTACAATTTTTTGGAATCTAAAACAAATCACAATAACAAAAACTTGACTTGATATCCTAACATATTATATATGTTCTAATAATAACTTTATTTTGTTAAAACTTGAAGATAGGGATAAAATTTATTGAATGGAACGTAGGTCTCTCAGAAAAAAGGTATTGATGGCAAACAGATTTGCACTTTCATCTGGCCAGCCTCCAGCCCTTTCACCACAGCATTCTCCACACATGAAACATATTACATTTGAAATTTATAGCCTTCAGAAGAAGGCTGAAATACTCAATTGTGTGAACGAAAGGCCCGTTCGGATGTATCTAGTCCATACTTCACAACACCCATGTGAAACATAATGTATGGAATGCTGATGAGTTTTGTGGTTAAAATCTCAAGACAGCCAAAAACATGATTAATATTAGCCTTTGGAGCAAAGGTCTAAAATATAAATAAAATATTTTATTTTATAAGCAAAACTAGTGGAACGTGAAACTGAGCAGATATGCAGGTATAAACCCGTAACCTTCAGTCATCCTCTCAGATAATATGGCACCTCTAATCTCACAAATAATTTCATTGTAATTAAATGTAACAAGAGCAGATATCAAGAATGTGCATGGCCACTAGGGACATTAGCCATAGTGCAAAGTATGCTATTTGTCTTGGGAAGCTTCTCACCCCTTGGTAAACTCTCTGAATCAGCCCTCAGGCATCCAGTGCCCTCCTGCTGCCCTCTGGCCGTCCCAGGCTCCCCTGGCTCACCGAATGCCCACGTCCCCTTCTCCTGGCACAGCGGCCCAGCGCTTCAACATCAAACTTCCTGTCAGAAAACTCCAGTTTCCTCAGGCTGGCTGATTTTGGCAGGCTCTAAACACAATCCTAATTTGATAATCTGATTAAATTAATTCAAAGTAAGTTGTGAATGGCTAATCGCCTAAATTTCTGAGAAGCTGAGTTCTTAACAATCTAATTTGTGGAATATACAAGGGAGTTGAACTGGAAACTTTCTGAGTGTCTTTCCTTTATACTCAAACTTCCTCCATTGCCTGCCTGCCTGCTTTCCTTGCTTCCTTCCTGTTTTCCTTTCTTATCCATCCATCCCTTTCCTTCTCTTCCAATCTTTCTCTTTCTTTTCTCTCCCCACTTCATTTCACAAAGTCTCTCTCTCATTACTCAGTCAGTAATGGCACTTGCTTTTTGCATGTTAACTTATCCATAAATTGAATTCCAGACAGGAATAAACCCAAGGAAACTGCTTGCTGTCTTTCCCAAGGTAAATGCAACTTCCTCTTTCACCTATACTGGGAGTATCTATACTCAATATTTTCCTCTGCTGGTTTTTTAAATCTGTAATGAGAAGAAATAAGAAATTATTCAACTAACGCTCAGGGTTATATTTTCCACTTCTATAATGGTCTGTCACCTATTTAAAATGTAAATTGTGCACTTGGAAGTATCATAAAGAACCATTCTATTAGTAGTAGCGGTAGTAATAGTATCATTATTATTCAAATATTTAACCCATCACAGCTACTACTGATCAGAACATCTTTCCCAGAAATATTAGGCATCTTTTATAAGTAATTATTGATATTTGCATAAGGCCATCAATGCAAAACAAATGTATGTCATTTATTTATTATTAATTTTCCTTTAAAATACTAATTAATAAGGAATACCACGGTTTATATAAAAAAATCTATAAAAAATCAAAATAGTTTATATTTATTTCATGCTTTTCTGTGCCAGATGCTATTCTAAATTGTTTGCATACAACAATTCATTTAATCCTCAAAATAATATTATGGCTTCAGTATTTATTTATTTATAGAGAGGGGGAGGAGGGGAAGAGAGGAGAGAGAACCCCAAGAGTGAGATCATGACCTGAGCTGAAACCAAAGGTTGAACACTTAACCACCTGAGCCACCCAGGTGCCACCAGCTTTGGCATTTTTATATACGTGTTTTCAAAAGATGTAGAAAATTAAGGCTTGATGTATTTAAAAGGCATGAAGTTTCCCAGGATCATACAATAAATAGGCAAGCTGTATTTAAAAATCACTGAGCGAATACAAAAAAGAGTAAGTACCATATACTCCTCCAGGAATATTTATGTTCCTTTTTTAAAAAAAAGTAAGTTATAGGGGCGCCTGGGTGGTTCAGTCGGTTAAGCATCTGACTTCAGCTCAGGTCATGATCTCACGGTTCATGGGTTCGAGCCCCACGTCGGGCTCTGTGCTGACTGCCAGCTCAGAGCCTGGAGCCTGTTTCAGTCTGTGACTCCCTCTCTCTCTGACCCTCCCCTGCTCATGCTGTCTCTCTCTCTCTCTCTCAGAAATAAATAAAACATTTAAAAATTTTTTAAAGGTAAGTTATATAGGAATATTGATTCTATTTTAAGAATGGATGGAAGGTAGAAGGTGAGGGACCTTCCAGTAAGGTCCTTACTTCCAGTAAGGGGGAGTTAGACTGATATTGAAGGATTGTCTCATGTGGCAAACCAAACAATTTCTGAGAGTATCTTATATTAACCTGGAGGGAGCCTAGTGAATGAGATCCTATACCCGGAAGAGCAGTAAGAAATATTGTTACTTCCGGATCACTCCCTTTAAGGGGTGGTTTAGAGTAGTCGTAGGGCCATTCAAGCCAGGCTTTGGCAAGTTTATAAATGACATCTCTGGTGGCAAAATAGTGAAAAGAATAGATAAAGACACGTGGGAACTAATGTCTCTAGGTGTCTAACCAGTTGCTGAAAGAAAAAAAAATCAGTCACCCTAATCGCTATGAAATAGGAAGAGATAATACAACTTAGATTCTTATCAGAATAAATCTTTATGTAATCTAATAATATAGCCCCAACCCAATATTATTTCACTTGTTTCTATGGAATAAATTGGGACTTTCCAAGACACATTGTTAAGCAGAATACTATTAGCGGGCCAGACAAATGAGACATTTAAACAATTGTTCAATAAATATCATAGCTGACTGTTTAAAATTGTAAAAGTAATACCTTCTTGAGGTTAAAAAAAATCTAGTAACACAGAAGTATATAAAGCAAAAAATAAATAGGACTTTCTGTCCTTTCTCTATCATTCTATTTCCCTGATATAACTAGTAACTGGGGTGTTTTCAAGACATTCTACTGCATGAACAACTATATACTCATTTGTATTTATGTAAAACAAATGGGCTAAAATTATAATTCTATATATATATACATGAGGCTATAATGTAAGACTGAGATATTTTTCTGTCAGGAAAGAAATCTTATCATACATATGCTATAACTTGATTTATCTCATTTCCCCCCCAAAAATGTATCATGGAAAACTTTCCAAGCCAGAACATACAGTCCTACCACAGTCTTCTTAAAAACGTTACAAAATATTCCATAATATGGAGTCTTATAAATCATTTAACTGTTCCATAACGTTTTATCTTTTTCTCAAGATAGATTTTCACACAATTCTATATATTACCTTGTATACTTAGAGACCTAAGATCTCACTCATTACTAATGCAAGCTTTTAATCATAAACATACTGTCTATTTTTCTCTATTACCTGGAATAAATAACATACTGGGGATTTTTTGAAAAAGGCACTTTATCCCATCCCTTCTCATACATTTCACACTATATAAATTGGGGGACAAGAAAGTGGACGTGAAGCCAATTGGCTGAGTTTAATATGCCCTATAGACCATAGTTAAGTATGTTAAAATTTAATAAACTCAAATTTCCAGTTACTCTGGCCAAAAGTTTATGTTCAAGAAATATTAACTGACCATCTTAAAAGTAAATCCTAAATGTTGGGATAGGTGGTTAGGCAAAGCATTCCTCCAGTGATTCTAAGGAAAACTCACTGAAGGAGTCAGTGCAGATGGGGTCATCCATGCAACAGCAGCTATATTTTCTTCTCCTTTTTGCTTATTCCCCCTTGGCACTAACCAGACCCCTGTGTACAGAGAAATTTTGCAGCTGGGCAGAGGAGACAGCATCTGGCTGAGAAACAACACTATAACTCAGCACAACTGTTGGCTTTCTACATTGATCTTATTAAATTTCAACTTTTTCTTCTGGAAAAGAGATTCACTAAGAGAAAAAAATATTACAAAATTACTTCTTGTATAATGACTAACGCTAATAGGCTTCAGATATATACTAGGGGGGATTTCAGATATCATCAAATGAGGACATGGGCCAGCATGGAAAGTCTTCTTGGGGGTCATCAAAAAACAAGTAACCTCCCCTCTTCTCCCACCAAGAAAATTATCAGAATATCTGGATTACTCCTTTATATCTGGCATATTTAGCAAGTAGATATAATTAATTGTCAGTTAGTATAGACATAGGTTAAGAATCTTTGTTCATAGAGTTCAGTGAAAGCAAAATAGTTTGCTGGAAGACCAAAGAATCAATATTTTTATTAGCATAAATGGAAGTAGGAGTCAATGTCCGCATTAGTAGGGATAGGGATATTATCCAGGAGGCAGAACTAATACTTTCCCAAGTCTCAAGCAAAGATAAAGAAAAATTATGGCTAGGTCAAAGCTGGCTTTTCTACATAAATGCAAACAAAAACAAATAAAGCAAATAAGAAAAAACAAAACCTTGGAGGGAATAGAGATATAGAGATCAATACTCATGTAACAGATGCCAACAAAATATTTAAATAATATAAATATTATAATAAATAATATAAAAATCTCTTAGTCACTAGATGGGGTAGGATGGCAGTGGGGCTGGGCAGAGTACAAAGCCAGCAGCCTACGTATACTTGTATTCCAGAAATAACTCCGGAACTCTCTTCTCTCATCTTTCCTATGCTCTTTCAACCCTCTTTCAACTCATTCTCTGAGACCTTTGGGAGGGTCTTCTGAATAGGATGAGAAGAGAAAAGAAATTGTATACAAGATGCTTCTAATTCCACTATAGAAAACATAGCAAGAAAAGAAAACAACCCAAGGTACTAGTGATTCTTATAAATTAAGTAAAACTCACTTGCTTTCATAAATCAATAAAAAGCCCTTTAATCATCAAGACATATTTACATAACTGTTGAATGTATAAAAACCACAATGAGGTACCACATCACACCTGTCAGAATGGCTAAAATGAACAACTCAGATAGGTGAGGAATAACTTGCCCTTTCGCACTGCTGGTGGGAATGTAAAATGGTGTAGACACTATGGAGAGTATGGTAGTTCCTCAAAAAAGTAAAAATAAAACTACCCTATGACCCAGCGATTGCACTAGTAGGCATTTATCCAAAGGATATAAAAATGCTGATTCGAAGGGGCACATGCACTCCAATGTTTATAGCAGCACTATCAACAATAGCCAATTATGGAAAGAGCCCAGATGTCCATCAACTGCTGAATGGATAAAGAAGAGGTGGTATATACATACATATACATACATATGCATATACATATATATATATACACACACATATATATATATAGTGCTAATTACACACACACACACACACACACATACACAAAATGGAATGCTCTTGGTGATCAAAAAGAATTAAATCTTGCCATTTACAATAATGTGGATGAAACTAGAGTATATTGTGCTAAAGGAATAAGTCAGTCAGAGAAAGGCAAATATCATATGATTTCACTCATATGTGGAATTTAAGAAACAAAACAGATGAACACAGGGGAAGTCAAGAAAAAAAAAAAAAAACCAGAGAGGAGTCCAATAATATAGAGAACAAACAGCTGCTAGAGGGGAGGTAGGTGGGGAACGGGGTAAATGGGTGATGGGCATAACAAGGGCACTTGTTGGGATGAGCACTGGATGTTCTGTATAAGTGATGAATCACTGGGTTCTACCCCTGAAACCAGTATTATGCTGTATCTTAACTAACTTGAATTTAAATTTAAAAAATTAGCAATGAAAAATGTATTGAATAGTTTGAATAACCAAAGATAATAACCAAAGTTTAAGAAATTATAAAGTCCTTGCCTGCTACTTTATAAACCAGCGTTATGATCCTAAATATCACCTTTAAAAATCCACAGTTGTAGGAGCATGAACATGTGTGTCCTAATCATATAAGCTAAATCTTGAATTCTCCATGATTAGAAATCAAAGTTAAAATCACTTGGCATGGGGTATAGCCAAGTGTCTTTTATACCAAGTTTATCAAAAGAAATTTATAAGAGTAAACAATGTTCAATTCAAATATGGTTATATATCACAACTGCTTGCAATAGTGACTACCATAAGTATACATTTTATTTATCTTTATTTACAGTTTTAATGGCAGTATAATTTAATTGAAGAATTGACATATATTGTACTAGTTTTAGGTGTACAACATAGTGATTTGACAGTTATATACTCTATGAAACACTATGATAAATGTAGTTACCATCTGTCACCATACACCGTTTTATATTATCATTGACTATATTCCTTATGCTGTAATTTTCAGCGCCAATGCTTATTTATTTTAAGTTTGTGCCTCTTAATTCCCTTCATTTATTTTGTGTTTCTCATTCCCTGTGCCACTCCCCTTTGGCAACCACTAGTTTGTTCTCTATGAGTTTGTTTCTCTTTCCATTGGTATTCATTTCATTTTTTGGATTCCACATATAAGTGAAATCATGTGATATCAGTTTCCTCTGACTTATTTCACTTAACATAATAGCTTCTAAGTCCATCTGCATTGTTGTGAATGGTAAGATTTCATTTATTTTTATGGCTGAATAATATTCCATTGTGTATATATACCATTTCTTCTTTATCCATTCATCTTATCAATGGATATTTAGGTTTCTTTCATTTCTTTACCATTGTAAATAATGCAGAAATAAATATAAGGATGCACATATCTTTTTGAATTAGTGTTTTCATTTTCTTCAGCTAAATACCCCGAAGTAGAATTAACTGGATCTGTATGTTACTTCTATTTTTAATTTTTTAAGGAACCTCCATACTACTTGCAAATTATATGTCTGATAAGGGGTTACTTTCCAAGTTACATAAAGAATTCATACAAATCTATGCCAAGCCAACATGTCTGATTATGAATGCACAGAGGATCTAAAAAGACATTTTTCCAAAGAAATACAGATGGTCCACTGACATACCAAGAGATGCTCAACATCACTAATCATCTGCAAAATGAAAATCAAACCACAACAAAATATCACCTCACACCAGTCAGACTAGCTAGTATCAAAAAGACAAGAAATAGCAAGTATTGGCAAGGATGGGGGAAAAGGGAACCCTCATGAACTGTTGGTGGGAATATAAGTTGGTGCAGTCATTCGGGAAAACAGTAGAGCGATTCCATTAAAAACTTTTTAAAAAAGTTTACATTTTATATGTATGCAACCTATGAACGATGACTACACAAGGGGATTAGAAAATTGGCCACAATGGTCTGTTTGCAAGTCACTTACCATTTTGTATATTTTATTCTCTTCTCTGTTTAAATCTTGACATTGAGAATTTTCTTTATCTCAGAAGCAGGAACAAGTTCCTGAAAAGTATTTTTATATTATAAAAGATTGCACTTAGACATATACATATATATATTTCCCCCCAGAAAATGGTCAATTTTTTAAAACTACCTTTCATATTTATTAAGAGATACAGGCCCAAAAACAATCAGCAAATTAGTAGATTGTGTCTCTGAACACTTGATTTTTACTGAATGTTGTCAAGACATCAAAATGTGCGGATTCACCTTTAAAAAGTGCTAAATTAGCATTTATTCTTTTGTCCCTAGGCTAACAGCTGGGTGTTGTGTTTTTAAAGCACCCATTTGAGGTGCTAAGAGGTCCTAATTACATGAATTAAACAAACACAACATTAAGTTTCAGAAATGAAGTGTCAGAACAGATACCTTTTGATCTGCAGATAACTAAGGGAGCAACAGTACATTGCAAATAATGTGATTGTGTTTCCTGCCTCAGCATATTGGGTTTGATAAAAAGTTTTACTTTAGTAACTGCCCAAGATATTGCTCTGAGTAATTGAGAGGGAATAGATTAGTTTTAGGGACTGCCAGTGGCTTTCATTCTAATTTTTCCTGCCCATGTTAGGAAGGAAGGAAGGAAGAAAAAAGGAAGGCTTCTGTGTCACAGTGTGGCATTATTATCCTTAAGAGGAGTATGTCGTTTGTAGGGCCACTAAAAAAAAATAAAACAGAACAAATAAACATAAGAGCAACGGCAAAGCAGGGGTGATTCATTTTGAGTGAGTTCAATCAATCAATATGTAAGTAGGCACTGGGCTGGTTTCTGAGGGTCACAAGATCACTTGAGGGATTTACAATCCAATGAGGAAGGCAGTATAGACATGCCTACAACTAATGATAAAACACAAAACAATGAAATTGATTATAAACATGAGCATCTTCTAATTATCTTTGAGGTGATCATGGTAAGCATCACTGAGATATAATTTCAACTGTACCAAAATGAAAAATGAGCACATGAAACATGGTAAGAGAGAAGAACAATCCAGATTTAGGGAATCATATGGGTTAGGACGTGGAGGACAAAGTGTGATGGGAGAATCTAATGAGAGATTTCACCCCAGCACGAGTTCAGGAGTTTCGGTAGGAGAAAGAAGTTCATGTTCAAGGGGGAATTAATGATTGCTAACTGAGTTTGAAGTGTCTGTGAGAAATCCAGAGCTAAAGCTCAGGGTGGGTATCCAAATCAGAGGTAAAGATGGAGTCATCTGCACAAAGATAGTAACTGAAGCTCCGGGAGCCTTTGAGCTAGCCCAGAGCTCATGCGTCAGTATTGTTAGAGAGTAAATCCACAGAATGCCTATAGTTAAAACAAGTAAGAGAAGATGAGAGTAATAGAAAAACCTTCTTGGAAGCAGCAAGAGAATCATGAAAGAGTATACCTCAGATATCGTAAGAGGGTAAGTATCCTCATGGAAGAAGAGAGTTGTCAACATTGTCAAATGATGCATACAAGCAGCATAAGAAAGTCACTTGTACTCTTGGAAGGGGCAAGTTCAGTGAAGTGTGGGGAGAGAAACCAGATGGCAGGCTGACTGGTAATTTAGACAATCAATTCATGGATAAAGAAGTTAGCAAAAAAGCAAGATGGGAAATTTTTCCAGGGGAAAAGCATATCAGAAAATGGAGAGCAGGAAAGCAAATACATCAAAAAACAAAACAAAACAAAACAAAACAAAACAAAAGACAAAACACCTTAACAGTATCAGTTGTAAAGTACTATATTTTAACTATGGTTTCTGTGTGATATTCATTGAAGAGATGCCTCAGTAAAGCCTGAGGTTTTCCAGCAAGAGCAATGAGGAATTCACTTTGAACAATTAAATTTCAGCATCTTGAGCTGTGGGATACTACCTACCTACTGATTACTAGGGAAAAAAATTAATGTGTGTGATTAAAAAATAGTTTCATATTTAAAAATATTTTTTTATGAAAGATACATATCCATATCAACAGAGACTTATGGAGCTCTGACACAATCTCAATATAAGTCTTCCAAAGGACTAACACAGGACAAAACATCTGCAAGAAGAAAAATAAGAGTTTCTGCTTTTTTTCTAAAGTCGAATTTTAAAAGTCGACTGCGCCTAGATATCTCCATCGGTTGAGAGTTGGAGTTTGGCTCGGGTCATGATTTGGCAGTTCATGGGTTCGAACCTGCAGCAGGGTCACTGTTATCAGTGCAGAGTCCGCTTCAGATCCTTGCTCTCCTCTATCTGCCCCTCCCCCTGCTTGCTCTCTTTCTCTCTCTCAAAAATAAATAAATAAACTTTTAGAACTTCAAAAATATCCACTCTTACTGCATGGAAACTAAGGCTTTCATTCAACAAAATATTTGAAGAAATAAGTGTTTTCCATACAAATGATTCTCAAAAATATTCCTAGGTCATGAATATTTTTGTCAAAGGATATAATCACTGCTTTCACATCAGATGACCTGAAATTGACATTCTACAAAATAATTGGCTCATGATCTTTAGAAGTGTCAAGGTCATGATGGACAAAGGAAGCTGAGGAGATTTCAGATGAGAGGAGACTAAGCTGACTTGAGAACTGGATCCTAGACCAAGAAAAGGGAACTTATTGAGACAACCAAGGACACTTGACCTTACTCCTACTCTGTGGAGTAACTAATAGTATTGCTTCATCGTTAACTTCCTGGTTTCAATAATTGTATCCTGGTTATGTAAAATCATAATATTTGGGGAACCCAGTGAAAACTATAAGGGAATTTCTACAGTATTTTTCAAACTCTTTTGCAAGTCTGAAATTATTTAAAATAAAAAGAAAGATTACTAACTATAAAAAGAAATGCGTTAAGAACCAGGTCTGGAGAGAATACAAGGCAAAAACTTAACTATGTAGTTATATGTATCTCATTGATTTTAATTTTTTTTTTAAATTTCAACCATCTGAAAAGTTGCCAGAACCAAGTGACATAAGAAAAATATACTCAAGCTGGGTCGTGGACATGGGGAGAAAGCAACTGTAGGGAGAATGTGTTTTGACCGAGCACTTGGATTCAGCTCTTGTATTTCAACATGGAATAAACTTCTATAGATTCCCTGCACCCTGAAAAGATAATATAATGAATGTCCCTATGATAAGAACCACTAGATTAAGGCCTACAGATCTCTCCATCATCTTATCAAGTACAGAAAGAATCATCCTGATGTCACAAACAAATTGGGTACTTGTCTCTACCAGGTTCCTTGAGCCAAAATCAGTCATCATATCTCAAGTTGTGATGGTAAAGGTTGTACTGAGCAGGATGTTGTCAACCAAACCAGAAACCTTGGATAAGAGACTGGCTGGGAGCACATGGCAGTATACTCCTTGTGATGAGGACTGGTATGAAGATCTGTGGGAATAAACCAACCTCCCATTTGCCTGGGACACAGTCAACTAGTATGGCAACAACAGCCCTGCAAGCAACGCAGTTATGGAACAGTAGAGCAACCTGACTTCAGGCATGCATGTTCTCAAGTCTCCACTGTATGTTCTGCCATGGAAAAACAATGGCAATGCAAGGTAACTGAATATCTAACCCCTAACATGCCAGACGCCAGAAGACTCATGCTTCTTCCTGCTACCAGTGAGTTCTTCATTTTTTTCTCCTAATCTAATTATAGAAAGATAAACCATCTATGATTTTCAAACTGAAAAAAAGAAAAAAGAAAAATATACTAAAAATACCTTGGTCCTAGAGAAAGACATTCCTTGTTTACATGTGAAGTACTCTGTGCATATTTCAGTAAGCAAACTGATAAATAGAAACTCAGAATGTGACTTTCAATCTGGTTTCTATGTGACTTTCTTAATGTGAAGAAGATGATAAAGACCTATTTTGAACTTGCCGTGCCATTCAATTTTGAGTATCTACACTATGCAAGACACTATCATAAGCAAAACATGGTCTCTGATTATGAAAAGAGCCTCATACTGTTCGTAGACTATTATACATGTTCCCCAACAGTGTTTCATAGCATGTGTTATAACAAGAGGCAAGCTAAATCCTGTTAGGACATAAGGAAAGGTAGGATTACCTTGCAGAGGCCTGGGCTGTAAACCACGGAGAAAATGAGTCACGATCATTTGAAGTTACTGATGGGCAGTGATGGAGGCATAAAGGAAAAAAGCATTTTGGGAAGAGAGAAAGCCTAGGCAGAGTCACAAGACAGAGAACTACAGGATTGTTTTGATTATCTAATTCAAATAAGAGGGGAAAGAGCTCTCAGAGTGAAATTTCATTGAGTGATATGGAGTGAACATGATAGTCTGGGGCTTAACAAGCCCTGGGGTTTCCAGAAAATTATGCTTTGTAAGTAAATACTACCCCTTGTCATGTTTTAGGGCCAGTACTATTAAATACTGCTCAATAACTGTGTTCCTAAATTCGGAATATTTTCATAGTACCTAAAGTATAAAATGTACATTTTAGTTGTCCACTCCAAAATGATACTAGAGAATTCCAAAGAAGCTGGATCTGAAAATATGTTCTAGATGCACTGCTTTGTAAGTAAGCAATTACAATTCACTGTCCACTTCTAAAAAATCAATAATTAAGACTGCTCTACACAGTCCTAGATCCAAAATCAAGCTGTCCACTGGAGTTTTACAAACCTGAAACCTTCTTTCAGGTCAATTGGATAGGAATTTCATTCTAGAAGCAAATGCTAAATTATTCTAGCGGCACTTTCTTTTTTTTAAAATTTTTTTAAAATGTTTATTTATTTTGAGAGACAGAGTATGGGCAGGTGAGGGGCAGGGTGAGAGGGAGACACAGAATCCATAGCAGGCTCCAGGCCTGCCCTGATGCGGGGCTCAAACTCACAGACTGCAAGACCATAACCTGAGCTGAAGTTGGACTCTTAACCAATTAAGCTACCCAGGCACCCCAGCACTTTGCTCTATAAAACATTAGTCTCAGAACATGTTAATATTGGTGTGATGTAAACAAACAAATAAACATTCTTTCAGTAAATAAGTTTGGTAAACACTGGATGAAGGAAAGTTAATCAGGTCTCTTTTCTTCAAGAGTTATCAGAACCTTGATAATGCTAATAATATGTACAATACTTAATGAGGAAGGAGATAACACTAATTGTTACACAAGCCCAATGGAAGTCTAGTAATACAAGTGCTGCAGAGAACTGTACATTTGAAAACTGCACCAGATGCATTTCTGTTTCCCCTCCTTTTAAGTTTATCACACATTAAATGGAATGGCTTAACCAAATATCTATAAGGACATTTGTTTTTCCAAAACAATTTGGTTTCTGCATGCCTGCAGTTATTCTAATATCACCTTTTTCAATTAATTCTATTGGAAAATTTTCTCTCCATGAGAAAATATATCTGGTTTTAAAGTGGAAATTAGTGGGGGGAAAATCATGAACATATATACTCTCTTCTACTAAGTTCTCTGAGGGGAAAGTTATTTTGTTAATAGCAAACCGGAATTTTATTAATCTCATAACATAGTTAAATCATTGGAAATGATCATGTAAATGATGATGTAGACACTAAGATAAAATAGAAAATTCTACAGCATTAGAAAATCAGGGAAGCTAGATATATGTCAAAAAATTAATGCATAAGAAAGGGAGTAGCAGTTTGAAAATATTTGTGTACTTCACAGATCTCTAGGTCCTACTACAAGCCAGCAACAACATGGTACATCCATGAAACATGGCTATTTTATGTCATGGCTTGTAATTGGTTTGTATTTAAGGTACGTGGGTCTAAAAGAGAGTAGCAATTTCTATGCAGATCATATGATGGCTCTGTAGCTTGAAAAGTGAAAGCATATATGAATATCCAGACGAGGGTCTGGATCAGCAGAAAGGATGACACATTATTACTTTGTCAAACTTCATTTCACAATGCCAGTGTGTTGTCATCCAGTTGCTTCAGAGATGTTCTTATTTTGTGATTGTATTAGAGATTAAGGCAAAAATTACTTATCTATTATATATAAATTTATATATATTTATTTTTATAATTATAATTTATATATAAAAATATATATAGGGATAGAGATTGGGGCAAAAGCTACTTATCTGTTATATATATATAAATTTATACATATATTTATAACATATATATGCTATTTTATATATCTATCTAAATATCTATCTATCTAAATATATATATTCTCTCTCTCTCTCTGCTCCATCCCACCCATCAGCCCTATCCCACCCATATATAAATTTGATGGGTGGGATGGGGCAGAGAGAGAGACAGAGAGACAGAGAGAGAGAGAATCTCAAACAGGCTCCATGCTTAGCACAGAGCCTGACACAGGGCTCCATCCCATCACCCTGGGATCATGACCTTAGCCAAAATCAAGAGTCAGGCATTCAACTGACTGAGGCACCCAGGTGCTTCTGCCATTATGTTTCTTAATCGTACTATTAACTAAGGATTTTGGGCACTTTCATCAGGCTATTTACATAATCATAATTATTTTTGGTTCACAGCCCCCTCAATTAAATATTAACATTACCCTTCTCATGTATATGATCAGGATTGCCAAACAAATGGCAGACATTATAAACCCTTCAAAAAAGGCATGAGAGGAGTGCCTGGGTGGTGCAGTCAGTTGAATGTCCGACTTCGGCTCAGGTCATGATCTCACGGCTCGGGGGTTCGAGCTCTGTGTCGGGCTCTGTGCTGACAGCTAGCTCAGAGCCTGGAGCTTGCTTCAGATTCTGTATCTCCCTCTCTCTCTGACCCTCCCCTGCTCACGCTGTCTCTGTCTCTCAGAAATAAATAAAACTTTTTTTTTTAAAAAAGGCATGAGGTATGTTTTAATACAACTTTTCATTTGTTTGTTTTAGGACTTTATCAGTTGTAAAACAAAGCAAAACAAAAAAACCTAAAAGAGAAAATAAAACAAAAAAACAACCAGCCTTTTGCTAATTTCTATAATCAGGTCCTCCCACACAAATATTAATTTACTTAACTGGGATAGTCCCATCTCTCAAGAAAGTGAAATGTTTTCAGAATATCTGAGTCTTGAGGCAAACAATGGATTCAATTGTTGTTCCTAAAGAAGTGACGTTTGATTATCTAACCCCAGGTCTGCAGGTTGCTATTACATTTTTTCCCACCATTTTGGTTCATCTTCACTTCCTACTATACCAAGCAAACTCACAAACAAGAAATATTATTTGTCACACTCTCTAGAAAAAGCTTTCAGTAGAAGTTTGATGGTTGGAATGGAATAGCATTTTGTTTTAAAATACTGGAGTTTTTCGATATAAGCCAACATATAGAAATAAGAGGTTTGCTATAGCAAAGTTAGGCCTTCTTTCTCCTTAAGCAATGAGTGTTTGCTACTTGCCCCCTCCCTCCCCACCTTGGAAGGTTAAGTGCGAGCCTTGTGTGAACAGCCACTTATACTAAAGAAAATAGCCTTTTGTTTCTCTTCCCTGGAATGTTCTCACAAATACACATGACTAGCCCCTCACATTTTCCAGAGTTTTACTCAAGAGTTACCTCCTTAGTGAAGCCCTCGCTGGTTAACCTATCTTTGACTGACTTATTTAGCTTAGCAAAATACTCTCTAGCTCCATCACTGCAAATGGCAGGAATAATATTTCAGTGTGTGTGTGCGTGTGTGTGTGTGTATACCATTTCTTTATTCATTCATTGATCAATGACATTTGGGCTGTTTCCATAGTTTGGCTATTGTATTGTATATCTGCTGCTATAAACATTAAGATGCATTTATCCTTTTGAATTAGTTTTTTTTTAAAATATTTTTTGGGGGTAAATACTAGCAGTGGAATTACTGGACCATAGAGCAATTCTATTTTTAACTTTTTGAGGAACATCCATACTGTTTTCCAGAGTGGTTGCACTAGTTTCATTCTCACCAACAGTGTAAGAGGGTTCCCCTTTCTTCACATCCTTACCAGCACCTGTTGTTTCTTATGTTGCTGATTTTAGCCATTCTGACAAGTATGAGGTATCTCATTGTAGTTTTGATTTGTACTTCTCTGATAACGAGTGATATTGAGCATGTTTTCATGTCCTGTTGACCATCTGTATGTCTTCTTTGGAAAAATGTCTATTCATGTCTTCTGCCCATTTTTAATTGGATTATTCATTCTTGGGGTGTTGAGGTTTAGAAATTCTTTATATATTTTGGATACTAACCCTTTATCAGATATGTCATTTGGAAATATATTTTCCCATTCCCTCAGTTGCCTTTTAGTCTTGTTGATTGTTTCCTTCACTGTGCAGGAGCTTTTTATTTTGATGAAGTCCCAAGAGTTTATATTTGCTTTCGTTTCCCTTGCCTCCAGAGACATATCTGGAAAGAAGTTGCTACAGTCAATATCAAAGAGGTTACTGCCTATGTTCTCAACTAGGAATTTAATGGTTTCATGTCACACATTTAGGTCTTTAATCCATTTTGAATTTATTTTTGTATATGGTATAAGAAAGTGGTCCTGTTTCATTCTTTTGTATGCTGCTGTCCAGTTTTCCCAACACTATTTGTTCAAGAGACTGTCTTTTTCCCATTGTATATTCTTTCCTGCTTTGTCAAAGACTAACCATATAGCTGCAGGTTTATTTCTGAGTTTTCTGTTCTGTCCTATTAATCTATGTGTCTACTTTGTGCCAGTACCATACTGTTTTATTACAGATTTGTAATATAACTTGAAATCTAGAATTGTGATGCCTACAGCTGGGCCCTTCCTTTTCTAGGCTGCTTTGGCTATTTGGGGTCTGTTGTGGTTCCATAAAAATTTTAGTATTGTTCTAGTTCTGTGAAAAATGCTGTTGGTATTTTGATAGCGATTGCAATAAACGTATAGATTGTTTTGAGTAATATACATATTTTAACAATATCTGTTCTTTTGATCCAAGAGCATAGAACGTCTTTTCATTTCTTTGTGTTGTCTTCAGTTTTTTTCATCATTGTTTTATAGCTTTCAGAGTACAGGCCTTTCACCTCTTTGGCTATGTTTATTCCTAGGTTTTTATTGTTTTGGTGCAATATAAATGGAGTTTAAGTCCTTAAATTCTCTTTCTGCTGCTTCATTACTGGTATATAGAAATACAAAAAATTTCTGTTGACTTTATTTCCTGAGATTTAACTGAATTTGTATCAATTCTAGCAATTTTTTGATGGAGTCTTTCAGGCTTTTCTATATAGAATATCATGTCATCTGCAAATAGTGAAAGTTTTACTTCTTTGGCAATCTGGATGCCTTTTGTTTCTTTTTGTTGTCTGACTGCTGAGTTAAGACTCTTCCTAACATTTCTATACCCTCTTTTCCTCCTTTATTTTTTCTCTTTATTATTTTCATTACTTTACAGTTATAGTCTACCTACAAATATTCTTTATTGCTCACTTTCATCACTAAGATGTAGACTCTACAATGGTAGAGAATTTTATCTTTTTATTTTAGTTCTTCATTTCTAGGATCCGGGACAGTACCTGACATATAACAGATGCCCAATAAATTGAATAAATGAATCTCCACCATCATATAAAATCTCCTCTATGTACACAGGTAAACTTTGTTTAAAAAAAAAAAACAACTATCTTCTCAAAACCCTTTGATAGTTTAAAGACAATGACTAAAAGCTGACAAAACATATGATAAAACATTAGGCAATCAATAAAATGCTATAATGTGAATAAATGTTTGTGTCACATGAAAAAACCCTTTAAAAACAATTTTAAAAACAGTAAAAAAAGATGGATTTTGGATGGAAATATTAACAGTCTATATCTTAGCTATCCTTCTTTAAATTTTACAAAGCAGACTCTTTTTTTTTTTTTTTTTCCCCAACTTTACCTTTCTATAAGCCTCCATGAACATACTCAAATTGGTTTGGTCTAGTCATTTCATTGTTTATTCAGATGATATATTAATTTGCTATTACTTTATGGCTCTTGTCTTTCCAACTTAGTTGTGAACTCTCATAAGTCAAGATTATGTTTTAAACAACAGTGATCCTACCACACCTACCTCAGGAATAAATGTATGGTCAACTCTTATTACATATGTGTGTAATGACAGGTTGGTTGACTCACGTGTGGGATTGTGTATGGTAACTTCAGATACAGTAATAGCTTCTGCCATCTTAAGGTTAATTGGCTCTTTAGAGTAACACTAAGGTAATAAGCAAAAAAAAAAAAAATAGCATAGTAAGCATTATTCTACATTCACATGAAATTTAGGGTGTCATAACAGCTCTGATTTAAAAGTTAAAGGGCACCTGGGTGGCTCAGTCAGTTAAGCTTCCCCTCTTCATTTTGGCTCAGGTCATGATCTCACTGTTCAGGAGACTGGCCCAGTGTGAGGTTCTGCAATGGCAGCATGGAGTCTTCTTGGGATTCTCTCTCTCTCTGTCCCTCCCTACACACTCTCTCTCTTCCTCTCAAAATAAATAAACTTTTTTAAAAAATGTTTTTTATTTATTTCTGAGAGAGGGAGTGAGCAGGGGAGGGTCATAGAGAGAGGGAGACACGAATCTGAAGCAGGCTCCAGGCTCTGAGCTGGCTGTCAGCACAGAGCCTTACAAGAGACTCGAACCCATGAACCATGAGATCATGAGCTGAGCCGAAGTCGAACGCCCAAACGACTGAGCCACCCAGGCATCCCTAAATAAGCATTTAAAAAAATAAAAGTTAAGAGTTACATTTACACAAGTGATACATATCTATGAGAAGAAATGCATTCCTCTTTGAAATTATTTTCAAGACATTTACATTGTTTTATGTATCAAATGTAAAAATTTAGGAAAAATGATGGTCTATATCATTAATATTTGTTCAATGCTACAATTTACTTAAGCAGGACTTCAGTATCCAACATTTTGGTTATTTCTAATTTTTTTATTATACTTAGGCCTGTAAAACATGTATTCTAAGCTAAATTTCTGTGTGATTGTAATGTTATAAAAAATTCAGATATTTTTACTTAATAAGCCTTTAAAGAAAGATTATCAGTAATACCCTGTCTCAATCCATATTCTGAGACTTGCTCAAAATTTGGAACTAAAATTTATAGATTAAAGATTATACTTGTTCAAGGCATTTTCATGATAGTGTCAAATGTGTGCTTTTTTCATATATATATTTTAATTAATTAATTATTAATATTTTAGTGAGTTCCTTCTTCCATTTTCAGGTGGGGAGTTTCAGAACACCAACGAGTCAGCACTTGGGATGTCTGTGGTACAGTTTAAACATGTGATTATATTAGAATCCTAAGGGCATTTTGATTTTTTATTGGGAATAAACATTCCTACAGTGATTAAAGTACATGAAATATGATGCATTTTTCCACTAAGTGATAAATAAACATTACCAGAGACAAGCTTTTTCTTTTTTTTTATTTTTTATTTTTTTATTTTTATTTTTTTTACAAATAGTTTATTGTCAAATTAGTTTCCACATAACACTCAGTGCTCATCCCCACAAGTGTCCTCCTCCATGCCCNTACAAATTAATAAGATGCTAATTAATTTTTGTTACAAATGACATAAATGTATTATCTATGGCTGGTCTTATCTGGCTTTGTAGGTAAGAAGTGTAAAATTTTCTGAGTGTGTGAGAGGGAGCAAGGGGAAATCTTTTTTTTTTTTTTTTTTTTACAAATAGTTTATTGTCAAATTAGTTTCCACATAACACTCAGTGCTCATCCCCACAAGTGTCCTCCTCCATGCCCATCCCCCCCTCTCCTCCACATCCATCAGTCCTCAGTTTTTGTCAGCATTCAAGAGTCTCTCATGGTTTGCCTCTCTCCCTTTCCCCCACCATTTCCGCCCTTCTTCTCCCCCTGAGACAAGCTTTTTCTTAAGAGGGAATCTGTGATGAAATTTAATCCTCAAATAGTGAGAACATATAGTTCCTTGAAATAATGATATTTAATGTAGTGCTCAGAATGGCCTTATAATGATCATAAAATGGCTGCCTTTTTTCTCTTCCATGCCAAAATGGTCTCCATCAATGAAGATCAAAATCTGAAGGAATTAAACTTCTAAAAATTATTTCCTTAAGAAAAAGCTTTTGAGAAAAATCTGAATATTGTCCCAAAGAGCAATATTCTGACAGCCAAAGAGAGAAACCAAGCTAAAATGGTAAAGGTATTTATCAGTAGCAAGAATTTCATACCAAAGTATGAAAGAGCAACTAACATAAAGATTACTTTTAAGCTATGACTAAATTAAGAATAAGAGTTATGACAATTTAAAATATGTTAACCATCTTGAATGTTATTCAAGCAACAAGGGCCAAGTATTTAGACATTTTAAGATTTTCAGATGCTCAGAATTTTTACTGGTGTGTTTAAAATGTTCTCTTTTTAATCAAGGAATTCAGTTTTAAAAGCTACTAGTAGAATGAGTGGAGTTATGATAAGTTTTACAGCATTTAAAAATGTTATACCCATACATGTAATTTTTTTTATTTTTAAAAATGTTTCTAATGTTTTAATGTTAAGTGTTTTAATGTTTTTAAATGTATTAATGTTAAATATTTTAAATGCTAGCAGTCAGCACAGAGCCTGATGCGGGGCTCAAACCCACAAACTGTGAGATCATAACCTGAGCAGAAGTCAGACACTTAACCAACTGAGCCACCCAGGCACCCCCATATAATTTCTTTAATGCAATATTAATTTTATATTTTAATAGATCATATTAAGGTCAACTTCAACATAAAAACATCAAGTCAAGCAACAAAAATGTTACTGTTTCTAAAAAAGACTTATTGAGAAACCAAGCAAGGAAAAATAATTTCACAGAAGTAGAATTCCTTGGGATTCTACTTGAAAAGTCAACAACGAAAACACAGAAAGAAATAAGGAAGTAAGGAGGAAATGGAAAAAAGAAAATAAGAGGGGGGAAAAAAAGAATTAAAATATAAGCCTCCGTGTATCACTAATACATATTATTAAAAGCGTATCCCAGTCAGAAAGTTTAGAAGTCCTGCTATGTAAATAAACAGTGGAATTGTAGGTACTTTGTAAAACGGTAACATGGCAAGGTACTTAGTGACATCTTTATGGATGAACCATCACATGGAAGCAACCTGTGTCATAAACAGGAGATGAGATGGTATTTTAGGGGAGGAAGATGAAGTTAAAAAGGGATGTCAAATTTTAGATCTTAGGTTGAGATTCCAAAGAAAATAATAAATCTGCCCAGGATAAATCTGTTCTAATTCTAGGTAGGATACAATTTAGAGAAACTTGTTTTGATACCAAAAGTCCCTGTTTTCATCCTGATCAGAAAGGTAGCATTTGTAAGCTTATATTTTAAAACAAACTCCGTAAAATAACTTTTAGCTACATACCAGATACTTGTTGGAGTAGAGGAGATAGTTTTCTTTGGTGTATGCTAATCTATTTTGGCAAGGGTGGAAAGCAGTTCCTTAAAAAGCAAAGTATCTACCACTTACCAGCTCTTCTTTTAGTATGGAAAAGAGTTCCTTTACTTTAAAATGTATACTTGCATTTCTTCATTTAAATATCAAAAGGAATTATATTTAAATGAAATAAAATTAAAGTTAATATATTTCCAATAACTGGAAAGCCTGTGGTGAATCACTATTCCCAAAAAAATACAGTTAGTAAATGTAAATTATAAATTTATCTTAAAAGACACTTTATGAGCAAAGTATGGGCACACATTACTATTAGTAACTTTTCTTTAGCCAGATGTCTTAAATCCTATGGAGACAAGGTCTTGATTTGGGCAAGGATGAATAAAAAGAACCTTCCCATTCACCACTGTTATAATATTCAGAGGTATCATCTTCAAAACATATTAAATTTTAATTTGCAATTATAAAAAGATTATTATTTCAATGTGAAAGAGTTCTTCATAATTAGGGGAAATGGGAATTTGGGGAAGAGGCCAGCATTTGCAAACAATAAAATTGAGGATTTTCTCATGTTGACACAACATCAAAGCAACTAGCCTTTTATTATGCTGGATGCCAAAAGTTCAAAAGCGGAAGTCAAAATATCCTCATGAGATCACCTGGCATTTATTTCTTTCATATCTCTTTTTAAAGACATGATAGCAATAAGGCACAGAGCACAATGCACTCTAAGACTTCATCTTGTAATAACCATTCCTTTTTAAGAGAAGGACCCTTAGTTACATCAATGAGCATGATTTTGGAATAGAAAAGCCTAACTACAAAGGACAGTCATGTCCTCTGGACTGACACACGTTTCAAAATGTTTAGAAACTAGATGTTATTTGAAATACCACTTCATCAATTAATACTCTTCAAATCGGTTTTAAGATAAAAACTTTGTTTAAAATAATAGTTCTTAAAAAATGTTTGTTTGTTTATTTATTTATTTATTTTGAGAGACGGAAAGAGAGAGTGTAGGGGAGGGGCATAGAGAGAGGAAGAGAGAATCCCAAGCAGGCTCCATATTGTGAGCGGGGAGGCCAACGTGAGGTTTGATTTCACTAAGTCTGAGACAATGATCTGAGTCAAAATCAAGAGTTGAACACTTAACTCACTGAGCCACCCAGGGGTCCCACAGTAATAGTTTTAATTCATCAAATTTCATGTCTCATTATTTAATACAATACACAGTATAATTTATTAGATATCATCTGGGGGCCTAATGATATCTACAACAGTGTCTCATCTGTGTTAAGCTATTATTTTTATTGTTATTTTATGACAGATTATTTAAATAAAATTTAAATAAAATTAAAAAGGTAAAATATATGGTCAGGTTAGATTTGCAAAAAGTTAAACTAGCTGAAAACACATTTACATAGCCATGAATTATTCAGGCGTTGAAGTCATTTACTTTCTGGTTATTTTCAAAGTAATGTGGGATAACTTTTCAATTAGAATATAAAGAGTTTTTCCTCTAATTTTCAAGGCAGTTGATAAAATATGCCTTCTCATGTCTATTAACACTTCTGCCCCATGGCTCCAAAAGCTGCTATGAAGAGTTAGAAAGCTCTGAAAAAGAGACAATTCTCTTTAAATTGAACATAACTGGATTTTTTTCCAGTAGTTAATAGGACTCAGAGACACCCAACAAACAAAAAAATACAATTCATGTGCTTGAAGCAACTGTACTCAGAATTTTTTGCAACTTAATATATCAAATACATCAACAATTTTATGCACACAAACTTTCAGTTCAATGGAGATTACCCTAGCACAAGGGTTGGCACTGAGCATAGAAAGAAGACCAAGTGGGGACACAGAAACAAGATAATAAAAGTTTCATACAGATACAGAAAACAGTGTCTTAAAAAAAAATCTCTCTTAGCAGCTGCCAGCTAAATGTTTCATCAATACCCTCAATGGAAGAATTAACAGTAAACCTCAGGACCACACAGTGGTTATGTAGCTTTGGATTAATTATAGTTAAAGAATTTTCATGTGTGCTTAAATTAACTGTTTAGAAAACTTTAAGTAACTTAGTCTATACAGTCTTTTTCCTCATTAATTTTTTCTGTTTGTACCAAAACCCAACTGTGACATTTTTGGTACTGTGGTTCGGATTCAGAATATTCAAAGCAAAAAAAATCCCTTACAGATGCTGATGGAACAAATATTCCCAGATACCTAAACCACATGTTCTACCAAACCTTCTAATTCGGCAATGTTTCAACACGTCTTTAATGGTCTTCATCAAACAATATCACCAAAAGCAGTTTTCATTAATAGAGTTGGGGAAATGAAGTACATTATTTGCTAGGATATACATGATCAGTAGCTTGATAAATAGAATCATTCTGAAAACAAACGGAAACCGTAAGCGGAGCCCTCCATGTGGCGCTTGGCACTCATCTTGGTTTTGGGAACAGAGGTGGGCTCTTACCACCATCTGCCCACGGGCACGGGGCATGGTCAGAAGGCCTGCCTGTCTGACTTTCCTTGGGCTGAGAGTGAGCCAAAGCAAAACTCCCAACTTTGGAGCCAGAAGAGAGTGGTATTCAGAATCTGCGTCGCTCATTGAGACAAAAAAAAAAAAAGCAAGTGTTAACCAAGTCTGAAAGCAGCATGATGTTGGAATGATCTAGAAGAGTCTGGATTTTTTCAAGTACATTCTTAATGTTTCATATTGTTAATATCCTGAAAATTTGTTAAATGTCGAAAGACTTATTACTATTTTAAGATCCTTTCAATAAACATATGTGTGTGTGTGTATATATATATTATCAAAATCTGACAAGTATTTTGTGAAAATAAGTTATTATTAAATAAGCTATCACTTTGTGCTTGTAGTGGGCAGACAATTCAGAAATGGGATAGAAGCCAAAAGAAAAGAACATAAAAGTAATAGCTGAGGGGAAAAAAAAAATGATGTTCTAGGAAAAGTATTTAAAATTAGTAGCAATCTGGAGTTGGGGTCCAGAGCACAGATGGTTGCTCAGAGCTGCATCTGTAAGGAAAGAATCTGGTGAAGAGACACATCTAAAGGTAGAGCCTATAGGAAGGAATGTCTTCTTCGGGGTGCTGCCCTACCTCCTCTTCTCACACATAGGAAGGAGTTAGATATATTTAACTCTTTTCTGGAAAAAAAATCTTACAACTTTCCCAAGAGAGTTAATGGCTCTTGTCCAACATTTTTAAGAATTTGGGTCATGTGTCTGGATTGTAATTATTTATTTCTCTTTCTCCCAAACCAGAATGTGAGCTTTCTCAGGGTTAGAACAGTATTTTAGTCATCATGGTATTTGTCAAGCCTTATTGCAGGACAATAAGTATCCACTCAGATCTTTCCTATTTTTTTTTTCTCAGAAAGACATGCATTTATTGTCTTTCCCTCAGTAATTTTTTAGAATGATGTTCTTTTTTTTCCCCCTCAGGTTTAGTCCAACTATTTTAGGCTATATATGAATCATGTAAGATAAACACGTTCAAGGGTCCTTTACCCCTGAGCTCTTCCTAATAGGCAGAAGAACCCTGGCTCTGCCTCCAAATTTTTTCCCATTATTTCTAGGCTCATGTAGTGGTTCCTTGTTACAAGGTCTCTCCACAATTGGAACTGACATACTCATGCATCTGGATATGGTTATCATGGTCTCTATTGTCTCTTGACCTTCTAAAACTTCTACCTTCTAGTTCTGAGGTGATGCAAAATAAAACAGAATGGCTGAGTTATTGTCAAGCTTTCAAATCACCAGAGTAAAGTTAGAATAGTGCTACTCTCTTAATAATTGGAATGACATTGTACTAAATGGGCAGGTTGTTCTGGGCAATTCTGTCAGTGAATCAAAAATGTTATGGAAAGGGAGGCTAAAAATAGCTGTTAATCTAACCAAATGAAAGATGAAAATATACTGTGAATTTCTGTATATAGCATGTGTATATTAACACACATACATATTTGCATAAAATTTTTTGGTGCGTACACACACACATGCACACACACATCATGTGTATTTGTATAAACAATCACAAACCGTGCTAACCACTTAGCATTATGTTAGCAAGTGGTTTTCTTCCTAAAGGAAAGCAAGGCCATGCTGGAGGAAAGAAGGGACTAGAGGAAGTCTATTACATGTAGTGTATAGTGTTAAGTCACTACTTGAAAGGACAGAAATAAGTCCAGGGCAAGGTAAAAATAAGGGAAATGGGATAAGACAGGGGAATGTTCTCTCTATAACATTGACAGTATGCAAAAAAGCCAAAAGCATAGGTAGGGCTTGGCCTAGTGAAATCATTTTTTTTTTGTTTAATTCTGTATTCTTGACTCACAGATGGAGGGTAGGGTGAAGGGAAAGTGGTGAGAGGCTGTGGAGGCCCCCGACTGTTAATGCTGGACCACTTCCTTCTTTTGGACACTGTGGCTTTCTCAGAGGTGGTGAAGAAGGAAACCCACTAAAGAGCAGGAATGGAAAGCAGTTGAGTCCTGCAAACCCTGGACGCCTCAGATGTGGCGCTGGCTGGCCGCCATCTGTGGGCCCCGTGGTTACGGCACTGGAGTACCAGTCTTCATCTAAGGGCAAGCTCAGAAAGCTCATCTGGTGAGGCTATGACAGGGTGGCTGTGACATTCAGATGGCAACATCCTGAGGTTTCACCCATGGGCATTAAATAAGGAGGGAAAAGTTCTTCCTCCCGTCTGTTTACCAAATTTTTTATACTCAAAATAACCAGTCTTGTCATCTTCAGAGCTAATGACTTAAGGCAGTGATAAACAAAGTGTCTGTTTGAAATTCAGAGTTTAGTCTCAATGGCTAGGGGGCAACCTTATTTAGCAGCACAAATTATGTCTAAATATGGAAAAAGACAGGTGGTCAGGGTAGAAAATTATACTGAAAGATCTTTTTTCTTTGGGCTAACAGAGCCTCTCTGCAAGTGAGAGAGAACTGGTCACTTATCAGAAAACGGTTGTTCCAAGAGATGACAGGCACACCGGAACGTTCTTTAGAGTCAGGGAACATGGTCCAGTGTTCACTCCGTTAAGTTCTATTTTGAGTCTTTTGTTACTTTACATTCCACAGATGTTTCGATGAAATACAAATTTTAAATGTGAGTGTAAACCTTGATGCTGGTTTGGCGATACTTGGTCCCACAGCACAGGCAGGCTGCGCAACTTTCCAGAGCCAACATTTCTAATCAGAAGAACACAGGACACATCATCTAAACTCCCTAAATACTTTTTGCCTCACGTATACAATGTGGATGATGATGATTCCATCCATGGATGGCTGTTAGAAGACTTCGATGAGAACATGCAAAGGGAAAGATGAAATGTTTATTTGGGGGGAGAACTGTATTCTGATAAAAGCATTTGGAATGCCTAGTGAATAATGACATTAACTACAAAACTGTTAGATGTACTTGGAGAAGAAATATGAAAGATAATCTAGATTCTAGCATTAAGCAGAGGTAACATACAACCCAAGATATGTATGATTTAGTAATGCCTGGCGTGGTGAGTACTGTTGGTGATAAAACTCTTATGAAAGCGACAGTGACATATTCTATAGAGTATGAGAGAGAGACAGAGAGAGAGAGAATCTTAGGCTGGCTCCATGCTCAGCGCAGAGCCTGATGCAGGGCTCAATTCCCTGACACTGGGATCATGACCTAGACCAAAATCAAGAGTCGGTCACTCAACCGAGCAGACCCAGGTGTCCCAGCAATTTTCCATTTCTATTGTAACTGTGTCTGTTCATTTATTTATTCCTTACAAAATGTTTATGAAACCTCCACTCTGTGTCACAAACCTAGTAAACAATGAGGGACACAGATACCGACTTCATGTTCTTTACAGTCACCTGGCTTACACAGATAGGACTGGGAAGATGGTTTAAAGCCAAGGTCTACAAATACCCACCCCATAGACTCTTTGAATTCAATACAAAGTGCACAGCCATTTACCACCCCTACCAACTTTATGGAAGAGCCTGGAGGAAAGACACAGCCTTCTAGAGGTCCCAAGATGTGCCCAAGGTCACACAACTTTGAGTGGCAAGGCTGTCTGGAGCAGATCCCAGATGAGGCACTACACCGTTACACCTCTGTTTTTCAAATATTCATTTCTTTTCACCTGAATAGTAAAACTCTTCACTTAAATTACATGTTACTGGAAATCCCAATATAAAAATAGATGAAAGCAAAAGTTCTCCATTAGAATCAGGCCCAGAGTATGCTAGGTGTCTGTCCTCACCCTTTCAATGGTCACCATGTCACTTAGTGACAGAATCTTCAGGCTCTTGAGGACAAGGTTCTGTACTATTTCTCATATAAAAAACAACTTGGATGAAAGATCTAAAACAGAAAACAAGATATGCACTTGGTTCTTGCTATGGGCTAAATGTTTGCCCTCCCCCTCTGGCCCCCATTCATATGTTGAAGACTTAATTTTCAATATGATGGCACTTGGAGGTGGAGCCTTTGTGAGGTGATCAGGTTTAGAGGAAGTCATAAGTGTAGAGGCGCTGAGGGTTTGTGATGTAATTAGTTTCCTTATAAGAAGAGGAAGTGACCAGACTCCTCTCTCTGCTGTGAGTTTAGAGCAAGAAGTCAGTCGCCTGTCTACAGACTAGTAAGAGGCCTCACCAGACACCTGCCAGCACTGGGATCTTGGACTTCCCAGCCTCCAGGACCATGAGAGATAAATGTCTGTTGTTTGAGGCACCCAGTCTTCAGTATTTTATTATAGCAGCATGAACTAAGGCAGTGGTATTGTTTTTGTATTCAGCTACATGAGAGTAAAGAAAGGGAGGATCACACTAAACAGAAGAAAGAACAGGCATTCACTTCATGCTATTGAAACTTACATAATTGGGGTGACAGGGTGCCTCAGTCAATTGAGTGTTCAACTCTTGATTTTGGCTCAGGTCATGATCTCACAGTTCGTGGGATCAAGCCCCCGCTCTGTGAAGAAAATGCGGAGTCTGCTTAGGTTTCTCTCTCTCCCTTTCTGCCCCTACCCTTTTAACACACTCTCTTTTCTCAAAATAAATAAACTTAAAAAATATTTTTAAAAATCCTTGCATAGTCATTTTTTTCTCCAAAGCAAACTTTAGAAAGGGACTTTAAACATTTTCAAAAGAGTTCCTCCTTTTTTTTTTTTTTTTTTAATTTATTTCTAGGAGAGAGAGAGAGACAGCATGAGCAGGGGAGGGTCAGAGAGAGAGGGAATGACAGACTCTGAAACAGGCTCCAGGCTCTGAGCCGGCAGTCAGCACAGAGCCCGACGCGGGGCTCGAACCCACGAACCACGAGATCACGACCTAAGCGAAAGTCGGATGCCCAGCCGACTAAGCCACCCAGGAACCCCAAAAGAGTTCCTCCTTTGCATGCTAATCAACTTGTGTCTACAACTACTATATTAATATAGCAGAAAACTTAGAAGCCCCAAGTTAAACTTGAAATCACACCCTACACTCTTAGAACTAAACAAACAAAAACAGACAAAAAACAAAACCAGACAAATGAAAACAAACAAAACAAAGTGAAACACCAAACAACAAATTGAAGCAACAGAGTAAGTAAACCAGGAAAACAAAAAGTTGTTTTTTGAAATCTTTAGTTAAAGTGCTAGTCAAAAGGGGAGATTTCAAATAGTTAGTGGTCTTCATTTGTTTTAAACTTAAAGAGATTGTTTGATGTCTGTGATTAATACATTTGGCTCTTTTGTATGAGAATTTATATCTTATGTTAGAATATATGTTGTAGATAACATAAATTTATATTGGACACTGCTTGTTGGAAGATATGTGGACATTCATTTTCAAAACATTTCTTTCCATTTAATAAATATATCCAAAAATCTCCTTTTTCTTGTAATAGAGTTCTTCATGCATCCTATTTTTCTCCCTTAAATGAAAGGAAAGAATGTTCTATTTTGAATCTTTTGTTATTTTGTATTCCACAGCTTTTCCAATAAAATTTTTTAAATTGCAAATGTAAAGATTGATGCTGATTTTGTAATATTTGTTTCATAGTGTGGGTGGCCCCTATATACTTCCCATAGCCAATATTCGTTATCAGAAGAACTATTTATTATCCCTCATAAACGTTTTTAAATAGGTAAAGACACTTTAGTTTGATAGATGTGCCTGAATCAATATTAGTATCTTTCTATCTTCACTGTGAATAATGTCCCAAATAGGTTTATCACAGACAGAACACCCAGTATCAGTACATGATAATATTTAAAATCACCTACTAAATAAAGCAGTTTTGAAATTGCAGTTACACCTTTTACTAAGAAATCTTTGATAGGAAGTAGAACTTTTCAAAAAATAATATTTGAGGGGCATCTGGGTGGCTCAGTCAATTATGTGTCCAACTTCAACTCAGGTCATGATTTCACGGTTCATGATACTAATTCTGATACTTCTTCCTATGTAAAGTTTTCTTAAATGCATATGCCAATCTTCTACTTACTATCTCCTGATGGCTTCTGTTGCATTCGGGATACAATTCAATCTCTACAACATGGCATACAGACTCTTTGTGATATCGCTCTAGTCTCATTTATGAATAAATTTCAACAGATAATTGATAATAATTTATAATGTACAGGCAGTGGGCCAAAATGTTAAATCAGAAAGGCAAGGTGTCTATCATTGTGGAATTTGCATTCTTTTCTTTTTTAAAGATTTATTTATTTATTTATTTATTTATTTTTAATGGTTGTTTATTTGAGAGTGAGAGTGCATGTTGGGGAGGGGCAGAGAGAGAGGGAGACACAGAATCAGAAGCAGGCTCCAGGCTCTGAGCTGTCAGCACAGAGCCCCATGCGGGACTTGAACTCACAAACTGTGAGGTCATGACCTGAGCTGAAGTTGGCCGCTTAACCGACTGAGCCACCCAGGGGCCCTAAAGATTTATTTTTAATTAGCCTCTACATTCAACTTTGGGCTCAAACCCACAACCCTGAGATTGAGTCATATGCTGTACCAACTAAGCCAGTCAGAAGCCCCATGGAACTTGCATTTTAATGGGAAAGATAGATGATAATAAACAAATACATTGAGAAGATAATTTCAGATAGTGATATGGAGAAAATAAAGCAGGAATATATAAGAGTTGTAGGGAGAGGGTGAATCAAGAAAGACATCTTTAAGAAAAGGATGTTTCAACAGAGCCTGCGTGATATTAGCCAAGTTTGAACCCAAGGGAAAAGTATTAAAAAGAGGAACTGCAAATGCCAAAGCCAGGAATGAGGTAGGTAAAACACATGGTTGCTGATGAGCTCAGAGAAATAGTCAGGGCCAGGTCAAGCAGGGTCTAACTGGCTAGGCTATGTGAAATTTGGATTTTCTTCTTAGTGTATTAGGAAGATACAGAATAGTTTTAACCAGAGGAAATAATGCTCTGACATATTTTTACATGATTATCTTGGCTGCTGGGAGAAGAATGGATTTTAATGTTACAAAAATAGAAGTTGGGAGAGGAAACCATTGCAGTAGTAACTTCATCTCCAGCCACTGCTACGTATCTTCTCTTTTCTCTGGATGTAATTTTGCAGAATGGTTTTTCCACTGGCTAACATAGAGGAGCTGGAAATGGAATTCTGTTTTATAGGTAAAGATTATATTTTCAGCACTGATGTTTTAGTGATGTGAAAGTCAAAAGATATAAATGTTTTTAAAATGAAGCAATATCAGTTGTGTTAAGTGTAACATTCATTAATTCATTTCACTCATTCATCTGCAAAACTGCTAATTTCTGGGATTAGAGGAGTGGCAAAAATAATAGCTAAATAATACTAACAGTAGCTAAAATATATAGGGCATTTACTAGGTAGTAAGCTTTTTACATACTCTATACATATAGCAACTCATTTTTTCTAACAACAGCTCTATGAACTGTATTATTATTTGCCATTTTTTAACTCGGGCAGCAAAAACAGGGAGGTTAGAAACTTCATTGTCTTTCAGCTAGTACATATATAGGACCGGAAACCTAGGGAGTCTAGCTCTAGAGCCTGCATTCTTATCCATCTACTCCATAATGCCTCTTTGAAAAATAAAACATAGTACTTATTTTCATGGAATCTACTATCCAGTTCATTAAGATTATGAGGAAAGGGGCGCCTGGGTGGCTCAGTCGGTTAAGCATCTGACTTCAGCTCAGGTCATGATCTCATGGTTCATGGGTTCAAGCCCTGCGTCAGTCTCTGTGTTGACAGCTAGCTCAGAGCCTGGAACCTGCTTTGGATTCTGTGTCTCCTTCTCTCTCTGACCCTCCTTTGCTCATGCTGTCTCTGCCTCTCTCTCTCTCTCCCTCTCTCTCTCCCTTCTCTCTCTCTCTCAGAAATAAATTTTAAGAAACATTAAAAAAAGATCATAAGGAAACATGGTCATGGTTATTGCAAAGTAAATTTTTTGATAACCTGAGATATTGACATTCCCTTAATAATTTTAATGAGTTAAGAAAGAAAAGATATCAGAACATAGAAGCCATGGGTTTGGCCATTTATTTGAGAAATTGGCCAATTAAAGGAAGAATATCATAAAATAGGAGCAAGAGGTGGAAAGAATTTTTTCTTACAAATGGAAGGCTCTGAATAAATCTGGAGGTAGGGCAAAAGTGTCATTTGAAAAATAAGAATAGAAAGTTTAAAAACAGGAAGCAATAATATATCCAGAAGTCCCTCTAGGTAGGGATGATCTAACTTCAGCCAGAGGAAATATATATAGGATAGGGCAGAAAATTTTGTCAACTAGGTTTGAAGCAAAGAGGAAGAGGGGTGACCAGAAATAAAATGAAGTAAAAATTAAAGAGAATAAGTAATTCACATTATATGGCCAATATACAATAGAAACATCTTAGATGTTAATAGGTGTTTCTATTAATATGGCCATATAATGGGCCATGATAACGTAACAAAGTTCATTAAATGGTATTGAATCTCCATATAGGTAAAATATCCAATGTTCCTTGCTGAATCAATACTGGAAGATAATAACAGAACTATATTTATAATTTTTCACCTGACAAAGAAATATTCATACTTATATAAAAGTATTTTGTATATGAAATATAGAGCACACCATCAGACGTTCAGCTATTTTCATTTTGTTTTTAGATTATCTTTATGAAACCCCACAACTTAAAAACCCCTTCAGCCATTCTCAAATAGAGTCTGTCTAGTTTAGAGGCCTAATAATTTTAATCAACATCAGATGTGAGAGAACAGTGGTGTTTCAGATGGGATTACTCTGCTATGGAAGCACACTTGCTAGTCACGTCAGATTTTGGGTAACCCAATGTTGTCCATTGTGGTTAATACATAGCCACATGTATAGGCCACTTATATCTGAATATACATAGCACAGAGCTGATTTTGAAGTTCTGAATTGATGGACGAATATAGAAGTAATCAGAAAACACAAAGAACATGAAAATGCTACCAGAACTTCTGCACGAACCAGTGTAATTGGTGAGATGTGCACCAATGTATCTGAATGTTCATTACTCCACTGGGATTGGGTGTTACGCATCATTGTCAAGAACAGGTGTTGGCATCATTTACAGCTCATTCATCATCAGGCTGCAGCAGTGTTAACATATGCTGCTTTACTGCTAATCGTGTTTGCTTATACAATCAATGTTGATCTGCCCTTCATCATGCCGAAGAGATAAATGTTAGCTGAGAAGAAACAAACCTGGAGCATCATATTATGTACTTACCCAGGTTCATGCTATCACTTCCCCATTCCCCCCAGGCAAATTCCCATACCCAAGACCTGTAGAATATCAAAGATTTCAAATTCAAGATTTTGAGCCAATTTAAAACTACAGAGAAAGTATTTTTTGAAGAATTACACTTCGCATGAACTTACTGGAGAACTCCTGGTTAAATCCTTAAATTCTAATATTGACTGTATGTCACTGATTTAACTATAGATCACTGGATCAATGGCATTCCATTTAACAGAGACTATTTAGAGATTAGGATTTAAAGACAATTAAATCTGAATTATGAACAGCCAGTCTTGCTATTAAAGTATAAGATCAGAATGAAATGTTTAGCATTTAGTAAAACCAGGAGGCATATAATCAGATCTATACAGCAATATGTTACACATATTTATTGATTAGGTTCTGTCAGATTTAATGAAAAGACTCACATGCAGACTTTCCCCCCCTTCTAGTATAGCTGTGGTTTTCATTAAGCTTACCACTTCAATTCAGCTTAACAAACTAGAATCTGTTAATTAAGTAGTTCATTCAGGATCTCTAATTTGCAATTTGCATACCAACTGTTAGTTCTTAAATAGATTTTCTAAAATGTTTAGAGAAAGTTTCTCCTGAAATGTTTATCTCATTTTTTTCTTATGTCAACAAAAGTTTTGCTAAGTAAGTTTCAACGTAAGCTCATTGCAAATTTAATAATTTCTAAATCAGGAGTGAAAAATTCAAGCTATAATACCAAGTAAATTTTAGGAGCTAGATAATTTTTTGTTGTTATTTCAGGGTTTTGTTTTCGTCTTTGTTTTGGTGTGTATGTGTGTGATATATGAGGACTTGCTTATGCCTGCATCTCCTTTTTCGTTTAGTTTTTTGCCAAGTCTTTCTCTTGTGTTATTTTTTCCTTTGGTTCTGGCTTGGATTCCACTTTCTGTGGCTTTTGCATTTGACTTTCAGGTCTCTGATCGTAGCCAATTTGGTATCTGTTACTCTTTCTGTCTTTCCTGTGCACTGGTATAATTTGTTCTTGAGATAGAGCACTGGTTATTTGATGAACCTCTAGTATCTTACACTTTCCCTCTTCTGTTAAATTTTTCTTAGTGATTTCTTCCTTTGTAGTCTAATTTTATGACAATCTTCTTTATTCAATATTATTATTTTTATTTTATTTACTTTATTTTCTAAGATCTTTAATCTTATCATTATGTCCGTAAGACTATATGAATATTAATACTATTTTTCACTTTCACTCAAATAGTATATGAATCATTTAAGCAGAGTATTTGTCTTAGGCTATTCAACCACTTACCAGAAAGAGTCATATTGTACTATGAGGTTGAACTGTCAGACAATTTGGAGTAGTGATTAAGGACACAGACTTTCGAGTTCTGTTATTCAGGTTCAAATCCTGGCTCTTCTATTAGTAATACCAAAAGATAAACTGAGGCATATTAAATACTTTATGTTTACTTAGATAAAAATCGATTCAGTTAAATCAGGCAGCATCAAACAGGAAGTGGTTTAGGAACACTGCACTATCATTAGCAAGGGAAAGACTTTTATAGAGAAAGTGGAGAAGCAAGGAAAGGAAATTATATTTTGGCTACAGCTCAAGCATTTGCCTTAATCGAGAGAAGCTAGTTGTGATTGGTTGTTCTTAACCTTGGGTAATTCTAGGGTTAGGTTTTGGTTTGCTTAAACCTCCTCTTGGCCTCCTTGTTTCATTAATTGAACACTAGTTATGTATTCTTAGGAATATTACTTAATCTCCCTGTTTCTTAAATTTCCTTAACTGCAACAACTTCAGTTGTTGTGAAGATATAGTTAAAATATGTAAAACACTGAAAATAGTGCCTGAAACATTTTAAGTTTATTTTTTTAATTTTTAAAAAATTATTTCTGAGAGAGAGAGAGAGACAGCATGAGCAGGGGAGGGTCAGAGAGAGAGGGAGACACAGAATCTGAAACAGACTCCAGGCTCTGAGCTGGCTGTCAGCACAGAACCCGACGCAGGGCTTGAACCCACTAACCGTGAGATCATGACCTGAGCTGAAATCGGATGCCCCACCGACTGAGCCACCCAGGCGCCTCATTTTAAGTTTATTTTTGAAAGCATTTACTTAGGTTTGAGTTTTCCCATTAGTATTTAACTGTTATTATTATTATTATTTCAAAAATGAAACAGTTGTCTTTGTGTGTGTGTGTGTGTGTGTGTGTGTGTGTGTACGTATGTTCGGGCACGTGCGCTATTCAGTGTGTTGAACGTTACCATTTAGGAATTCAAAATGCTCTCTTAAGTTCCAAGAGTGGTTTCGTCCATAACCCAATACTTCCCCTCACTTCTGCCTGTATGTCCTCTATTTGTAGTCCCAGAGAACTGACTTTTGCTTAGTAAGCCTCAGTGTTCTCTGGAAAGATTATTTTCCCAACAGAAGCAGAGAAGAGTGGGTAGTAGACCACATACACCATGTCTCTGGACATTTAACAGTCCTTTATAGAACTAAATGAGAGATTTCCAGCATCCAGAAAAGAAAATTGCCGATAAGCACATGTTCACTCATACTTGCCATGCATTCAGATGTCAAAAAAATCAGGCTGACAAAGGTATATGTAACTCTTAGCCTGTTTTTTCTATGAGACTTCCAATTCTAGAATATATGGACACATATCATAATTCTTTTTATAAATGTTAAAATACTGCTGTAATTGATAGCTACCTATATCCCTGCAGCACAATCATACCAAATTAAACCTGAATAATGCACTGTGCTTCATGCTGCTTCTGATTACTATAGGAGAAGTTATATTTAAATAAAATGAAAAAATAAGTCATGTCACTAAGTTGAGAGTGAGGCGTTCTCTCCCACAGATCTTTAAATAAAAATCCTCGCCTTCAGCAATCTTAATACAAATCACACAATAGGATAATAATATTAGTCCTTTTACTTTACATCTACTGCAAAAAATAACTAAAAAAAAATAATTTTAGCCCCTAGGTGATTCTTTAAATTCATTTATCATCACAAAACTATAATCTCCCATAGAGCAGGGAACCATGACCAGTCAGTCCCATAACCTAGAGTGATATATACTCAGGAAGTATTTACTGATGAAGTGAATGAGGAAACAAAAGCATACAGGTTCTCAGAAAGATCTCAATGGTCACTAACTTATTAAGGACTAGGTATTACTATAGTAAAGGCTACTATCATGCTCCATATTTTAATTTTGTATTTGCTTTTTTTGTTGCATTCAACTTTGCCTTTTTGAACCCCATTTCATATTTTCCCATGATTCTATGATTCGCCAAGTATGTATCTATGAGATATGGGTTTGGCTTGTTAGAAGAAATCTGGTATAAAAATGTTCATCTGTACATTTAAGATTTGTGAACTTACTGGCTCTGAGTCAATGGAAGTTTTACTCTATAAAATGTTTGGAAGCCTGCCCATGCCTTTCAACTGAAATGTGTTTGATATTACTGCTTTCCTAGTTCCTTGCTGAGAGTCTCCATATTTCATTGCAGGTTGGATAAAGAGGTCTGAGTAATCTGAGAGTGACACAACATCTTGGTAGAAAGTAAGATTTGACAGAAACAGAGTCACTTGTCAGGTCAGTATTTTCCATTCAATAAAGTTGATATTGTTGACAATAGCCTTTAGGCATTGCATTATTGTGCTAAAAATAGCTATAACTTTTTCTCATTATTTTCTTCTTTTTCAAAAATACAAATAGTTTATAAAATATAGTTTATTTTTTTCCTTTATGTGACAGTATTTTCTCCTCTTTCAGATGTTTCATATTTAGAATGTGTATTACCCATTTCTACATGTTTCCCTCTTGGCTCAAAGTCATAGCTTTAGGGAAAGAGCTTATCCATTCAATATAAGTAATAGGAAGTAGATAGAATTATTGACTTCATTTAAAATCTATGCCATCTTTGATTTTCACCACAAATTTCTACAAATGTGGTAGTACAGTTTTTTCCAAAAATGGAGTAATGGGAAGGTTGTGACTACTTATCATATTTATAGTGTACAGTATACATTTGTATTTTAGCCATCAAAGATTATCATGAGTGATATCACATTGCACCAAGGCAAAATGAACATGGTTAAAAAGTACAGATTTGGCTTTTAAAAAAAAATGGGATTACATTTTTTTCAGAACCTTTTTAGTCTTTCATGAATATGAGTTCTATATGGATAGCGCACATAAAATCTTTCCTAACCAACAAATATCATAAACAATGCTTTCCAAATACCATATAAACACCAATAGGTTATGGAAAGCAAAGTGATAGGCATAAAATGATTTAATATGGTACTGTGTCACGTACAATACTACAGACAGTTTGATTTGGAGACACAAGGTTAACCAGTCTCCCAAAAGATTTAAGGAAAAGGAAAAAAGTAAAGTTGATATAGAAGGGTTGAGCAAGATTTCAAAGATAAGGAAGATAGGAGAGACCAGGAAAAAAAAAAACAGTAAAGTAAAAATAAACACAAGATAATAGAGAATGTGAATAAGAGAATAAAATAAGAAAGATGATTACTTTTGAAATCTCTTAGGGGTCTGTGTTCTCATCTTATTTTATCTTATCTCTGAAGGCAAAAAATTACCTTTGAATACCTAATTATCAACCTATTACATAGTAGAAAAGAAATATTGTGTCTTAAGAAAATCTTTTACATATATAGTATTTTGAAATTGAAAGACCTACAAGTATCTTAGAGGAATTTTCCCTTGCAAATATTCAAATAAGTGTGGTGTGTTACTAATTAAATTGCTTGCATAATTTATCTTCTCATTTATCTTCACCATGGGAAAAATATCCATGGATGAACATTTTCTTTAAATACTTCTTCCCCCACTTTGTTTCAATAAAATGCAAGTTATAATTTTTTTTTCCATTTTTTTAATGTTTATTTATTACTGAGGGACAGAAAGAGACAGAGCATGAGCACAGAATCTGAAGTAGTCTCCAAGCTCTGAGCTGTCAGTGCAGAACCGGACACCGGGCTCGAACTCACAAACCACAAGATCATGACCTGAGCCAAAGTTGGAGACTTAAGCAACTGAGCCACCCAGGCACCCCAATAAAATGCAACTTATGAAGGTAAACTTTAATGGTTGGAAAAAAGTTAATTTGGTTGCGGTTAGAGGGACATTGCTTGATTCAAGGAAATATATATCTACAAATATTACATATATAACATATATATTATATATATATCACATATATAAGATATATTTTATGTTATATTACATATATACATATACACACATATTTTATGTATTATATGTATTACATATATATACATATACCTATATACACATATACATATGTTGTGTGTGATGAGAACACAGAGGCTCATGGGACTATCTTTGGTGCATATCAAGTGCACACCTCAAGGAAAAAGAAGAAGGAGAGAGGTTCAGAAGGGGAGAGAAGGAGAAGAGGAAGAGAGAAGGAAAAGTAGAAAACAAACTCAAAACTGTTTTACAAGTAGCCATTTTTGTCAGGTCCCATTTCCTCATTATGTGCTTAGAATATTTGAAAGTTTATAAAATCAATTACTTACTACGTTCATCTGTAGCCTCTTAAGTATTAAAGGTTACTACCTAAGGAAATTCCATTTTGCATGGCAAATAACCAATTAAAAAATGACTTTCAAAAAAGCTTATGTTTAAAGTCAAAAATTTCTTGGGACATAAAAATACAGAGACTAAAAACTATTACTGTTAAAAATTTTTGGTATTTCATACTTTTAATTACAAAACTATCTCTTCATTTTCTCAAATATTAATGGTCATGTTAAATATTAAAATAGAAATATTAAATTAAACCTTGGAAATTCCCACTCTAGGAAACAGCCCAAAAGTCATCTTTCTCATTTATTGCTTGATTTTACTATTGTGGTTTAAAAATTATTTATGGTGAATTGCAGACTTCAGTTTGTCCTTCTACTGTTATTACGCTACAATATCTGATGTCTCTGAAACTAAGAATCACAATTTCTTTGATGCTGCTGTTAATCTCTTTTCCCAAAGCTTTTGTTTGGATAGGATGGAAGAACCAAATTGAAATTAATCTCAAGAAAAAAAATTAAAAGCAAAAACCAGGGTAGAGCCAAAAATAACGTAAGCGGTCCTCCTGCATTCAATCTTCCTTAAGTGTTCTGCCAGTGCACTCTCAGTGTGTATATTCAATTACTATCAAGGGGCTGTAAATTATGTGACACATTTTGAGTGGTCTAATGTCCACCAGGGAAATGAGATGGATGCCGCAATGATTTCCATTTGCTCACTGACTTTGAACTCAAACTACCAATGGATCTCACTTGACTGAATTTTCTGCTTGAAAGATTTGAATGTATATGTCATAAATAAAAAAAGATACTATCTATAAGTCTATAAAAATTTTTATATGGCTTTTTGGTTTGGTGAATGACAGTTTCGCTATATTCCTAATACTTTAGTTATGACCAGTTAATGGTTTCACAACTTTTGTATTTTTCTGTATAAAGCTGGCAAAGGCTTCTCCCACCCTCTCTCTGCACAAGGAGTACATTCAGGGCTTTTGGGAATTGTATTGTGGAAAGCCTTGAAGTGGAGGGAGGTAAAGAAAGAGCTGCCAATCAGGCCCAGGGGTTTTGTTCATTCCAAAGATAATGTAAAAGGCAACCATCAGCCTTGCTGATGAGGCTTCTGATTTGTCTCTTAGAAGACTATTAGGACCCAGCTGTTTGATTACCCCTTCCATCCAGAGACTATAGGGAACATTTCTGCAGCTACCAGTTGGTACGAAACATTACTTTGGTTCTAAATTTGACAATCCATGAGTCACATGCCCACACTTCTGGGATATACAAGCTTTGAGTCTCAAGATGTAGCACAGACTTTGAATTCTATTTTATGTGTATATTCAATGCCTGTTTGGAGCTAAATTGAGAGCTTTTGTGGGAGACATTCTAATTTCTTTGTTTTATATGCCAATAATTTTTTAAACAAAATAACCATTTCCCCAAATGATTATAAAAGAACTGAAATGAAGCTGAATGATTATGAAGTTCAACACTATCATTTTATAATTGAGGGCATTCAGAGTTGTGAATTGATTCACTCAAAGTTGCATTATGTTATGCTGTTTCAATGCCAGATTTACCCTGATAAATTGGTTGTTTCTACCTTCCTATCCACTAACCTATTCATCAGCAGCATTGAGAGTAGTCAAGAATATCTCAAGAATATATCTGGGGGGGTGGGGAGGGGGTATTATTAAATTATTCCTACCTGAAATTCAAGATATTTGAATGAATTTAATTTTTTTTCTCAAAGTAGTCATAAAACAAGTTGCCAGAATGCTCAAGATTAAGGACCCAACATAAATTTAATCAATCTGAACAAGAATTTTATACTCTTTCATTGAAGATGCAGCAACAGCTGATTTTACTAGTTGTGTTAGGAGAGTTTTAATCTGTAAAACAGTGATATTTTATATTCAACACATAACATTACAATCCTTAACCATTATTAATGATAAAGTCCTCCTTTAGTCTATATAACATATAAATAAGGAGTACAGGCCCTCCCAGAATCAATAATGCTAGTCTTTTGTAAATAGGTTAAACATTTCAATTCAGAGAGTAATAGGACTCTGGTAAAATTATGTTACTATATTAATATGCTCATGTACTTCAATTCATCTGTGGAGTAAAATGGGTCCTTTTTTTAAATATTGTATGGCATATACATACATATATACTACTCCTACATTTTACCTTATTTTCCAGATGATGGTTGTCTAGTTCTTTTATAGTAGGGGAAAAACAAAACTATCATACACACAAGAAAACTGCTTTTGGAAATGTGAAGTTATCATTTAAGAGGAGACAGTTGATAATTTTATTTTTATATGTGGAGATATTTAATTAGGTATCTAAACATTTTTATATTTAGCCTCTATTAAAATGATAGCTGTATACATTATCATACTTGGATTAAAGGTAAAGGTTGTACTGTAACTATCTGCCTCTACAAAACTGAGTATAATAATGATACATTATGAACTCTTGCAAATATAGAATTAAGAATGCAAACTAAAGTTATAAAATAATTTTTTAATGTTAATTTATTTTGAGATGAGGGAGGGAGAGTGCAGAGAAAGAGGGAGACCTGAGCCTAACACGGGGCTCGATCTCACAACCATGAGATCATGACCCGAGCGGAAATCAAGACTCGGACTCTTAACCGATTGAGCCACCCAGACACCCTGTAAAAGTCATATAATAATTATAAAGCGGTGTGCTCATTTCTTTATAACAAATATTTCACATTTACATCTTAGTCATTTCAAATTGTTTGAAAAAAAATTTTTTTTTTGAAAATTGAACACTGAAAAAACCTATAAGACCTAGAAAATATCGAATACTTTTAAACTTAGAAATCTCACATATTCAAAATTTTGACTGTAAATTACTATCAAATTTGATCCCCAAAACATACATTTGGATTATAAAAAAATTGTCCTTCTAAGTGCATCATTTTGAAGTTTGGGTCTATTTCTCAGTTTAGGTTTAGACTAGAAAGTATAGTTAACTAGAAAAAAAAAAGATTAAAAGATTATGTAAAAGCAGCCATATTAATTAACAGATTAAAACTTTACAGGACATACAAATATGTGTGATGAAATGAATCTTTCAAATATGATCATTTTATAAAATGATGGCAGGGAAGATCATTGGAAATGATCAAATATACATAGCACTTTGATGTAAAATATATCACAATAACATGCCTTGCAATATTAAACATATCATTAAAGGACTGAATTCTGGGTTCCTTCCAATGTTCTAATTGGCATTGTTCCTGTTTTCTTCATTTATTTCAGCCACCTGACAGTTCTCATCCACATCCCTAAGTTCAAGCGTCTGAGATTTAGAATCAACCTAAATTTGAACATTCTTACAATTATATTTAGTTTAAGATGTTAGTTAGGTTATTAATTTCCTAATTTTACTTTTTTGCATAAAGACGTGCTAACATATAAGTATTTAAGAAAATCTAAAGGAAAACACCGTGTCTTAGGCTTATTTCCAGCTCCCCCACTGGGGGAGAAAATGATGGCAACACTATTTTCCTCAAGGTTACTCATTCATGCAAACCTGAGTATAAGTTCAAACAAATAAAGATATCATGAATTCTCATCTCTCTGTCAGAGTTTGAGTCTGTTCTTATATTACCCGAGGTTATAAAAGGACAAAGAACTATTTCTTCAACAAACTTAACAGGAAAAATGGAGAGAATGATGACTCAGAACCTTTCCTTTATTCAAGAAAAACTCTGACATCTTTAAAGTCTCAAGACGTACTTCCAAGATTTTTTAAGATTCACGTTCTAATATAGTGTCAATTGGATAGAAAATAACACACTCTTAATTGTGATGTGTCTTTACATTTTTTACATCCTTCCTTTTTCTTTTCTTAATATTTGTTTATTTATTTGCTGGGGGAGGGGCAGAGAGAGAGGGAGACAGAATCCCAAGCAGGCTCTGCTCTGTCAGAGCAGAACCCGATGCAGGGCTCAAACTCACTAACCGGGAGATAATGAGCTGAAATTAATAATCAAACACTGAACCCACCACGCCACCCATGGACCCCACCCTTCCTTTTTCTAACGCTCATTACCTATTGGTGAATACTCCCACACCCAACCTCAAGGCTGGGAACTCAAGGGACACTTTGTTGTTTCCTTAAAATCAAGGTCCTACAAAAAAACTTTGTAGACCTTAGCAAGTTTGCCATACTTGGGAGATGATTCAATTGATGGGATTACCTTAACATGACAAAGTAACAAGTAGGGGAGCACCAATTTCATTCCAGACAATGACTCTGTTCTACAAAATTATCAAGGTGTGATCTGTATATGATTTATCTCATATCTATCATCTAAATCTAGGTAATCTTTTACTTTTACTTTACAACTCTGAGCCTAGAGCCTGCTTCAGATTCTCTATCTCCCTCTCTCTTTGCCCCTCCCCTGCCCATGTTGTGTCTTACTCTCTCTAATATAAATAAACATTAAAAAAGTTTTTAAAAATCTTCCACCAAATCAACTAATGACTAACTTCTCTACAAGGAAAAGGGTGTTATCTTCACCTTCGATTGACATGTTATTTATCCATTAATCACATGGTCTCATAATGTTATGTTCATATTTCACAAATGAATAAGCTCAGCACAGTAAAATCCCAATAAGATGAACTACTATGGGAGTGGGAGGGACCTGGTGCCCAGGCTAAAAACCGAATGTTCACAACTGACTAGCGACAATGTGTTTTTGAAATAATAGTTATAAAAGTACACAAGAGGAAGATGTGTCTACAGGAGAATTTTAAAGCTTTACAAGAATTCATTCCCTCCTCCTCTGTGTAGGATTCTATTGAATGCATATGGAGTGTCAGGCGTGAAGCTGGCATAAGTTCACTTATAGATACAATAAATAAAATGGTTCTAAGCATTTTAAAATTACTTGACAAGGCTATAGGCCAAGTGACAGCCACGCACAGTTCAAAACATCAAGCTCAATGTTTTGGGGAAAATATTATTAAAACACATGAAGAAATAGACATCTGTGAAATATTTTAAGACATTGCAGTCTGTAACAGTGAGTTATATTAAAATATATATTTATAAGCAAAATTCCTCTGATGTCCTTGAGATGCACATGTAAAAACACATTCCCAATGGATTCCATATGCTGCTCGACACTAATTACATACGTAGTTATATTTACACAAAACTAAATAAGAAGTCTCATTAGCATTAGATTAAATTTATGGAGCCAATCTTAGTCTTCTTTCCTTTTTTCAACTATGTAACACACTGACACTCTTCAAAGATATTAGATTCACTCACAATATAAAAGAACTCTTAAGATACTACTACTTCTTATCTCAAAACTAAAAATGGTCTCAAAAGTCTGTCACTTGCGGAGGGCACATGATGAACTCTCAAACCAAGTGGCAATTTTCAACAAAAGACTTTTCAAAAGAGACAGCTTAATAAAAACATACATTTTTTTGAACTTTAATGTAAATGGAATTTAAGTTTTGGTTGAACTTCACTGGAGAATTATCAAATAGGGATTTCAAGTGAATGGCTACATGTCATCAGTTATAGTTGATATCATCTATTGCCTTTGAAACACACATCTGTACACATAGTCTTTAAGTAAGTACTTTACTATACCCTTCCATAATTGGTTATTTTATGGATTCTGTGTCTTCTCAATAATAATTTAAAATTTCATGACATAATCATAGGTTTACTAATGTAAGCTTCCAGACTAATAAAAGTAGTAACAGTTAGGATTTTAAAACTTAAGCAAAATTCACCATCCCACAAAATCTCAAATTGTTTAAATGCTAATTAAAAGCCACTGACAATTTCTTTCTTTACATACAATTGCACTTAACACTCATTTTATTTCTTCTTATATAAATAGATATTGTATATATATGTTTTTGCTTTAACACATTTTACTGTATGTCACTATGTGTCTTGTCAAGAGAAGATACATTCACAGAGATATAAATTGAAATACATACACATTCATCAATAGGCATGTAAGTATTCATCCATCACACATACGTTGCTTTTGATAGCTCCTCATATTAATATTATTATAACTCTACATCACATTATGGGACTGTAAAATAATGTCACAAAATCTAGAATAGTGTATTTTTTCAAAATTTGTTTTCCCTATTTGATATAACAATATGATTATACATAACAAATGTTTCTTTTTCTTTTATCCACTTATTTACTGTTTCCTGAGCCCAATAATGATAATCAGATTCAGTTTATGGCTTTTAATACTCTCTGAATGCTGACAAAATCCAAATACATATCTCTAGCATGGACCTCTTCCCTAAATTCCAAACTCCAAATAAAATGCCAACTGAACATTGCCACATATCCAAACATGTTCAAATCTGAATTGTAAACTTCTACCCAAAACCTTTTCCATTGTATCCATCCTCAATTTAGATGACTGGAATACATATTAATACAATGCTCAGCCAATTGCTCAGTCTAACAGGTTTTGGAGTCATCCTTAAATCCACCCAATACGTTAAAAAATTGGGGCTCTATCTCCAAAATTTATTTATCATTTCTCAACATCTCTACTATTAATAGCCTAGGCCAGGTGTTATCATCTTACAGGTTATTTTCCTGAAGTGGTTTTTCAATGCAGCATCCCATTTCTACCCTTGCTTCCTTCCTTACTTCTTACTAAACTCAGAAGCTAAAATAATGCTATTAAAATTTGAATCTTATCTTGTTAATTCTTGGCTCAAAACCTCTAATGGTGCAGCAACCCGTTCAGACTAAAAGCCAAATCCTTAAAATAGCTAAGACCTTATAAGACATCACCCTGTGACTTCTCTCACCTTTTGCCTTGTTAGTCTTCCTTTTGCTTCCTCTTCTTCAGCCACAACTATCTTCTAGTATATTTGTATGCATACGAGGATCACTCATGCAATCAAGGGGCACAGGTATTATAGAAAGTACATCATCGTCAAGCTATTTTCTTCTTAAAATAAGCATCACTATCATCTTGAAAAATGGGTAGGTTCTACCATGCCTGATCAACAGTTTGAAATACTTGGCCTATGGTCAAATCAATTCTTAAGTAGAAATGCTAATGGTACCAATTCTGGAAAATGAATTTCTGGATCCCTGCCTTATTTCCAAATACAACCAGCAAATAATAGAACTTGTAGTGTTGTAAATTAATAAATTCTATCCTCTCATTATGTGATGTCATCAAGATTCATCTAACTCTTAAAAACAAATGTGATTATTAGTCACCGTGTTAATATATTTTTATTTAAGCTTACTTATATAAATATTCTCTTCAATGGAGATACAATAGAACCTTGTTTAAAAAAAAAGTAAATAGAGATAATCTCAAACATTCTAGAAAAAATGAAGTAAAGTCAATCCTTTAGTAAACTTTGGAAACACAATTTATCCATTCAGGTGAGTATAAGTAATATAAGCTCCTATCAAGAAGACAATACTTCTAGCAATTACCTTAACTCTAGGTTGTCATTATACAAACAACAGAGCTTTGTAGTTGTATGGTGCCTACATAATTACTAAGATCTGTTTATGTGACATACGAAATAAATATAAATGGGAAAGTAAAATGTTAATATCGTATTACTTGCACCAGGGTAGCAATTCAAGCCTTCCTAACTATATATACTTGGTGCTTTCCAGAAGCTAAGATAGAGAGAACTCTGCCCACAAAACAGTAATTTCCCTTACAAGTATTGTTAATCTGTGTTAAAGAAGTAGAAATTTAGCCATTACATACACATGTTTATTAAAGTGCTTTCTGTAATAATGAAAACTGGAAATAACATGCTTAAAAATTGAAGAATGATAGAGGCATCTGGGTGGCTCAGTCGGTTGTGTCTGACTTTGGCTCAGGTCATGGTTTCACAGCTTGTGAGTTCAAACCCCACATCTAACTCTGTGCTGACAGCTCAGAGTCTGGAGCCTACTTCTGATTCTGTGTCTCCCTCTTTCCTGCCCCTCCCTTACTCGCACTCAGTGCCTCTCTCTCCATCAAAAATAAACATTAAAAATATATTTAAAAAATACAAAATTTTTTAAAAGTTTCAAAATTGAAGAATGATAAAATAAATGGCGATAGGCCATTAAGAATTCAATTATATAACCATTAAAATAAAATTTGGGACAATGTTCAACAATTCATCAGGTACAAAAGGATAATATATGCCTCATTTCTCCCATTAGGTATAAAATTTTTGCTTGTAAAAATACTAGAATGGTTGAAATCAAAAATTAATATTTTTTAATTAGGTGATAGAATGATGAGTTTTTCAATTTTTCATGTTTTTTAATTCTCTACAATAACTATACTCCATTTTATAATGATTCACCACCTTGCATTTGGATTATCTTTGTCAGATACATAGGAAAAGAATCATTGTTTTTAAGCATGTTCTGAAGAACAGAAACTTCCATAATAATTACTCAAGACATTTTTAACTTTCTTCTTTGGTTTTGCTTCCTTTTTCTTCAAAACGTTTCATGATATAAGTTTTGAAACAGAGCTGACTTATTACCAAAAAGACTATTCTATCTCAAATAAAATTGGTTGCATCAGAAACAATATAATACCTTTTGTTATATTTGATTTTAAGTATTGTTAATAGTTCATTTCTTAGTCACTGAAAGCTTTAAGATGCTAAACAGGTATCATTCCAGATATGTTACAATGTTTGTAAGCAATAGAGCTGAAGGGTAAAGAGCGATCTGTACACGGAGCTGTGAAAATCCTGTGCTGGTGGTCCTAAACACCATCATCAGTTACAGGACACAATAGGGAAGCCAAATGAGCAGAGAGTGAGTTTTATACATTTATATTTTGCAGCTGCATTTAGTCATCAACCATCATTATCCACGGAAACCACAAAGTTTCCCAAGAGATGCATATTTTGTATATTTACATTAGAAGTGTGTTTGTGTATACAAGGACCAGAGGAATTGCAGAACACAAGTGATAACTAATGATCAGTGAGAAAGATCCTTATGCTGAGACTTTACAAGAAAATAGAGTCCTGTGTTCAATATACACAGGTCACACTACTAACCTACCAATTTCAGGAAATGGATGGACCATTCTAAATTACTGAAATCTCTCTTTGACCACGCATCTCCTGAGACTGCCCTAGATAGCTGCTGTATATATGACAAAAAAACAAAATAGCATGAGCGCTATTGGATAATTACTTATTAGGAAACGTTATTCCAGAAAGCCCTGTATCAAAAAGCAGTAATTAATATTAACGATAAAAAGAAACTGAAGCAAATGCCAGGACTTCTTAGTTAAAATAAAAGGGATGGCCATAAAAAGAAGTAATTTTAACCAAGCCCAAATTGTATATTCATTTTATGGCTATGTACAATATATATATTCTTCCAGAGTAAAACTAAATTTCTTTTTTATACTAGCTAATGTAATGATATGGAAATTCAAATCAGTGAATTTGAATATGTGAAAGTAGGCATATTTTATATTAGCATTTTATAATGCATTAATCATGTAGTAATTGTGTTGCAATATATAAACGTATCAAACCAACATGTTGTACACCTCAAATTTATACAATGTTATATGTCCATATATATCAATATATTTTATGTATCAATAAAAATAAATAAATAAGTCTAATTAACCCTTATACATTCATTACATGTTGGTTTATTATGATGCTATCATTTGCATAACATTGAGATTCTTTAGTCAGAAGGACAAATGGAATGAAGATCAGAAGAACTAACATCCGAAGCTGTATTTTAGCACTATTTGCATTACAACCTGAGAGAATTCAAATCCAGAACATAACTCTTGGAGAGATAAATAAGAACAAAGGGTTTAAATGCCCAAGTCAATAAATGAAGCCTCAATTGTAAATGCAATGGAGCCACTGAGCAGTCTTCAGCATGAAGATAATTCCATTTGAGAAAGATTACTATGTCGAAGGATGAAGAAAAGATCAGAGGGAGCAAAAAAGATCAGAGGCTGAAAACAAGAAAACTAATGAAATGCTTCAGTAATTCAGGAGAGAGATGTTAGCCTAATTTAGGAGAGTGAAAGTAACGATACAAATAAGTAAATAGAATTCAGATCTACTTAGGAGTTAGAGTCAATTGATTGATTAACTACAGAATTAGGAAGTTGAAAGAGAGGTCAAGGATGGCATGTAGGCTGTAAACTTGGGCAATTACTGAATTACAAATAATAGGAGGAAGCTCAAGTTTGGAGGTGAATGAGGAGTTCAAGTTTGGATATGGAGGATTAACTTCAGAACTTACATAATGCAGGAAAAGGAGGAATTCTTACCAAGTATAAAGCAGAAACACTGTTTAAGCAAGAAACCAGTTGCATAGTGAGCAAGAATCTGAAGTATGTGTCAACTTGGAATAATTATATTGTTAAATATATAGTTCTTTTTCTTTGAAGTATAGTTTTAATTTCTCCAAATCAACTTTTTAATTCAACAGCTCTATAATTAAATCTCCCCAGAAATTTATACAGATTGTTGGTTTGCGAAGTTATCATCCAATAACCAGAGAGGCACGGGGGTTTGGCAAATATTTTATTCAAATTTCATGCTTTGACAATTATACGTTTGAATGATTTTAAAATACTTTAACACTATGAATCCTTACTCAAAGCTGATAGGAGGATGATGCCTTGGTGACAAATCAACAAGAAAGTCACTAGTGCAGTTAGGTTTATAAATTCATTTGTACTGTTATTGGGGCTGCCATCTTAATATAAGATATGAATGTTTGGTAAATGTGTCAATAATTAGGTGGCTGCATAGCCACACTGGTCTGTTTTCTAAATCAGACTCTTATTAGTTTGTCTGCTGACAGAGAATTTTGCAAGCAAATATCTTCCCCTACACTTAAATGCCCACTAGGAGTAAGAGGTCTCTGTCTGATGCTAGACTAGGTGGCATGATGATATCATGGCATAATAACCATCTAAAGTGAAAAGGGGACCTTATGAAAACTTTAGAGAGAAGGTTTAGTGTTTATTTTAAATTTTAAGTTTTTTTTTAATTTTTTTAAAAAATATTTTTACTTATTTCTCAGAGAGAGGTAGCATGAGCAAGGGAGAGTTGGAGAGAGAGGGAGACACAGAATCTGAACCATGCTCCAGGCTAGCTGTTAGCACAGAGCCCGACGTGGGGCTCGAACCCACGAATCGTGAGATCATGACCTGAGCTGAAGTCGGCCGCTTAACCGATTGAGCCACCCAGGTGCCCCCTTTTTTTTATTTTTCAAAAAGGCAAATATAGTGCATCATTTCATATCTTTTTTTGGTTTTCTTTTTATGACCAGCACATTTTTCCATTAAATTGCTTCTGAACAAATCAGTCCCCTACACTCAGAGATGAACATGTGACCCAGAGACATCCATTTCTCTTAGCAATATTGTTGGAAAAGAAAAAAGGGGGGGGGGCACAAATATTAAGCAGTCTTTCCCTGTGACTGACATGGACAAAGCCTATCAACTACAGAAGAAAATGAGGCAGACCCTTCAAGTGAAGCAGAAATCAGAAATGGATGGAGGTATATACTGGGAAAAATTGAGTCTCCAGTTCCTTCATCTGAGATTCAGGTCTTCCTTTGAATGTATCAGTTACTATAGAAACATGCCCATCTCAACATTCCAATAATTCCCTTTTTGTTTTTGCATACACTACTGCAAGTTAGACATCTCTCACTAATGCTGCTAGAGTTTTGACCAGTAAGTTAAACAACTGCAATTTAAGGTTGAATTGGTATTAATCAACCACAATCAACAGATATTTACTGGCATCCAGGTGCATTCATAGCATTTTTCAGATGCCAATTCATGTAATCATCACAGCAACCCTATCATGAAGATACCTCTATTATCTTCATTTAACTGATTAAGGACATTGACACACAAAGATATTTTTTTTAGTTGCCCAAGGGCACACACTAGTAAAAAGAAAATTCTGAATTTGAACTCAGACCTTTTCTCTCTAGTGTCTGGACTCTTAACTTTGACTGTGTAGTACCTCTCTTGACATAAAGTGAGTTCTGATTCAGCCATCTAACAGCTGAGTGCCTTAATCTTTCTCAAACTTTTTTTTTAATCTATAAAAGAGAATGACTATTTCCTATGCAAAGATTGTTCTAGGAATCAAGAGATAATGCTTATGAAAGCATTTTGAAAACTGTATAGCACTAGAGAAATGTCAATTCACATTATAAAATCATAAACTACATTAAAGCTTTATCAGCTATGAATCTTGTAATTGAGTTACTACAAAATTTCATCATGTTTCAGCCAATAATATCTCAAAAGAGTAGATACAAGAGTCAATTCGTGTCAGGAAGCAGCTTTTAATCTTTTTTTTTTTTAATATTTTTATTACTTATTTCTAGGAGAGAGAGAGAGACAGCGTGAGCAGGGGAGGGTCAGAGAGAGAGGGAGACACAGACTCTGAAACAGGCTCCAGGCTCCGAGCTGGCAGTCAGCACAGAGCCCGACGCGGGGCTCGAACCCACGAACCGCGAGATCATGACCTAAGCGAAAGTCGGACGCTTAACCGACTAAGCCACCCAGGCGCCCCAGGAAGCAGCTTTTAATCTAAACTAAAATAAATAATTCTGATGTATAAAACCTGCCTTTCTTCAATAACAATGATGATGATAATGACTAAGATAAAATTAACTTACATTTCAATATCATTTTAAATTTTCAAAATTATCGCACATTTGTTACCTTGTTTAGCATATTTCAATGCCTTGAGAAATGGATTACATTTATTTTTTTCCCTGTTAATGTCAATCCACGGCCACTGGGCAAGTTTTAGCAATAAGTACCCTGGATGACAAAATTTTGTGCAGCTCACCATGAAGCTCTCAAAAATGGCAAACATGGAATATTTATTCAAATCTGCTTTTGAATGCTCTTCTTTTACCTCTCTTGAAGACTGGCTAGAATCTCAGAATTTCCCCATAATACTACATGTAAATGAAATGTAAATGATATGAAACATAATATTCACTACAAAGCCAAAAACTTGCACATTTGTACCAATTCCTTATTGCTAAAATGAAATAAAATTTCCCTAATTCCTTACTGTTCATATAAAATAGAAGTTCTATACAACATATTCATTCATGCATTTAACCATTTCTTCCTGTCTGGCACTTTCAGGTGATCTTTAGATGGCTTTTGTTTTATTTTGTCTTGTTTTTTGAGAGTGCATGAGCAGAGCAAGAGCAAATGGAGAAGAAGAAAGAAATCCTAAGGAGGCATTGGGCTCTATCTCATGATGGTGACAGCATGCCCTGAGCCGAATTCAAGAGTCAGACACTTAACAGACTGAGCCACCCAGGTGTCCCTATGTATTTAGAAGTTTTAATTCATGTTTATTTTTATTTATGTTGCTGTATACTTGACAACATGGCTATGCCAACTAATCCTACAATAAGGAAGCAGGTCTTTCATATTACTAAATATTATGATTTAGTTGTCAATTCTAAACCTTATAGTCATAATTAATACTTGTAAATATCAAAATATCACACAACTTTTTGGAGCCCAACATGATTTAGAGAAGATTCAGAGTTGAATAAACATGTTTTGGCCTGCATCACATACTGAATAAATTACTCTTTTAATGTAATGTTTTATGGAGTTTGTAAAAACATTGTAATTAGGTCACTACCATTAATAACATTCAATTTATCTAAGTCTTCTTTTAAAAAATTTTTTAATGTTTTATTTATTTCTGAGAGAGAGAGAGAGACAGCGTGAGCAGGGGAGGGTCAGAGAGAGAGGGAGACAGAATCTGAAGTAGGCTCCAGGTTCTGAGCCAGCTGCCAGCACAGAGCCCGATGAGGGGCTTGAACCCATGAACTGTGAAGTCATGACCTGAGCTGAAGTCGGAGCTTAACCGACTGAGCCATCCAGGTGCCCCTCAATTTATCTTAGTTTCATAAAAAGTCAGAAAGGGAATCAGAAAACTGGAGAATGTGAGCAACAAATGTATTAGGTTGTGTACACACAAGAAACAACAATAATAGCAAAGCTAGAAATTAAATGTATATGTTCTGAATTTACACATGATAAATTTGATCTCCATATAAGCCCCTAGCAATTCTAAAGTAGTTTACCTAAGCCAATTGTCAATAATATTTCTCAGAAATAACCTCTTTTCACATTTGTATAAGTCACAGAGGTCTGTTTTATGAGAACACATAATCAGGCAAAATAAAATGTTACATAAAATGGAAAAAATATAATTTGTTTTTTAGTAGTGTGTTAATGAGCCACAGCAGAGCAATTCTTTTATCATATCTTAAAATTAAAAAGATACAAGTATAGCTGCTGATTTATATTTCCCTTATTTGACTTTTTATACATATGCAATATTATTTTTAAGCTCATTTGTATTCATGTGAATTGGATTGCAATTTAAAGTCTGGAAGGTTTGATTTCATTAAACATTTTTGCCTCAATCAAAAAGTCTGTATACACATGAATATTTCAAAACCAGTATCCATTTCTTTTAAGACCTTCAATGTTGCATTATTAACCATAATGGTAAGGAAATTATACAATAAGGTCTTCCATAAAATTTTTTGAACAGGTTTATTGAATAATCTGGACTTAGTAGGAACTAAAGTCCAAAATAAAAGAACTTTATTATCTCTCTATCTGTCTGTATCTATTTTTACTACTGCCTTTAATTCATGTTACTCTGAATCTACACACTTTCTTCCTGGAAAAAAAAAATCTTGGAAAGATCCATAGCTTTTGTCAATAATTTGTATTAAATTTACAATCCAGTCTAATACCTTCATCTCTTCAGGCTGGGCTTACCTCAGGCTCAGAAAATGGAATGGTAGAGAGGAAAAGCTGTACATAGTCACTTATTTCTACATTTCATACCTTGATTTTCCTTTCCTCACTTTCTATGCTGGCTCATAATTACAGAAGAGACATGGAGGAGAGTTGAAGGTGCAGAGAGGATCTTTCTTAATTAAGCCAGTTGTAGTTTATGTTGGTGACATTTCTCATGGGATTTTTTTTTTTTATGAATTTAATGGCTATCTCTTTCAAGATGAAACAGATAAGTTACTTTCTCTAGTGTTTAATCTGAGGGTTTAGAGTATTTCTTTAGAATATGTGGGTATATAGTCCATGGTTCTCAGATATGAAACTTCATTCAAAATTCTAAATCACCAGGGAAAGTCCCACTTAACATCCTGTTAAGTAATGACAGGATGTTGTACGTATCTATAGTATATACATATATAAACATATATACACATATATAAACATATATATATATACATATATATATAAACATATATATATATACACATATATATGTTTTCAGTTGCATAAACTGTATTTGGGGAAGCTCCAATAAAACATCATTTTTAAAGAAAACATTTAGAGATTTCATTATAGCAAAAAGAGAATTTAAGTCAAGATGGTCCAGCATTCACAGTAGGATATATTTCTATCACTTCAAATACACAGCAAGGTAAAGAAAGTACAGAAAGAAAAAAAAAAACAATAGAGATAGGTTCAATAACAGGATAAAGTCATAGGCGCCTTGGTGGTTCAGTGGGTTAAGCTTCCGACTCTTGATTTCAGCTCAGGTCATGATCTCAAAGTCGGTGAGATGAAGCCTCAGGTCAGACTCTGCCCTGACAGTGTGGAGCCTTCTTGGGATTCCCTCTCTTCCTTTCTCTCTGACTCTTCCCTGCTTACTTGCACATGTAGATGCTCTCTCTCTCAAAATGAATAACTAAACTTTAAAACAACAGTAACAGCAAAAACAAAACAACAACAACAACAAACCTACAAAAACAAGTAGAAGTTTCAATGAATGAAAACCAAAAGAGAAATGCAAATCAGCAAGTGGAGTTAACACTTCAGGTCCACAGTTTGAAAATAAAGAGAGTGATCAGATATTTAGCCCCTGATGGTAGAAAAAAATCTTCCACATGAGTTGGGGACCAACGACAGCTATGCCCTTTGCTCCCTTATTGAGTGAGAGGTTGAGTAAGAACAAATAACAAACAACAACAAAACCAAACAATTACAGCTGAAGCTGTCTAAGGAGTTAGCTTTACAGAAGGACCAGGGCTTCAGTTAAAGGGGATACAAAGCATTTTTTCAATCACAAGTTAAACCAAACTATCACTGGTGGTATGGCCAAGATAATGGGTTCCCAACCTCAATGGGGGAAAGGAAGAGGGAAGGCAACTGGAAACATGCTGACAGGAAATTGACAAGAAAAAGAGAATGGGAGACTGAAGGGGAGGAAAATCCCATAACCTGGCTCTCACTCAGAATGAGCCTGTAAACCTTAGTACCTAAACAAACGGACAAGTATAAAGATAGAAGAGGCAAGCAACAACCTCAAAATTGGAATTTAATTCTCTTCAGATTCAGCTGATCTTCTGCAACAAACTAGCAAAGAGTAACAATAAGTATGCTTGGTAATAATGTTCAGTAAAAAAGATCATATAGTGAAAAAATATGAAAAATAATTAGAAATCTTAGTAATTAATTATATAATCTCTAAAACAGAAACCTCAATAAAAAGGAAATATTCTAGATTTGATACTGGGTAAAAAAAGAAATAGAGTTAGACAAGACTTAGCAACTCACCCAGTTTTCCCGGTAAATTTTACTATTTCTTCAAAGAACACATGTTATCTCTTGTTCACAAAATGCTTCACAGATTATAAAAAGAAAGCTATTCAATTAGCTTCATAAAGTTAATACAACTTTGATAAGAAGGTCAATAGGAATAGTACAATTAAAACAATCATAGCCCAGTCTCATTTATAAGCATAGGTGAAACATCTTAAAACAAATATCAACAGTCAAAATAAAAATATGTATTAATCTGTTTTAGATATAAAAATTAATGTATTAAAAATTAAAATTAACTTATAAATTTAAAAAAACACCGTTTCTCTTGGATAATCCAATCTTGTAATTTACAAATTAGCAGGTCACAGAAGTTAACCTTATACAGTCACCACAACAGAGGGGCGATTAAACATTCATTCTTTGAAAAACAAAATTAAAAACAACAAAAAAATGTTAAACCAGAAATCCAAAGACATGCCCTTAAATTTCTTTCCTTTAATCCTCCCAACAGGCTCTCCTTATCTTTTTTGTCAGCTTAATATGTCTCGATGGAACTTATAACCATGAAATGTATTATATAATTTACTTCATTTACATCTGCCTTACTCTAGTACAATGTAAACTTCAGGGTGAAAGAAACTTTGGTCTGTTTATTGTATGTTTCATACCTCCAAGTTTCTCTAGGATCTACGAGTTCTCTCTTCCTGATCCAGCTGTGCCTCATTTTTACATTTAATAAGACAATGCTATTGCAAGTGTAATTTCAAGGTCCCTGCCTCTTAGCAATCATTTTGTTCCCTTTCTTGGACAAAGTGGAGTACAATTAAATAAGAATTTATAAACTTTAGAACAAAATAATTTTTTTCTTAGTTTATTGTCAAGAACAAAATATTTTCTAATATGTGAAACAAAACAATAAATGGGAATTTACCTTAAATGTCTTATTTTATTTTACCTTTTCTAGCAATATAATTTTACTATGTTTTCTAAAATTATTAGTGTGCAAGTATTAAATATAAAAAAAATTTAATGTTTATTTATTTTTCAGAGAAAGAGAGAGAGACAGAGCATGAGCAGGGGAGGGTCAGAAAGAGACAGAGACACAGAATCTGAAGCAAGCTCCCATCTCTGGGCTGTCAGCACAGAGCCCAACATGGGGCTCAAACCCATGAACTGTAAGATAATGACCTGAGCTGAAATCAGATGCTCAATTGACTGAGGCACCCAGGTACCCCAAGGATTAAAAAAAAATTTTTAAAGTCTCCTTCACAACAGGTAGTTTTGAAAAATATGAATTTATCATATTGTATTATTTTCCCTTTCTTGGCTTCTCAACTGGACTCCTAGTTCTTCAGCAAAAGTATCTTTTATTTTGTTTTCCTTATGTAATATATATTTGTGAAAGCATGAATGCAGTTGATTTACAGCTTCTTTTATTTTAACATCATTAATATATAAAGTATAATATATCTAACTCATGAATTTTTATTTTAAAAATACAAATGTAAAACACTTTGGCACAGTTGGATTCTTTTTTTTTTTTAATGTTTTATTTATTTCTAGGAGAGAGAGAGAGAGATAGAGAGACAGCGTGAGCAGGGGAGGGTCAGAGAGAGAGGGAGTCACAGGCTGAAACAAGCTCCAGGCTCTGAGCTGGCAGTCAGCACAGAGCCCGGCGTGGGGCTTGAACCCACGAACCGCGAGATCATGACCTAAGCGAAATTTGGACCCTTAACCGACTAAGCCACCCAGGCGCCCCTGGCACAGTTGGATTCTATTGCACTTCTGCGACCAGAAGAAAGTTGGCAGCATTATTAAAATTAGGAAAGTAAAGAGCAATAGTATTTTTCAGAAAAATATGATTAATATATTTTGTAATTACATTGAAGTAGTCTTTAAAGTGGAGATTGGGAGGGTTGTAAAGGATCTGGAAAATTTATCAAATAACGTAGGACTAAACAGGAACATGAAAATATAAGGTACAGTAACAAAATTGTTTTTAGATGTGAAAAAGGTTTTGTTTAATTCTGGAACTGATTTTAGTCCATCATACAAGTTAAGCTTCAAAAATTAAAACCATTGCATTGTGAAGTAGAGAGTTCTCAGTATTAGCAATATCCACACATAATCTGGAAGACTGTCTTTAAGTAAAAGATTAGCCTAGAAGCTATTTAAGGCCCTTCCAAGTATAAGCTATAAGGATTCCATGAACCATACAGAAACTGACTGAATAACCATGGATGAATTGGATGATAGCTAAAATTTGGTATCTGTTTACATTAAAAATCAACATGATGTTACAAGACTACAATTTGGAATAAGGTGAAGATAAGAGAAAGCAGTTAACATTTATTAAGATTCTACTCTACCACATATTGTGATAGTTTCTCTAGAATCTCCTCATTTGAGACTTTTAGTAGTATAGCAATGTAGCATTTTTATTTTCTACTTGATGAAAACAAGATTCCAAGAAGTTTAATTACTTGAGTGTCCATAGCTGGTAAATGGAATGGTTAAAACTGAATCTGTCTATCCACAACCAATTTAACTGTTGTTCTCTTCATAAAACCAAGCTGTGTCCAAATTTAAGACTTCTCTAGATCCATGAAAATTATACTTTTACCTGCAAATGATCTAAAACTAAAGATCATGATAATAGTATGTCCATTACCACCTAATATTCAATGATAGTAGCCATTGTAAAAATTCCTAAACAGATTATTATATCATTATTCATTAAAATGTTTACAAATTTTAAAGGTGTGTTATCTTGTAAGAAAAATCTGACAATGTCTTTCAAAACACCTGATGTAATTCTAAACTAAAGTTTAAGTTTTCAACATCAAGCACCTGGAGCTGAATTTGATATGGAAGCCACAAAGATAGAACAAGTGGAGGAGACACAAGGGAGCCTGAGTTTGGCCATATTGTCAAATTCATCATTGTGATAGCTCACAAAAGATGTGGGATAGAAGACAAATTTCTACTCTGCAGCATAGCTACTTCATGTTATTATAAAAATGTATAACTAAGCAAATTGACTCAAAGGACCAAGATAGTGAAAGAGCGTGCGTGAATGATCTCAGAGCCCAAGACCATATCATAGAGGAAATCATTTTAAAATAGAACTTGGAATATAAAATTTCAAACTACCCAAACAGATAATCTATTCTAATCCTGGAAAACTAAAATCTGCCTAGAGTTTCAGGTGCCTGAATCCAATCCTCATTGGACTCTGCATACCAACGTGAACTCATTGGACATGTATGAAGTGACTTCCTTCCAATGATACCATTAGGAAATCCATGTCAATAATAAAGCATCTTTCTAAGCACTGGTTATAGAGAAATAACTGAAAAATTAGCAAGCTATTTATGGAAAAATAAAAAGTAATAACTTCTTAAGAGAAAAGGAACTTCAACAGATTTCTAGCTAGCTTTCTTTGGGGCTCTAGAATTGGATGTTTTCCTCCAGAACTGTAACCTACTTTCCTTCTATTACAGGAAATCCATACTGCTACTATTTAATTATTCTATTTGGTTTTCCACCATTCCTTAGCTAACACATACAAAATAAACATTAGTGAATTTATTCCTATACTTCAGCTAAAAATAACAATTTTATTAATATATTTGTTAAATTTTCTGTAACTTTTTAAAGAAAGACCAATAACAACGAAGCTGATTTTAAAATCATTATTAACTTCTAAAAGGTACAATTTAGTTCAATTTATTCAAAACAGCTCCCAAGCAGAATTTTCCATATATTTAATGGCATTATACATATTAAAGGCAAACTCAATTTCCCAGCTTTTTCCACATGAGACTGAAAGTCAAAATTTCTGGGGAAGATAAATGGCCTGGTGTCTTTGATAAACAGAAACAGGAAATAATAAGACATTTATGGTAGACCATATTTCAAAATACTTGACTAAGAAAAGCCAAAAACCATATGGTACATACACAGAGAAGCTCTTCTCTTTCCTCTGAAATGATGCAAATTAAAAATGAGTCCATGTCTATGTAAAAACTGCCTTACTACTATATATTTTCAGATCCTTAAACATGCATGCAAAAACACTGGCCTTCATATTAAGCAGGAAATACACTAGCAGTAATTATGGAGGCCATAAGTAACCAATGAAGGAATAATCTTTTGGTGCTATTTTGTATATTTATAAAACTAAGCACCAATTATCTGCAGATGGCTTGCCTTTGATGCAATACTAATAGCAAACATCATAGTACAGTGAGAAACCTCCCATGGTATCAATGAAAATAATTTTTTAAATATCATTTCGAGAAGCTGATTTTATTCCTCCTCAATCCATATCAATATGTATTAAATAGGAACAAAGCATATTTATCTTACAAAAACTCTAGTTAATATCTACATAAAGCATTTTTCTTTGATTTTCAAATGGAATCAAAACAGTATTTATATAATCCACATTTGGAATTGTTCAGTTAATAACATAAAGAAAAATTTATTATGTTCCCTTAGTCATTTTATTTCTGAGCTGTCAATTCACTTTTATATATAATTTCTATATCACACTGATAGACTGATCAAGTTATTGGTAAGTGATCAACCTGTGGCCATGACATTAAACAGAAAGGGTTTTTTTTTTTTTTTAAGTTACAATTTTATGTGCGAATTGAGTGAGACGGGGTGAGATAAGGATAAATTTTCATCACAGATGACAAGAATCATTAGTAAAACAGGATGTGAAGAAAAAATTTGTTGTTATTGTTTATTATTGTTATTTATTTGGGTTGAAAATCTCCAAAATGTAAAAACTAGTGTTGTGACTGTTAGGCTTTTAAAATGTCACAGAAATCTGAAGACATATGCTATGTAAGGCAACACTGTCCAATAGAACTCTCTGGGATGATGGAAATAGTCTACAGTTTTTTAACACCCAGTATGATAGTCAAAAGCTCCATGTGTCTTTTGAACATTTCAGATGTGGAGAATACAACTGAGAAGCTAAATTTTACATTTAATTTAATTTTAATCAATTTAAAGCTGTATAGTCCCATGGGTCTAGGATTTGTAAAAGTGTGGATTAGAAAGCTCTCTGTTTATGTTCCTATGGTTCCAGATCGCTGGTATTTCTAAGAAAGTGTGGTCAGAAAGAGAGCGAATGTGGCATCTCTAGGACAGCACCTTCCATCTAAAAGACCTGATGAAACAACCCCTCACACCACAGTTCCAGATGACCCTGACATAGCTCGAGATCATCATAGGAAAATACATTACAGGCCTGGGATGGACCCAAAAAAGTGGAACCTTGGTATATTTGAGTTGCTCTAAAAATAGTAGTCTCCCTGACCTTACTTCTACCTACTCTTATCTTCCCCCCACCAAAAAAACAAAAAACAAACAAAAAAAACGCCACAGAAACAAAAACATTGCCAGTCTCATCAAAATCCCTGAGGCTTGCTCCTCATGAGCAATTTCCAGATCAACAGACTGGAAATGTCTTTTCTGTCTACACACGTGGTTGCAAGGTTGCACTCTCTATCCTCACTGAAGTGTGGGGCCTTGCTCTTCCATGCTCTCAGGCTGTCCTTGTCTCCAGTTACACTCTCTCAGCTTTACCTTTGAATCCTTTTCATGAATCCGTTTCTCCTCCCTGTGGTTAATAAGACAATGACTTCTGACTTTGGCCTTCTTTTTTTTTTTTAATGATTATTTTTGCTTTAAAAATATTATCTCCCTGCCAATCTCACCTACTCTCACAGCCTTCATTGCTAAGTTTACACAGGTATATTTCCCTCATCTCCACTCCTACTCTTTCCTAAGTTCCAGTCCTGGATTTCTAGCTAACAGCTACATATTTCGCCCTGAATGCCTTGGCACCAGTTCCGTTTCAAGATATTTTAAATTGAACTGTTTCTTCCTTCCAAAAACAATAGCAACCAAAAAAACCCCACAAAAAAACAAAAAAACAAAAAAAACAAAAAACCAACACTTTTACAGTCTCTACCCTATTTTTCTAATGATTCTAGTTATCCATGATCGAAATCCTGGCCTTTGACTCATTTGTTTCATGTTTAAAGTCTGAAGCATCAAAGTGGTTAAATTAAGAACTCAGATTCAGGAGACAACAAAGCTGGACTTGACCCCCGGTCCCACCATTTACAGCTTGCATAACTTGGGTATAGTACCTAAATTGTCTAAACCTTATTCTTTGCCACAAAAAAATGAAACTAATAATAACTGACATTTGTAGAGTTCATTCAAAGTACTTTATGCCTATTAAAATATTTCGTCTTTACAACTCTATGAGGTAGATCCTATCATTACTTCTTTCCTACAGATGAGAAAACTGAAACACAGAAAGTTAAATAAATTGCCAAAAGCCACAATAGTAAGTGGCTGGGATACAATCCCAGACATTCTGGCTCCAAGACTGTAACCACCATGCACACTGTCTTCCTGATAATAACAGCTTATCTCATAGTGTTGCTGTGAGGATAACATTCAATGAAGCTTATAAAATACTTGTCAATATCAGTTGCTATTGTCATCATAAATTTCTAGATTGCCAAAGTCAGAAGTAACCTGTCATACGTGAATTCCTATAGCACTTATTCTTAGATCACATGGTTTATATACTGCCTTGTACTACATCACTTGGCAATCATGTCTTATCACACTACAGATTATAAACTGCTTGAAGCCAGAGATAGTGTATAGTTACCCCATGCTCAGTAACTATAAATAGAATTAAAAGAAGGACTTTTAAAATCTGTTATGACTCATAGCTATTTTATAGTCTCTTAGATCCTGGAGCTTAGTTGTTATTGAGTTTATAGATAGAAGAACTAGGCTCTCTGACAATTCATGCTTCTCCAATTTTTGACACCTTTGCCTGAGGTCATCCTCCTTAATATCAAAGTTCTTTCTAGTTCCTGTTCACTTGCTTCTGAAGCAAGCCGATTCCTGTATTCTACATGCTGTGCTTCAGGTTGGCTGGCCTCAGCTCCCCGGCATGCCCAATCCCCTCTGTCCACAGTGTTTTTAGAATGTGCTCAAGGACCTACAGCTTAAACATAGATGCCATGCTCAAAGGTTACACCCACAATGCCCTTTTCTACAAGGAACATGTGTGGAGTTACCAGGAAAACACTAAGTCAGAATGTACTTTCCTATCCTTTCTAAATATTTTGTGAAAATCAACAGTGAGGGGTTACGTTCTTAAGTATTAATTATGCTGCTTATTAAAAATAATACTCAAAATTCTCAAAAACTACAGACGTCAAAGGTTATCTCAAGTATATGCTGATCATAAGGGCGCCTGGGTGGCTCAGTCAGTTAAGTGTCCGGCTTTGGCTCAGGCCATGATCTCACAGTTCGTGGGTTCAAGCCCCGTGTCGGGCTCTGTGCTGACTGCCAGCTCAGAGCCTGGAGCCTGTTTCAGATTCTGTATCTCCCTCTCTCTCTGACCCTCCCCTGCTCATGTTGTCTCTCTCTCTCTCTCTCAGAAATAAATAAAACATTTTAAGAAATTAAAAATGCTGATTATAAAAGAATGCATACAATATGTACCAACTGTGCTTATTAAGATGTATATATGCATAGAAAAACGTATGAAAGGTTGTATACCAAAATGAGTATAGTTTATATTCAAAGCTGGGATCATGAATAATTTCTCGATTTCTTGCTTAGCTGCATTTTCCATTTTTTTACCATAAACATTTACCATTCATAAAACAAATATAGTATTTAACAATCTATTTAGCAACAGCATTTTCATTAACTCTTGCTATTGTTTCTGCTGCCATTAATTAGCAAACTATCTAGCAGAATTTTGCATCAGCAATCTGAAACAATAAATTTTGCTTATTTTTTTTTTCTTTAAGATCTTACCAAAAGTCCATTTTTCAGGTTAATTTTAAATTTTGTCTTCCTTCTGCCATCAGCTACATGGATCATTGATGATTTATATGCCGCTTAAAATATATTCTAAATTTCAAGGACATTTTTTTCTAAATTTTTAACTAAACATCTTTCTCAGGAAGCCAATTCTGCTGGTCCCTGGAGTTGTTGCCTAATATGAGATTTGCTGTACATACGCAGCTTTTTTACATCATCTATACAGAAAATGGAGTAATCTAAAAGCAGGGGAACTCATTTGGGTTTTACCCAGGTCTTTTTAAAGAAGAAAGTTTCCATTTCCTTTGGAGAAATAATAAACTTTAAGGTGGCATGGAGCAATTAACATAACAAATGACAGTCCCTCTATACCCATACTGAAAAAATCCTAATCCTATAAAGAAGTACAAACACAAACTATGTAAACTTTTATACAATACATGTGGTCTTTAAACCATTGCTCATGGGCACACTGTATGAGCATGACAATCCAGTTACACAATGTTCCCACATAAAACCAGACCAGCCTGTTTTCTAAAGTAAAGTAATGATGATAACCAGAGTTTCAGCCCAGAGCACTAATCATATATGAACAATTCTAGATGAAGCTGTGATGGTTAAATCTGCCTGTACTTCCATAAAGCAAATCCTTGGGGAACAGAACCAAAAGAACAATCCAGAATAAGAAAGCAGGGAATGATTACTGCTTAGACAGATTTGTATGTGGAAAAATATATATGCATAGCAAAAAAAAAAAAAAATTTAAGGAGATATTCAAAATTGTGTGTATTATATCTCTCCATGGTGGCATTGTAAGATGTTTGCAATTCAACTCTCGCCACCCACGTCAAAACTGACACTTTAAAATTTAGGGCTAAAAATTATTTTATCTAAAATTTGCAGAAATTTCAAGTCTCTGCCCCTTAGGATTGTCAAAACTGAAGCTGCTACAGAGAAGTATGACTTTCCATTGATTAGAGCCCCTGTGTACAGGAATTTATATCGACAGGTGCCTGGGTGGCTCAGTCTGTTGAGCATCCGACCCTTAATTTTGGCTCAGGTCATGATCTCACAGTTCATGAGTTTGAGCCTCACATCAAGCACTGTGATGACAGTGTGGAACCTGCTTGGGATTCTTTCTGTCTCCCTCTCTCTCTGTTCCTCCCCCACTTGTGCTCTCTCTCTCAAAATAAATAAACATAAAAAAAAATAATTTCTATCGAAAGAAACTTTAAGTTGTGAATTAATATATCCTTTGTCACCATTTTTCCCTTGAATAAACTCATAGATTAGAATCCAATATTCTGAAAACACTAGATTTCCAATACTTGGTTCATACCTACTGTACAATATGCAGCAGGGCATGAGGAAAGATGTTGGACTTGGAGCTAGAAGTCCTGATGTTCAGTCCTTACTGTGTCACTTACTAACCTTATGACTTTGCCAGTCATGTATCTGCTTTATTTGGGGAATTTTTATTTTTTTATTGTTTTTTACTTTTTTATTTATTTATTTTTATTTTGAGAGAGAGAGAGAGAACTTGAACAGAAGAGAGGGACAGAGGGAGAGACAATCTTAAGCATCCTCCACATTCAGCACAAGTCTGACATGGGGCTCAATCTCACTGCCATGAGATCATGACCTGAGACAAAATCAAGAGTCTGACGCTTAACTGACTGAGCCACCCAGGTGCCCCTATTTTGGGAATTTTTAATAGAACATTTTGCCCAGGTGCCTGGATGGCTCAGTTGGTTAAGTGTCTGACTTTTGATCTCACTTCAGGTCTTCGTCTCAGAGACCTGAGTTCAAGCTCCACGTTGGAATCCATGGTGAACATGGCACCTACTTAAAAAATAAGATAAAATAACATTTGGTTATAGGGGTTTTGAAGGAATTGATGTGAAGGTGAAATGAAGTAACATGTGAAATTGCATAGGAAGCTGAAAATGCCATAATGGAATATTTGGTGATATCATTATTAATTCTATGTCTTTGATAGTAGGGATGGAGAGCAAAGGGTAGAAATGACCTTCTGGCTTTTATACTTGTGTTTAATCTCTTATAACATATTTGTGTTCTGGTCCTGAAGCTAATTTTTGTGACTCTATACTCCATATATTTATAGAACAGTATGGAGTTGAACTTCTTATTATTTATGCCAAATTTATATTTCTATACCTTGAAAGCTTGAGCAGCAACAGTTACAATAGCATGGAAAGAACAATAATAAACATTCATTGTTCAGAACTTTCTATGTGTCTGAGATGATGATGGGTGCCTTTAATTCTCCTGTAATTTCCACAATGATCAGTCTTATAAAGAGGAAGCTGAGATATACTGAGTGCTAATTCATGTTGCCCAAGGAGATTCAGGTAGGTGCTTTCCTGCCTTACTTTCTACATTCTTTGTGTGTGATCATATTCACTCTTACTCTTTATCATAGCAGACTGATATTTAACTTTGTAGATTAAGCTTACAGTACCTTATTAAATCACTTTTTTTCTTTATATATCTTATATATATGGCAAATGTAAATTCATACTCAAATTTAGGAGTACAGGTATGAGAACAGACTAACTTTTTTGTTTTTTGATGAATTGTGTGGTTCCTAAAAAATACCTTTATGTTGTATTATACCTGGAACTTTGTTAGTCTTTTTTAGAATGTTAATAATATGCTAAAATATACATAACATCATAGAATTTATCACTTTAACCATTTTTATTATAGTTTAGTGGAATTAGGCACATTTACACTGTTGTACAACCATCACCACCATATATGTCTAGAATTCCTTCATCATCACAAACTAAAAACCTGTACCCATTAAACAGTAACTCCCTCCTCACCCTTCCCTGGGCCCCTGGTAACCACTGTTCTACTTTATGTCTTTACGGATTAGAATATTGTGGTTACCTTATATAATTGGAATCATATAGTATCTATTCTTGTAAGTCTGGTTTATTTCACTCAACATAATGTCTTCAAGGATCATCCATGCTATACTATGTATCAGAATTCCATTCCTTTCTAAGGCTAAATAATATTCTAGCATATGTATACACCACACTTTGTTTTTCCATTTATTCATTTGTCACTAAACATTTGAGTCTTTCACCACAGTAATGGTTTTCACAAATAATATTGCTATGAACTTAGGTAAATGACTATCTGTTCCTGTTTCCAATTCTTATTTATGTATCCAGAATATTATGTATCTGAATATGTATCCAATACAGATCCCATGTATTGCATCTTTGGGGACTAGAATTCAGTAATGCCTTGATCCCTTTATATAATATCAGCTTGAATTTCATCATCCAATAAATATGGTTTAATAATTTAACTGCATTATGCTGCCCATGTGGGATACATTACATTTTTCTTTCCATTATCCTTATAACTTAGAACATTAGTCTTTAAAGTACATGGTACTAAAAACTACTTTTATTATAAAACTAGGTTTTTACTCACCGTTTATGTACACGAAATGATTGGAAAAATTACAAATTCTCAAATTTTAAAGATAGAATTTTCAGTTAACATATTTTATGTCTCACTTAATAGATAGTATGTATAAATACTCATTAATATAAATTTACATTAATAACAACATCTTACCATGACTAAAACCCATAATTTAAAATTTTATATTTCTGTAATTCTTTACATACTTCCCTCCAGTTCACCAACAATACTTTATAAAAGCAAAACTAATTACACTTTAGGCAAAGCTTAAAACCTGAGGGTCAGGGGTGCCTGGGTGGCTCAGTTGGCTAAGCGTCTGACTCTTAATTTCGGCTCAGTCATGATCTCATGGTCCGTGACTTTGAGTCTGAGTCAAGCTCTGTGTTGACAGTGTAGATACTGCTTGGGATTCTCTCTCTCCCTCTCTCTGTCCCTCCCCTGTTCATGTATGCACACTCTCCTCTCTCTCTCTCTCAAAATAAATAAACTTAAAAAAAAACCTGAGGGCCAAATTTTAAAAATATATATTCATATAAGCAAAGGTACTAACTTTACCCAAAAGAAAACAAATTTAAAAAAATTAAATAGAAATGATTTCATCTAAATGGACGAAAGTTATCATCATTTCATCAATTGCAATGCTAAAATCTTATTTTTTGAAGCTAATCTATGTAAATATGAATAATTTATCACACATTTTTATAATTAAGCATACAACTAAGAGATGTAACATAGCCTATTAAATCATGTAAAATATAGCATAATAAGACATGACAGAAAATACAAATACATAAAATATGATTTGCTCTAAAAATTTAGGCAATAATATATATTTTATGGCCTATTTTCCCACAACAGATTTATAACAATATTAAATTTATCCAGAATCTATGCCCTTTTATGTCCTCACACTTTATATGTGTTGCTGCATGATATGAATTTGGTGCTGAATACAAATACCAATTAAATACCAAATAAAAATTTGGTTCTAAAAAAATTCCCAGATCAATAAACTGTGGTACATCCAAACAATGGAATATTATTCAGCACTAAAAAGAAATGAGCTATCAAGCCATAAAAAGACATGGAAGAAACTTAAATATATATTGCTGTGTGCAAGAAGCCAATCTGAAAAGGCCACATACTGCATGACTTCAACTATATGACATTCTAGAAAAGGCAGAATTATGAAACAGTCAAAAGATCAGGGGTTGACAGTGTGGGGGTGGGGATGAAAGGGCAGAGCACACAGCTGGTTCAGTGGCATGAAATTACTCTGTTTGATACTCTAATGATAGATACATGTCATTATACATTTGTCCTAATCTATAGAACATAATGAAGAGGAAGCCTAGTGTAAACTATGGATTTTGGCATATAGTGATATTATCAACATAGGTTCAACAGCTGTAACAAATGTACCACTCTGGTGGGGACTTTGGGAATGGAAGCGTCTAGGCATGTGTGGGGAGATATATGGGAAATCTCCATACCTTCTTTTCAATTTTTCTCTGAACGTAAAACTGCACTAAAAAAAATAAGTGTATTCTAGGGCACCTGAGTGGCTCAGTTGGTTAAGCATCTGACTTAGGCTCAGGTCATGATCTCACAGTTCATGGGTTCAAGTCCCCCATCAGGCTCTGTGCTGATAGCTTGTACCCTGGAGCCTGCTTCAGATTCTGTGTCTCCTCTCTCTCCGCCCCTTCCCTGCTCACACTCTGTCTCTGTCTCTCTCAAAACTAAATAAATGTTGAAAAAATTAAAAAAAAAATAAATGCATTCCACTTCCATTCCAGACAAAGTTCCGGGTAGCACAAAAAGGCAAAAGTAAATAATCCCAATATTTCTTTAATTAATGTGGTTCTTTTTATTTCCCATCTATAACTAGATTTCTTTACGAGGTAATTCACAAATTTCTTATTCATTTTATCTTTCAGTGAAACCTCAAGGCAACATCTCTGACAGATTTACATCAAGCTTTTTTTTATGGAAATTTCAAAAATCTCTCTTCCTTGAATAAAACTTTCAAGAGTGTGAGTATATTCATATGTCCACAAATTTACTCTGTGACACATGTTGGTGATATTAACATTTGTCAGCCATTATATGCTAGGCATTATGCTACATAATTTAAACATTTAGTTTTAACTATATAAAATTGTGGATGCTTATTTTTAATCTCTAAAAAGGGAATTTCTATGGCTCATTATGAGATCTTTTAAGCTCATTTATTCCTCATAAAAACCATGGGATGCTGGTATGGCTGCTATTTTATTTCACTGTTTATGAAACTGAGGCTTAGAGATGTTAACTACATGTCTTGCTCAAGGTTACAGATACAGTAAGCAACAGAGCCAAGAAACGAATTTAGCAATTGGACTCTACAGGCCATTGAAAGAACTATTCTACTAGATTATAACAAGATGAGATACAGTGAAGTGTACTTTGTGGGGGGGGGGGGGTCTGCTTCATTTCTGGACTCCTTCCCTATGAAAGCCTACTGAAAGGGTATAACTACTCAAAGTATGGCCTGATCACAAACAGTAACATGGACATCACCTGAGAGCCATTAGAAGTGCCGGATCTCAGGCATTGTGGTACAGAGTCTGAATCTGCATTGTATTGAAATTTCCAGCTGATTCTTATTTCCCTTAAAGTTTGAGAACTGTTCTAAGCTATCTTAATTTTTAGGACAATCATATGCAAACCACTTAATCTATATTCCAATAGGTTAAAAAAAAGTGTACAGTAATAAAAATGTTCTGTAACCTATGTTCAGTGGGACATCACATTTTATGTCATTTGGTTCCACAGGAAATGAATCTTGTAAATGCTTGCATCCCTTCACACAAAACCTTTTGTCTCCCCAGTGACCTCTTTAACTTATTCAGGGACTGGATATCTATTATGTTCCAAAAGGCATGAGAGTGTGCCTTTGTTTGCCGTTTTACTTCCTGCAATACACACACAAGGTGGTTTTCCCTTACTCCTAGAACTTTCAGGCTTTGGATACAATCCCTGACATGGTGACATGGATTATTTCTTCCCACTAGATGGCAGTAACAGCAATTTAATAATACATTTGATAAAGCAATAGCCAGCTTGCCACATGCATAGCAAACAATTAGTCTTTGTGAGGGTTTCATGAATTGCTGGTTTTAATATAAGAGCAAGAACTTAGTGACAAATTAGAGAACACTTTTCTCTATTGGTGTCTATGTTTAAATTTCGTTTTGCTTGCTTTCCAAAATTAAAAGCAGTCTTGTTTGCATATCTCTTACCCTTAGCTTTAAGAATCAGCTATTAGGAATAATCTTCACTCGTAACCGTTTGAAAACAGACAAGTGGTTGCTAAAATAAGACACGCTGGAAACATAACTGTTAATAAATTATTCCATTATACCAGTTTATGAAAAGATCTTTCCATTTTTTTCTTTATCAAAGTCCATACATGTATAATTTCTAAGTGCAGAAATGAAAGATTTTCATGAGAAATCACATGTTGGATTCATAAATTAGTATTTTACTAATTTTTTTCTAATACATTTTTAGAGATCACCACATATAAATACCATATACTGTAGCAGTTAAGCGTAACAGCAAGGAGAAATAGGGTATATAGTAAAATAATATTAGGCTTTCGTAAATGCAGTTCTATTGAATTCTGTTTAGTGTTTAAATATGGCTTCTTGCATGCAGAATATTTTCACCTAAATATTTAACAATGATCTTAAAGAAAGGAAGAAATTTGTTAATCAAATATAAGTTCCTTAGGGAATATAATTAAGCAACTTCATTGTAATCTTGATGCTTCGAGGGAGCAGAAAAACAATACACTTCACTATTGATCAGATTTAGCCCAGTGTTTCTCAAACTAACCATGGTGAAGAGCCAGACTACTGTTCTTTTCCAAAAAGTCATGAACTGATATTTTAAAATTCACATTAACAATAGCTAGAGAATTTTTTTTTAAAAAGTTAACACAGCCATATTTTATTGAGTCAACAGAAAATAACTGTTAAAGTCTTATAAAAATGTTTAAATGCTTGCTCTTAGTTTTCATACTTCTATGTTTTCTAAGTGGTATCAAACCATTCTCAGAAGGATCTGGCCAACAGATCACAGTTTTGCTAGTGCGGCTCTAGTTTCCCTGCAAGTGAAGTTGCATCTACTGGGAGCTAGTAAGGTTCTGAGCAAACAAATGTAGTAAAAATCAAGACTGGTTGAATTTTACCACTGGCAATTTCTAGGGAAGGGGCCAACTTGAAGACCAACCTGGGCTGTTCTGTTCAATCTAACAAAGGTAGAATACTTCACTTTTCTTTTTAAATGTGGTTTCTTTGGTTATCCAGAATACTATAGTTTGCATTTATGTACATGTATGTAGTAAGAAAAATACTTCTTGTTCAACACTGGATTTACACACAGCATGAGATGGGTGCTCACAATCTGATACTCCCTGGCACAGAGGAAGTCTTCCTCCCAGCTGGGGTTCTCTTGAGCTTTTGCCTTCCTTCTCTCTGTACCGCTATCCCACCCTGACCCTGTCTTTCCCTCTCCCAGATGAGTACTCCTGACCATAATCTCTTCCAGGGCCAGCTCTAGAGATTAAACAACAGCAATTTATACTGTTAACAAGAAGAGAAGAACCCTTGTCTCTGCTTGCACAACGTAACAGCTTCTAGACATCAGATGAATTGTGTACACTCATTTGGTAGCAAACGAACATCTCTCCATGGTGACATCTTTCAGAAGACACTTTAGTGCTAGGCTGATGGCAAAGAAGCCTGAAATCAGCATGTTATTTGTGAGATCTCAATTCTGTTTGGACATTGTCATATTAACTTTCTAAAGGCCAGTAATTTAATTTTAAGACCATTCCACAAAGATTTATGAAAGTAGATCTAAATAATTATTGATATACACAGTTTCAAGGTGTTTCACATATGTGAAACCAACTTCTGCAACATATGTTTTAGATTTAAAATCCAAAATGAGTTCAGTGTCAACTTTTATTTGTTAATCACATGCAATTTTGCCGAGACCAGAATGAATTTTAGCATCAGACTATTTCAAATTCAGCCTTAGATATACAAATGCATTTATCATTAAATTGTAAATGTTTACTAAAAGACAAGTAAAAGACAAGCTTACTAAAAGATGAAGTCACTTTATGCTCCAGAGTATTACTAACACCTTCTATGATTACCAATGTAAATTCACTTTTTTTTACTTTAATGTACAAAATATGGAATATGTTGAAATTATCCAGTTCATTTACATACAAGATAGGTGAAATTTCTAAGGTATATAAATTGGGTTATCAGACCTAGATCAGATAACTGGAACATTTTATCTATATTATTTCTTCATTTGGCCTTATGGTCTGTTTTTGTTTATTGTGTAACCACATTAAAGGTGTATGTTTTAAGTATCAATCAGTACTTGAAGCTCAAGTTAAAATTAGCACTATTCATCATTCTGGCAGGCTAAAGAGAACATAACACCCAAAGAACAAAACAAAATGCACACACACACACACACACAATTTTAAAAAAAGACATATAAACTGATTTGTGTACCAAATAGACCCGTTAAAAAGCAGTCCTTGGAAAACTTAAGAAGGAATAGGTGGAAAAATAGGTTACAAAAGAATGATTTCTCAGTAATATGCTCCCTCCGTGTAACTAGCCATAGATTTCAAAGGGTGCATTTACTGTTATGCATGGCTGTGAACACGTGGGTACCATCCCTATCAATTGAGGTTGGGCATTGAAAAAACAATGTATACAAAATAATAATACACAAAAATCAGTCATATCTGAGGACTAACTACTGTTTTAAATAGTCAACTTAAAATGAATATATATATTTGAGGACCAAATATTCATAGAAATGGGGGGAAGTTTGATTAGACCTTAATTTTTGAAATATAAATGAAAATAATGCAAATAGATTTATCATAGCTGTTATTTTTTAAAAATTGTGTTTTAACTATAACTTATACCACAATTTGGGAGTGAATAAAGCATTGACTGTTATATATATTTTACTTAAATGATTCTATGTAGTATAGCATACTCAAAAAATCCTTTATGTTTGACTTTAGCAAGAAAAGATGTTAATGATGGTGATGACGACAAAAAGGATGAGATGACAGTATTTACATAAAACTCACTATATGCCATGTTGTCTGAAGGAGTCTACACATATTCTATTCTGTTGTGAAGATTAAATAAATTTTAAATCAAACATCATGGTATTCAAATAATTCTACTTAAAAGCACCTAGTAGATACAAGTCTACTCTTCTGACTTACTATCATAAGTATTTAACTAATCGTTCACTTCTCTCTCAGGCTATTCTTTACACAGCAAAGTGAACTCTTAAAAATCTAAATCAATTCACATCTCTGATCAATAGCTTCTGATGGATGGCTTCCCATTTGACTTAGGAAAAAAAAAATCCAATATTCTTATCATGACCAAGAAGAGCTTTACATGGCCCTGACCTAACATATTGGCCACTTTCCGTATTGCTCAAATATGCCATGTACTTTCTCCTTGGAAACTTGACTTGGGTTCTTCCCTCTGCTGGGATGCTCCTTCCTAAATGAATGCATGCAAGTCTCTTCTCATATGCTACTAACTCAGAAAAGTTTTCCCTAGCCTCAAAGAGAGGATACCCTTCCACACATCTCCCACTCAACTTTATTCATCACAAAACTATGATATTTTTTATTTGTTTGATTGTTAGTTTAACAACTGCCTTTCTCTGCCTCCATCATGACCACAAGAATTTAAGAGTCATGTTTGTCAGAACTTACATCTATGTAACTGTACCACTTAGAAGACTATGTTGCTCATAGTAAATGTTCAATAAAAATTGCTAGGTTGAATGGAATCTTTTTGTCAATTTTCTTTTCATACTTCAGATGGGTTAAGTCTCAAAACTATGAATACATATGCACACACCATACCCTCACACAGAGATAAAATTTATTAATTTGAAAAACCTGCCTAAAAGCTTAATCCAGGTTTGTCATACTGTCATGTTAGGATTTAAACTTTATAAAATACAAATATTCTATGGTCAAAAGTCAGATGCATCTATCAGTATGTAAGCTATATCAGTATAATATACAAAATATATAAGTATATAATAAATATAATATGTGTATATATGTACTGTATTAAATAATGGATATATATTATAATACTTCATATAATAAATATAGCTTCCTAATGACCAATGTCATTATATTTCACTTAAAATCGCTTAATGTTTTCATTAAGTAATGTTATTTACCCTCAACTATGTTTTTCCTATGTTTACTTTCCTTGAATTATGCTCATTTGTAAGTCTATGGCTTATTTTTTCTCTCTTTAATGTTGCCTAATCATAAAGAAAATACCTGAATATTTTAACCATTGATGGTAGTAAAATAGCAAATCCATCCTCTAATTCATTCCTTTATACTGAAACTCACAATTTTATAATGTAACTCTTTTTCATCAATTGTGGTGTCTGAATAATGCCACCCTTACACGAGAGTGGCATGTATTCGTTTTTTAAAATTTAAAAAAAATCTTTATTTATTTTTTGAGAGTGAGACAGAAAGAGACAGTGTGAGAAGGGGAGAGGCAGACACAGAATCTGAAACAGGCTCCAGGCTCCAAACTCCAAGCTGTCAGCACAGAGCCCAGTGCAGGGCTTGAACCCACGAACTGTGAGATCATGACCTGAGCCGAAGTAGGATGCTTAACCAACTGAGCCACCTAGATGCCCCTAGAGCAGCATGTATTCTATAATAAGGACCACATGGTATTGGAGACAGATAACTACACATCACATGTAGACCAGGGCATGAGTTCATGTTTACTGGGTTACTATTCACTGCAGAATTCTTGATATCTCTTCTAACATAGGCCTTGCAGTCATTTTCATGACTATCAGAGTTGGAATGAAACTATTACTGAGATTTTCCATTCATGGCAATATAGGTACTTTCTAATTTATGGCTGTCATAAAAAAAGGATGGTGAACATCCAGATTTTTATTTTCTTTAATTAAAAGTTAGTGTGGCAAAGTATGCAATATTAAGCATATTAACCTGAAAGGTATAGCTATAAAAGACAAGGTGAAGAGCAGTGTTCTTGATGTTTTCATCATAAAAACAAATTTCAGAAGCAAAAATACTTCTTTCTGACTAAAGAGACATAAAAATATGCACCTGTGCTTTCTGAGGTTGGAGAAACTCACCTGACTGAGGTAAGGGGAACCTAGCACACTTTGACATTGACTACCTCAGGAAGTGGGATAGAGACTAAGAGGAGAATAAAGTTAGTAACTTTCTCTTTATGTGAGTCTGTTTTGAGTTTTACAACATATTGCTTTAATAATTATATGTCTATATAACCACATATATTTGAATATATATATTTATATAATTTACTTATATGTATTTATATAATTTATTTAAGTGCATTCTATATAATTATATATTGATATGGTATGTAATTACATATCAATAAATATGCAATGATATATTACTATTTAGCTATTTCATTTCTATGTATGTGTATTTGTGTGCGCACACACACATATATATATGTATATTTAAATTCACCCACTGTTTTGAATTTAATGTTCTTCTCTGTGTTTTATTACTGAGGCTATCTTTAAGTGTATTTTTTTTTTATCAGCTGTCTTTGGGTTGAAATGCTACAAATAGAAAAGTATATTTTAATGTCAGGAGAGAAAGTAAATTTGTTGCACTAAAATAATACTGTATTAAAGTATTGGTTAATAACTTAGCCAGAGCAGATATTTTAAATTATTGTAATGAATAATCTCTACAGGCAAAATATTCCTCTAGTCCACTGTGGAAGATACATGTCCATTTCAGAAGAAAACATATAGCTGATCAAAATAGCTTATTAAAATATGAATCATATTAAGATTCATGGTTTAAAAGAGCAATGATAATATATAAACATGAAATGTAAGTGTATTACTAACAGGGATCATATCACTCTAGTAAGGAAGGAAATCTTATCATACCTATCTCAGCTAGTTTAGTAAGTAGATCTTCTGACTGACAAAAGTTTAAATCCAACATAAACATTAATTATTTCCAGCCACAGCAAAAGAAACAATATATCATTGTTGCTGTAAAAACACAAACTTCATAAGCCTTTGCACCAAAAGGAAAAATTGTTTCAGGGAAAAAAAAAAGGATATTGAATTAGAAGGGAAACACTTTGTTGACTTTTCTCAAAAATAGGACTATACTACAGTTTGCCAAATCCAAAAATTATTGACTAGCACAGTTTAGCTAAAAATATTTTAGCTTCAAATAAAAATATACTTTGAGGTCTAAGGGTTTCTGCTACATTCTATGTCCTACACTAGTCTACAAAATTAGAAGGGGAAAAATGCCAAATATGCTGTCATATGTTTTAGTACAACATTAAAATGATATCTTTCAAATAATTAAGACTTACTGTTATTTCTGAGTCATCTCTTTACAATGCCATTTTAATGATCAATGACCTGAAAGGAAAAGAAATTAATCAAGACACAGTCATGATTGAAAATTTTTACAAACTTTGCTAACATAGTCGAACTTAAAAGAAAAACATAAATAAGTGAGGTGATAGATATATTAATTAATTAGATGGGGGGAATCCTTTCACAAAGTATATCAAATCACCACAGTATACATTTTAAATCTCTTACAATTTTATATGTCAATTATATGTCAATAAAGCTAAAATTAAAAAAAAAATCCTGAACTAACACACATCCAAAATGTTCATCTTACTTTTTTCAAAAATATCTTAAAACAAAAACATCCTCATTTACAGGAGATGTCTAAAAAAATAAATATTTCACTTTAAATCCTGTCAATTGGAACCACCTTTCCTATAGTGAAAATAGCCATTCTCTTAAGTTCCCTAAAGACTATTACACAATAATATGATCACTAATATCGATAAAGTACTTTGCTAGGAATAATCAATCCTATTCACTGTTGGTCTGCTTCCTAAATTTGGAAATATATGACTTCCAAAAATCAAAATTCACAGGAGCCAAAATTAATAAGAATATTAAAACAGGTCCAGCCAAAATTAAGTTTACACAAATTAACTATGAAGGCAAATTGTGCTCTTTTTACTGTTGTTATTGTTTATAAAATGCCACAAATTAGTTTTAGAGATAAAAGGTTGTCATGTGAATAAACATATGAAACACTACCAGTTAATTTAATATCTGTAACTTTATAAACAGTATTTTTTGAATCCTAGGGGTTATCAGAATACAATTTTTAAAAGTTTTATTTTAAAATGTTAATATTTAAATATATCATCATAAATTACATCTGATGTCTAAAATTTTAATATTCAAGACACAATTCCAGGTTTTTAAGAAATATTTTTAAGTCACTCATTTTATAAGGTTTGTATACAATTAATCTCTGATCTTATTTTCTGTCAAAGGCATTCAGAAATTAACTTATACATAACAGTAACTAAAAGAATTTGAAATGAGGTAAAGATTTGGGGAAACATACTGAGTGATGGAGTTTTACAAGTTATATTCCAACTCTGTGAGAGAGAATCTACAAATATTAACAAAGTGATTGATGGGCTAGTCCAGTTTTTCAAACATCAAAATATTCATGTAGGCTGTAGAAAGAATGTTTTCCTTCGTTGACCTAGTTCATTCACGGTTGGCAAAATATTTGGAAACTAAAACATTAAGGAAGGTTAGTCTCCTTTCCAGAGCATGAATATGCAGGAGGAAGACAGCAGAATCTAAACTTAAAACCCAATGTTTCAAGATTTTCATTTTAAGCTGATATAGTCTATTTTTTGTTTTTGTTTAAAATAAAACCCTACACAACATATAAACATTCAATAATATTTTTTGTTGTTTAGTAAGTACAAATGGCTATCGATGTATTAAATAGTGAAGTGAACTACAGAAATATGGGAAACTTTATGAAGTCTAATCTATTAAAAATCAAGTACTATTACATTTGTATTCGGAAGTAAAATAATGTAAGTTTCTTATCAGTTTTATGGTTTTTGTACTCCTAGTAGAACATAAAGGCAAATAAGCAAAAATTCATAATTAATTCTGTTAGTGCCTATAATTTAGTTTAAAACGTTCCACTAGGTACAATATGAATACATGAGTTTATCTTTAATTTACAAACTAGAAAAAAGTTGATGAAGTTTGAAGAATTCTAGTTAAGGAATCACTCTCTAGGTTGGTTAGGATTTCAAGTTTCTTAATGAACAGCTTGAACTCTAGGGGCAATTGTGACAAATGCTTTGAATTTCCAAATATTGCTCTGTGAAATTTTACATGGAGTGGGGTGTTGATAATTTACAAACGATGTAACAGTTTTTCATTGGTGAGACAGGTGGGCTTCAAGATGTGTGACTAGTTAGAAAAACCGGGCAATCATCTCATTCAGTGGACAACATATACATCCTAGTAAAAGGCCAAGAGACTAACATCTTTGACACTTTAGATTTGGAATTCTATTTAATTTGTTACCTACCCCTTCCTTATCAGGTGCTGCTTGGCATGCTGAAAAGGACAGAGAACAGAGGTTATCTCCAGATGATTGGAATTAACTATTTGACGGATTTTGTAACTGATGGCTGTAAAAGTACGTGTGTTTGTAAGAATTGGTCTGTAATTTATCTGGGGGCTTGGTTTTTCTGTTTGTTTTTGAAAACAAGCTCTTTGCTAACTAAGTTGTAAGAGAAGAGACATATATGTATAGTTCCTACCGAATCTTTTTATTGTCAAAGATTAAAATATTGACAGAAATCTCTGACAATTAGCTTAAGTCAGGTTACGATATCAGTCTGTTGAATGGAAAATAACTTCGGTCCAAGATAACTGAGTTTTGCTAGAGAAAACAGATTGTTCTGCAGTAATAACTGATTCCATCCTAGCAGCTTAAAATTACAAAGGTATATTTCTCACTCACGCTAAATATCTATTACAGATTGGCAGAGAAGCGCTGGTAATCATAGTAACTCAAGTAAATAGAAAAACAGGATAGCCTCCATCTCAATTATGAAGAAAGATACAAGAAAGATGAAGGGACACTTGAAATTAAATGCCCTGGCTCCACGTATAATACTTATTGGCCTCAACTACTTCTCTGGCCCACTTAAATCACAAGGGGACTAGGAAATGCAATACAATTCTATCCTGTGTCCAGAACAGGGAAGAATAAGAAGTATTTAGCAAACTTTTAAAAGTACCAAAGCAATTCAATGTCTCAAATTAAAACTGAGTTTTTTCTTTGTGAATATATCTTAAAGTTACAGTTTCCTAAAAGTGTACCTTTTGCAAGAAAAAAAAAAGGAATGATTAAATTTGATTTCACTATTGAGTTACTTAACTGAACCAAAATTTTTATGACTGAAATCAGTTCTATTTTTAAAAAATTTTTTAAAATGTTTTATTTGTTTCTGAGAGAGAGAGAGACAGCGTGAGCAGGGGAGGGTCAGAGAGAGAGAGGGAGACACAGAATTTGAAGCAGACTCCAGGCTCTGAGCTAGCTGTCAGCACAGAGCCCGATGAGGGACTCAAATCCACAAACCGTGAGGTCATGACCTGAGTTGAAGTCAGACGCTCAACGGACTGAGCCACTCAGGCACCCCTGAAATCAGTTCTATTCTAATCTAAGCCATCTAGAATATGGGTGGGCAGGCTTAACTATATAAATGATACGAACTGTCATAAAAAATTCTGCAAATGGATATTCTTAAAAAAAGATAAAAATACTGTAGGAGCGCCTGGGTGGCTAGTTGGTTAAGTGTCGGACTTCAGCTCAGGTCATGATCTCACAGTTTGTGGGTTCAAGCCGTGCATTGGGCTCTGTGCTGACAGATCGGAGCCTGGAGCCTTCTTCAGATTCTGTGTCTCCCTCTCTATATGCCCCTCCCCTAATCATACTCTGTTTCTCTCTCTCTCTCTCAAAAATAGTTAATTAATTAACTAAAATATATATACTATACTCTATATTTACACACTTTAGCAGGAATGGCCAAATCTTTATGTGCATAGTAGTAACAATGAGTATTTACTACCATGTGGATACTTGGACTATGAGCTAATATTATTATTTAATAGGTCTAGTATTTCAGTACAGGATTCTACATTTTAAAATACACCCATCTGTGGTTCAGTTGATTTTGGCTCGGGTGATGATCTCATGGTTCATGGGTTCCAGCCCCACATCTAGCTCCATGCTGACAGTGTGGAGCCTGCTTGGAATTCTCTGTCTCTCCCTGTCTCTGCCCCTCCCATGCATGCTCTCTCTCTCTCAAAAATAAATAAGATAAACTTAAATTTATTTAAAAAATAAAATATACCCATTTAATTCTGATGCAGGCAGTTCTAGGTCCTGGAATCACATTTTGAGAAGTGATGGCTAGAGCTAACTGGTTCCAAGAAGCAAAAAGCTTAAGCATGAAATTGAATTGGGGAGAGAGCAAGTAGGGCTTCAATCAATTCATGGCATACAAATTTACTTAGCTGCTTAAATTATGAAAAAATGTATCAAGAGACCATCTGAGTCAGCAGCCTCAACAAGATGCTATAGCCACACATTGACATTGCTTCTCTGAGTCACAAGAAAACTTTGAATAACTGATATGTGATCAATCCTTATTTAAATTATGAAAAACAGGGCATAGTATTCTCTTTACAGACAATTCCCAAAATGGTATTTCTAGTCCAGACTCCTCTCCTGAGTGCTAAACTCAAATACCCAACTTTCTACATAATATCTCTACTTGGACAGACCCAAGAGACCTCTCAATATTCCTATCTCCAAAATCAGATTCTTGACACTTGCCTCCAACATTGGTCCTCCTAAAGCCATTTCCACCTCAATCAATGACAACTATTCTTTCCATTACTTAGGTCAAGAACCTGAAAGCCATCTTTGATGAATCATTTTCTCAACCAATCATCAAAGCCACTCAGTAATTTCTTTGGAGAATCCTTCCAGAATCAGATGACTTCCTATCACCTCCTTCACTACTACCCTTGTCTAATCTAAGCCACCATAATCGCTCACTTGAATTGTTGTAATAACTTCCTAGTGTTCTCCTCAAAGATGTGCTGGTAAATTGTTTATCAACAACTTTATTTACAAATAATAAATATTTATAATATTAGATAAAAAATAGGAAGGAGGAAGAGAAAGAAAACAAAGAAAAGAAGGAAGAAAAGGAGGAGAAGGAGGGATGAAGGAAGGAAAGAAGGAAAGTAAGCAAGGACAAAATGAAGAAGGGGCAGAGAGAGAGAGGTGAGGGGAATCCGTGATTTACAGCTTTTGCATACCTCCAGGGTGTAAACACTCCCACCATGACTAATTTCAAGTGACATGACCATGTGTCTGGGAAGAGATGAGCACAGTGACTTTTTGGGAGACACACGGAGTGAGTTCCAGATACCACCTGTTCATCCTTCTATCACCCTTCCTAGTTGATCTTCATTATAAGGCAACAACAATGACCTGAGTTCAATGGCATCACTCTACAACCCAAAGCTTTCCAGATACTTGCCATTTCACTCAGAAAAACCTCAGCTCTTATCACAGACTTGGAAGTCTGTGTGATGGAGCTCAGGGCCACCTTTGGTCTCTGGTCCCACCCCCTCCTACTCAGGCCTGGCTCATTGCCCTCCAGCCACCCGTGGCTCCTCCCCACTTGACCTTAAAAACATCAAGCATTCCCGCACTTCAGGGCCTTGGCACTTTCAGCTGTCTCTGCTTGGAATGCATTTCCCTTCAATATGCCCCTCCCTTCCCTCCTTTTGGGCTTTGGACAAAGAGGACCTAATCAGGGGCTTCTGCCCTGAACATCTGACATAAAATATCATAACATCCTTTCTTCTCTAATCTTTCAGCTTGCTTTTATTCTTTATAGCACTCCTACCTCCTGATATTTATATATACAGATAGAGCTTATTATCAATAATTATTATGACCTGTTTCCTTAAGGGCACACACATGAGTTTAGATCCTATTTTGCTGTCCACAGTTCCCATGACACTGTCTGTCACAGAATGAACTCATAAAATTGTAGTGACTAAAGAGACATACAATATACAAGCAAATAAATGAAGAAGGTAATTTTAGTAATCAAAAGTGCCATAAAGCAAATAAAGGAGGATGGTAAGTGATCCCATGGGGATGCAGTAGTCAATGGGTGAGAGTTATCTCAAGAGGTGATATTTAATCTAAAGTCAGAATGACAATATGTTTAGTACATCCTGCACATAGAGTGGGGCACCTGAGTGGCTCAGTCAGTTAAGCGACTGATTCTTGGTTTTGGTTCAGGTCATGATCTCATGGATTGTGAGTTCGAGCCCTACATCGAGCTCTATGCTGATGGTGCAGAACCTGCTTGGGATTCTCTGTCTCTTTCTGAATTTTAAAAATTCATTACAGCACAAAAGAGTGGGAGCAGCTTTGTGGATGATTTTAGGGTTTTTAAAAAGAACAGGTAAAACAAATGAATTGTTAGAAGTGTTCTCAACAAGTGCACACCGAACCCTAAAAAGATGGAGTAAAAAGATAGGATTTCATTTAAAGGAGAAGGAAAAGGAGGCTAAAAAGATCACCCCTTCTAGTGTCACACCCTGAAAGGGGTACTGAGGAATAGAAAAAGTTAAGGGGGGGATGCTTAGAGTTGGACAGTCCTTTATATTTTCAAAATTTATGATTTTCAAATTTATTTACCATATTTATCTCTCACAATGACTTTGAAAGTGGGCAGTGTTTATTAGCCCCAGCATTAATAAAAAATACCTAAGACTCACAGAGGTGAATGCCTTCTTTAAGGTCAACAGACTAACAAGTTATTGAACAAGGACCTAGCAGCCAGGTGTCCTCACATGGTCCATTATACTGTGCCCAGTATGCTTTGCCATCTTGATGAAAACTGGCAAAAGACTACCTGGAGGCTGCCAATCTGCTCCATCTGAGCTCAGTTCGTACAGTGGATTTGTGTTTAAATTCCAAAGACTTGAATTAAAGGTTGCCTGTGAATGCATGGCAAAAAGGCCAACAGTAACAGTAACAATCAAGATTCCTTCATGTCCGCCACACTGTGTAGAGACTCCTGTAGGTGGTATCCAAGGCCATCACAGTGTGATTCCACTGAGAATTTTCAGCTTTCCCTCATACATACCTAAAGAAAATTTCTAAAATCTTTTTGCCTATGCCAGATCATTTACCCAAGTCACTCAACATGAATAAAAGCAAAGAGCGGAGAAGGTATGATTTGTTCCACATGTAACATCCACCCTTTTCTTCCTCTCATCTCTTTCTGTCAGAGTTTAGCCCTATTTATTTATTATTTATTTATGCATTTGTTTATTTTTTTATTTATTTTTAAGTACAGAGCCCAACATGGAGCTTGAACACATGACCCTGAGATCAAGACCTCAGCTGGGATCAAGAGTTGGATGCTTAACCTTGGCTCAGGTCATGAATTTGGAGTCTGTGGGTTTGAGCCCCATATCAGGCTCTGTGCTGGAGCCTGCTTCAGTTCTGTGTCTTCCTCTCTTTCTGCCCCTCCCTTGCCTGTGCTCTGCCTCTCTGTCTCTCAAAAAATGAATAAATGTTAGAAATGAAAATTCAAGAAAAAAGAGTTGGATGCTTAACTGACTGAGACACCCAGACACCCCTACCCATTTTTGAGAAGTCTTTGCAAAGCCCTGAAATCAGCTGTGTTTCACTTCCTAAGCAACTTTTTCACTATTCATCAGAGTCTACTGACACTAGTCACATCCTGCCTTGTACTACAGTTATTGGAGAAAGCGTGAAACATCCCATTCCTTAAAGAGAATACAACTGACGTAATAAAAAGATTGTCTTCTTCAATTTTATATTTCTTTTGCAGAGAATCTGCCACATAGCGGGGAATCAATGAATATTTATGGAATTGGATAAAATGATTTTAAAAATGTAGCCTTCAGATGAATGATTCCAACACTCTATGGAAGACAGAAAGAAAGATAAGAGAGGTACAGAGTGTAGAGTGAAATCAATAAATGAAATTATGTGAGAGAATGAAGAAAAGTAGAAGGAAGAAGAAGAAGTCAATCATATCTTCAGAAGGTGGCACAGTTCATAGTGCACAGTAGCTGATAAATAAATATCTGTTGAAAGGATACACGAATGGTTAAAAAAAGGAAGGAGGGTAAATGAAGACAAAGAACTATTGAAAGATAAGCTTAAAACTAGGTCTATCATTTCAAGCTTAGTGAGTAAACACCAAGAGAAATTAGGGTATAAAATACACTATTCCAGGGATTAGATGAAATATCTGTCTGTATTACCTCCTCTCATCCTCTTTTGTTATAAAGCATTTTCTAAATTAATTTAATTTCAACCCTTGAGCAATTCTGTGAAAAGCAGGAGAAACATGAGTCCATTCATTTTATAGATGAGGAACAAAGTCAAGAGGAAAAAGTCTCTAGGTCAAGATCGGCATTTTTGGGCAAAGCCAAAACTTGAACTCCGTTCTCTAACTCTTCGACATGCTAACTGTGCTCTACAGGCCAGCAGTATTCGTCACTCCTGGGGTCTTCTTAGAAATGCAAAATCTCAGACTCCACCCGAAATGCTTGAATCACAATATGACTATTAACAATATCTCTAAATGATTTGAAGTTTCTTAATGTTGACTATTCACCTGATATAAAACTCAATATAATAGATATGTTACCTTTATTCAATAACATTGAATATTACTATGAATATATTATTGTAAATAATACTCATGAAATGATAATATGATTTATGTAAGATCATATATATATGATCATAAATATAAATTAGAAAGGAATATAGGTTAGGTCAATGGATACAGCCCTTAAAGAAAAGAAACATTTAAAGGAACAAGTCTCTTTTTAATTAAAGCAATACTGTGCAGGTTGTTGGGCATATTAAGGATTCAATCATTTCTTTGAGAAAAAAATATAAAAGGGAACACAAATATAGCAATATATTTGCTCTATAGTAAGCACAATAGTTGGCATCAATCTGTAAAAAAAAAAATACTGAGAGATGCTTGTTATACAAAATACTGAGAAATGTTAACATCAGAATGTTATTAACGTACAGGCACATATACTCATACACACACACACACACACTCAAAATAGCTCAGCAGAATGGATTTGATGCTTAACAAAAATAGCAAGATTGTGACACGCAAATTAAGGGAAATTGCTTTCCACAATTTTTTGTTAGTAATAATAAACAATAATTTTTGGAATTTAGGCGATAAAGGAGCCTAAACATGGCTTATTATAAACACATGTCCACCTCATGCTTTAGATTAAAGAATGATCAGGAGTAGGAAGTTCATTTCCCCTTTCAGAGGGTGAGAAATTGTTTTTACTTTGCGTCTTTTTAAGGTTCAGACAAAGCATTTCTTAAAAAGTGGTGAGAGCTGAGTTCAGAGCTGAATTTTATATACAGTCACTAGAGCTCTCCAGTGTGAAGATTTCTGAATATTATCTTAAAATTTTCTACTGCCATCTATTTTTATTATTACTTTACCTTAGTAAAAATGTAAATGGAACAGAAGGAAAGAGAAAGCGCGTGGGTGAGAAGGACAGAAAAGCAGGAAACAAAGATGTTTTAAAGAGAAGGGAAATACTTAACAGAAGAGAGGATAGTTGAGCTAGGTCCAGAAAAATGAATTAACTTTTCCAGGGACAAAATTAAAAAAAAAAATTGTGTTATCAAAAGGTAAGATAGCTTCTTAAAAACATATATAAAAGGACTTATTTTATTTCTAGAACTGAAAGACAATAGTGGTTATAAATGTATAAATATAATAGTGGTTATAGTCTATCAAAAATCAAAAATATTTTCATTAAAGACCTTACATCAAATAAGTCATTTGAAAACCTTTCATGTGAGAATATTTTGCATTAATATATTATTAAAATTGTGAACTAGTGTTTGAAAGAAAGAAGAGTTCCAAGTTATGTGGCATTTAGAGAATCGTTCAGTGCTAAAATTGTGCATTATGTTCAATAAGCTTAACATAATGACAAAGTAAAGCCTTTTACAACTTTTGATTTGCTTTAGAGTTCTTGGAAGCATAATATTAGTATGCTTAAATAATTTTTCCAACTATCAGAAACATCTTATTCCATGAGTATTCAAACATGTCATACATACACACAACCCAATATTGTCTAAGTTGAATGTCTGTGAGAATTCACATTTGGCTTACAAGTGATTATTACATGTTTATCTTATGATAATGGCTTACAGTCCTTTGAGAATCCTAACTTTATATGACCTGCTTCCTTGAATTCATAAATAGGATTATAGCTAGTTTCTGTAATTTATTTGTCTTCACTAGCTCTTTACTTAGGTCTATATTAAGAATCATGTCCTTGCCATCTTGACTCTACTGTTCGTAATTGCATCTGTAGGCATGGAGCTCTCTGTGATGCACCAGCACCTACTATGTACTGAGAGTAGAGTATAGAAAGTATACGAGATTCTGGAAGAATTACTGGCATTTGTAATATAGGTGTATATTAGATTTAAAGTAGACAGAGTTATATTCAAATGGTTTTCTCTCATGATAGCAGCACACTGAAGTTGCTTTCTTCTTGCACTTGATGATGGGCTCCAGAAAGGCAGATACAATGTGTTAGTCATGTTTGGATTCCTAAAGAATAACACAATACTTGGACCAAAAATAGATGCTCAAACTAATGAACTAATTTGAGACCTAGATAAGCTGAAGTACATAGTGTCTGGGATGCATGTGACTGAGAAGCAAATTAGAAATGTAATATAACTAGAACCATAATATTAAGTCATCCCATGTATTGTCACCATGTAGATCCCAGAGATACCTGAAAACATGTCACCATAGAACTCATTTCTTCAAGTAAAAAATAATGAATTACTATAATTATTCATATGTTTATATTGATTAAACATATATTTATATAGAAATATAAAATATATTTTATATTTTTAAAAATATATATACATTTATACAAGTATTTATAAATTTAGTTATTTATGCATATAACCCACCCATAGTAATTTCATAGATAAAAGATGAAATGGGAATTTAGTGGCTTGTCTTTCAGAAACATATGTTTCAATTTCTCCACTCATGGATTTTCCATTTTTGTTTGCCATGCAATAATCTAATTCAGGAGATCAAGTGGGTTAATACTTCTCATAAAATGCCTAAAATCAAATGGTATTCAATACAAAAGTATAAATTACTTCAACATAGCTCATCTCAGTTTTATAAAGCTTCACTGAGGGGCACCAGGGTGGCTCAGTCAAACACCTGACTCTTGTTTTCGGCTCAAGTCATGATATCACGGTTCATGAGATCGAGTCCTGCAGCATGCTCTATCAGCACTGTGCTATCAGCACAGAGCCTGCTTGGGATTCTCTCTTTCTCCATTTCTCCTCCTCCCCTGCTCATGTTCTCTCTCACTTTCTCTCTCTCTCTCTCAAAATAAATAAATAAACTTAAAAAAAATTCACTGCTAATGAAATGAGTCTAAGTTAGAGCCCTGTTTAAAGGGTGTCTGGAAATTTTCAGAACCCTGTTGTCATTCACTTAAAATAACTGACAATTACATATCAGAGTATATAAATATTTTGTTAGAAAAGAGAGAAAGGAATAAACATTGATGTTTATTCAGGTAAATTAGAAAAGTCAGAAATATAAATTATGTGACTTCCTGATACAAAAGCTAAATAAGAAAAATTTAGAATGTTTAATATTTTTCACAGCTGTCCCTCTTTTTTATATCTAATCTACATAATAAATTTAAACAGTTTTCTATTTTAGAAAGGCTGATGAATAGAAAACTTTTAAACTTACTGGCCTGTTAGTTGTTATAATTTACCCACAAAGATGGTTTCAGAAGGGGAAATTAAGGTATAGTGTGCTGGTAGATGCTTAACAGCTTCTAAATAAAGAAGGAAAGGCCCTGATTTGCAGTCTTGGCTGATTTTTATGGTGCAAATACTCCTGCTATCTCTGATTTCAAGTTAAGAGAATGGTGTCTTTTAAAGGTGGAATTTAGAGGGGCGCCTGGGTGGCTTAGTCGGTCAAGCGTCCGACTTTCGCTTAGGTCATGATCTCGCGGTTCGTGGGTTCGAGCCCCGCGACGGGCTCTGTGCTGACTGCCAGCTCAGAGCCTGGAGCCTGTTTCAGTCTGTGACTCCCTCTCTCTCTGACCCTCCCCTGCTCACGCTCTCTCTCTCTCCTAGAAATAAATAAAAACATTAAAAAAAAAAAAGGTGGAATTTAGAAAGGAATAGTTACAATGGGCTCTTCCAAGCTGGTTTTAGCCAGCTTCAGCACCTCACTGAAATTAGGTCTTATTAAATTAATAAATTTGTATGGGGAAAGTTGATTAAATACATACATACATACATATAAGTTTATAAGTATTCATGAAAAAAATAAGTAACTTTGGAAAATCGTGTTAAGTATATGCCTCTCTTGGGGATACGCTAGATGCATTAGTTTTCTGATTGCTCCAGAAGGTATTGCATATAAGCAATCCATTCAACATTGTTTAATATAGCATATCTCTCATATGTATTTGACTCCAGGATTTATTTATTTGTTTGGTTAGTCTCAGAACACATAAATAACATCTTTTAGAATAACAGTGTCTCTTAGAATCTCATTTGGGACAAGTGTCTGTGGACACACACTTCTAGTCTCATTGGACACATAATAGGCATTAAGCACAGATTATTGACAAAAAGTACACAAAAAGTCATTTGTGTAGAAAGAGCATAACAATAAAGGAAAAAAATATGAATAAGTAGAGGAGATTCTGTCCTATCTTTTATAAGATTGCATTATTTTTAGATAATTGTTTCATTAGTGCAGCCCCAGGTTTATTTATTTGTTACACAGGTATTTTATTGACCATCTACTATGTCCAAAGCACTATCAGACACTAAAGCACTGGAAAACTTCACTCTCTTTCTTTCAAATGCCCCATTAGGTAAGTCAAATTTAGTTTTTCTTTTTTGATTTTGCAGTAAGGCTAGTGATATACATTAATTATTGTAAAGTTTAATTCTAAGGAATATTTAAATCCAACACATCTTGCCATATGAGTAGAGTTTTTGTTGCAGATTACATGGAGTATGGGCATATTACCCAGCTATTTAATACTTCAGATATAGAGAATCTTTCTAAAAGAAAGAAGCTGTCATTTTCCCAGTATTAAGTGTCCTATCTGCATATTTATGCATATTTATGTGTTAAAATAATAGCATTTTAATAACTACCAATCTGATTCTATGACAATGTCTCCAACTGTTTATATATATCCACATTTAGCAAGTTAGGATAATTTCATGTTCCGACATAAATATGCACAAAACAGTATGTTTTGTGAGCAAGACTAATGGCTAAATGTTAACTGAAGAAAAATCCAGTCATCTTGCAACCGATTTCATGCAATAGTCTCATTTTCTTTTAACTACAGTTTACAAATTATCATGTAATACGTAAACCTTAGTCCATTTGCTTTTGTTTTGTCTTCCTTTGGAGAACTGACAGGTAGATTTTTCCACTGAAGAACTAACTGGCACTTGACCTTTGCCCGCAAGTATGATCTGTTGTTATATTAAACAAACTCTGATACTGAATTATCTTAGGAGTAAGTACATTATTTTTTAAAAACCGAACATTGCTTTAGATAATATGTTCATTACTTATAACAGTGTATGAATTACTATAGTAAAATAGTGACATCACTATAGTTTGCTTTTTACTCCATACACTTTTCTCGCCGTGCAAGCATAGAAATTAATGTATCTCAACACATTAAAAGAAATACAACTGCATGCATATGTTTAGCCATTAACCTAACTCAAAACACAGCATCAGTGTGGAGGAACATGCCAAAAAATTATCTTCTGATTTCTCAGTTGAGAGCATAAAATTGTGGCTATCATGGTCACCAACACTTAACTGCCTTTGTAAAGCTACAAGATCATTTTCCTTCAAGGTAAGTATATAAAACAAGTATCTCCATACAAGCAGACCATATAGTGCTCATTTATAATAATATACAAAGCTTCTGAAAAATTAATGAAAGGTGTTTTATATCTTGCCCTATAGAGCATCCCTTCCTTTTTCATTCCCTAATTTTAACAATATACTCACGAACAAAAATTGCTGAAGGATAAATTGCATGGAATATCAATAGTTAACTGTATGTCACTGTAAGCTAACAGACATGAGTTTCCCTAGTATTTAGTTATGGTACACTGTTCAAGGAATGTCTCATCTCTGTTAATTATTCATATATCTGCATTCTGTGTGGTTATTACTGTAGACCTATTCTCAATAATACAGAGTATGCTACATTTTATATTTGTTAAATTTTTATTCAAATAGCATCAGTTGTTAGTATGTCATATGACAAGATTCAACTTAACATTTCACAGAAAGGGGGGAAAAGTTTTATATTTGAATTTACAGACTCATTGATGTAAAAAGCAACAAATAAAATATAAATGCATGAATTAGAAATAGAACTATAGTCAGAGGCTAATGGTTTTGACATAGATTTGAATTTTGCATATTTCAAAAGGCAGCAGAAACCCCACCCTTTCTTAAAACAGTAACAGCACACCAGAGAAGTTTCTCCCCAAATCTCCTACCTTCTTCATGAGATCTAACCACAGATATGAACATAAACATGGGAAAATCCAGGGCAGGAAATCAAAGAGAATCAGGTCAGAGAGAGAGATTCATAAGAACATATATTCAATGTCAAGTTCCGGCAAAAAAAAAAAAAAAAAAAAGAAAAGAAAAGAAAGGAAATATTTTTAAGTGATATCCATAATAAAGCTATATTAACAAGACTCTACATGGTCCTGCCATGGGAGGGTGGATATTATCTTGACCCTTGACCTCTTCTCACATAAGAGCCCGAGAAATGAAAATCATGTTCATCATCGCTGTTCGTTTTATACAAATTTACCATCTTTATTTAAACTAGTATAAGATAGGAAAAATTCTATTCTGAAATAGCCCAAGTCAGGCTCTTAACAGTCATGTGACTTTTTTTTCTGCCAGCCATGTGCTCCGTATCATTTTACTCTGAAATAACTATGTGGATTTCAGCTCAACCTGCCTTTGCTTATAATGCATGGCATACCCCGTGAGGGAGCCTGAGAACAGACTCCCTTGAAAAGCAAGGTTCTCATAGTTGGCCTGTAACCATGGAAGCAGATGCCGGTTTCTTCTTACCCCTGCTTACCTCTTTGCAGCCTCGAGCTGCTCCCTATTGTTAAAAGGGGTACGCCTTGATTTTTCTTCATCATGACCGAACTTGCCTCTTCTTCAAAGGGCATGATGCTGCAGGTCATTGGTCTAGACTGTTTGCACGGTCCAGAGAACAGCCTTGATGTAACCCTTGCTCTGTCGGAGCCACACCACCAGCCGCGCATCTGTAGACTGTAGGGGACATTGGAGATCTGTATTTGAAAAGAAGTCTGTCTGATTTTGCCATTGTGCCTTTTCACTCATCGATCGAATGAATATCGAACCTTCTGTCGTTGCATGTGTGAAATAGATAGCTTAGCAAGCACTTTTGTGCCCAACCTGTGCAGTGGGCCAAAAGGTTTTCCTTTAGTCTCCAGAATTTTTTCTTCAGATTTTATGAATTTCCTGTTAGCTAACATTATTTATATGCTTTTATTTTATCCAACTGTTATGATGACTGAGTTAATTCATCAGCTGTGACTTTCTTTTGCTACTAGGCGGAGTATTTCTTATTCTGCCAACTATGTTTTTTTTTAAATTTTTCTCTTGTAGCTTTTTAAGATCTTCTAGCTTAACTTCGTAACTACATGTGGTGTAAATGTACTCTGTTAAGCCAAAAAGTTGAGATGTCTTTTTAAGAAGATGATTAGATGATTTCTATCATTTAACAGATTTAATTCCAGAAAGGTGAACTTGAACTGCCTCAAGGTATTTCAGTGATTTGGAAGAGTAAGTAAATCAAATAATCACATTGATTTTAAGTTAAACAAAATGTTGATACACTCTGTTGATGGGGAAAATTGTCTTTGTATTTCCCCTTTTAAAAATTTAAGAAATGTTAGTCTGGACTATTGAAATATAGTTTAAGGCATATCAATTTATTACTGTGACTTGGTATGTTAAATAAATACCATTTGTTTATAATATGTATTCTATGACATGATTTAATTAGAAAGCGTTCAATATGAAAATACGCTGTTTACATTTCATTTGGAATACTATTGCAGTTCACTGCTTGATCTCAATAACTGATGGCTACTATACTACCTGCTCATTCTAAAATGTATTCTCTTGCTTAAAAAATCAGTCACTTTAAAATGCCTCATATGCATTTAGTGTGTTTAGCATGCATTCTGTGTGTGTGTCATCAGTTTTTGTTTTGTTTTGTTTAAAAAAAAAAACACTATTTCCTACTTCAAGGCATACCTATTTTCTCTAATTGCCACAGGCGAAGGGGAGGTCCATGACAGAATAAAGAAGGTTATTGTGACAGATGAAACATAATTCACAATGAGTACTCTTTTCATCCAGCCTTAAGTAGAAGAGGATTACTTCCAAGCTGAATTTGGTGGCAGAATGTATGAGCGGATTTTATTAACATATAAGGACAGGCCAAAAGCAGAAAACCTATTTCTCTTCAGCTGGATGGTGGTTATTTTGTGTGTCTGCTTGGGGGTCTTATTTTGTTCACCTCAAAGAGAAGAGATGCTGAACAGAAGACCGTCTGAAGAAGTGGAGGGAATAGGTGGGGAGGGTAGAAAATAAGAAACTTAAAGCAATAAAAGTTGGGGTTTTCTATACTAGATAATGAAAAATGATAAGTATATTTCTATATTCTTTGCCATGCACATTAAATAAAGTCATAATTTCAACAAACATATGAGCTGCAAAAGTAGGTAAATTTTACTTCATAAACTTAACTTACATTTCTTTAGGTAATGATTTTTTTTGTCTTTCATATTCTTAATTTCAAACGGTTTGTTAGATTTCTAGATGCTGCTTAGTTTTATACAAAGGCTAGTACTGAACTTCAATGAAGTAGGTTATGTGTTTATTTGGATATTTTCCTTGCATTTAATAGTTTGTTTTGTTTCAAATGACAGAGATTTATTTGATCTTTATAGAATTTTTGTATTCAAATACATGTAACTTTTTCTTTCTCTTTCTAATGAAGTCAGATTTTAAATTAACTAAAAGATGGGCAAAAATATTGTACCTGATAGACATCTATGCATCAGAAGAGAATTCCAGCCTATAAAATCCATTGCATTTCTTTTGTTTTAAATAGAGCTTTATTTATGTTGATTTTGTTATTCCTGGAAAAAATTTCTTTTTGCTTTATTTTCAAATACTTCCTAGGAGTTGTAGTTGACGTCGTGCTCTATATGTAGAAGGAAAAGGAAGGAGTTGTTTCGTCTGCTGGCACATCTCTGTTACAAAACTCACTGCTATGTTCTTGTCAACCCTGGTATGTTATTCCAGAAAGTGAAAAAAAATCCAAATTCTAGATTGAGGTCTTTCTCAATATAATGGATACATTTCATACTTCAAATATTGTAATGAATAATTCAGATGGAATGAATTTATGTAGGTATTTCCTGGAAGAAGGCATAAAAACCAGAATCTACACTTTTTCTTTCATATGCATGTATATACATATATATGTATATATATATGTATTTAAAGCATAATAATGTGGTTCTGTTTTATGTATCAAATAGATGACTTATATTAACCAAAATGATTTTACTTACTTAAGTTGGCTTTCTAGCTAAAAATTTTATAAAATATGCAATCAGATTCTTTCATCTTAAATTTGTCAACACTGTTAGCAAATACTTATTACTACATTAAACATTTGCTTTTTAACTGATTTTTCATATCTGTTTATGCTATGATTGAAATGAACTATAACTTCAGAAAATACAAGAAATCATATCATTATTATCTGTTGATTAAAACAGAAATCTTTCCTTATATCCCCTGCATATACTGAAGTAAACCACATATTAAGGAATATTTTAGAATATATTTTATATGATTTTGTTAATACAAATAGATAATCTTTAAACAATTTAAGAATTTCAAAGTAAAAGTATAAAAATATGTATCTATTTATTATTGCCAGATCATTGACATAGATTTCCCATTTGTAGATTATTTTTTCCTTGCTAATATTTACTCTGTAGAAACATATCAATGCCCACACCTTTTGCATTTGGTAAAATTTTGCACTTCTCTTATTTCATAATTACTGCTTTATATCATTTATTTGAAATAACCTGTGTGATTTATTACTAGACCATATGAATGAAATTAATGAGGACTAGGGGAAAGAATAAAACTTTAAGAATGAAGAAGTTGACGTAGACATTATTTAAATATACACAGTATAAATTTTTGAAATAACAGGTTTTATTTTACATGGTCTGAACTTAAAATCAAATGGGGTATGTTGACAGATCATATCTAAAAGCAAAGTTTGTTTGCACTCACTGAATATTACATATTATGGGAAAATAGTTATATCAGTCTGAGGATGAGATTTTCATTTGCAATTACATTACAGTATATTTTAAATAACATTATGCAACTTCTAAGTGATATCATTATACGTATTTTTAAATTAAGCTGTATATTCAGCAGAATGTCATGAAAAATAATAAAAAATAGGGCTAAGTACATTGAATTTTCGTGTACTATCTTTGTAGAGTCAATCTGTTTTATTTAAAATTTGTTTCCTATGTTTCAGGCCAGAACATTTTTCATATCGCTTTCTTCTTCCTCCCCCTCCCTAAAACACATTTTGCTATAAACTTCTGCACCAATCACTAGGAAAGACACAAACAGCAAGTAGCAGTTCAGGAAGCAGCCCTGTGAATGTAAAAAAAAAATCACAGACTTTGATTTTATAAGACAAGTTGGATAGGAGTCAAAACTGCCACATGCGGTGTGAAAAAATGCCACCCTGGTGTGAACAAAAGGTTTAAAATGGAGTCAAGAAGCGTGCAAGCTCGATGTCTAAGCCTTTCCTGTGAATTGTCTGCTACAACCTGCGGGTAGCGAGGGGGCTGGAAGAACAGAGAGCTCTTGGAAGCTCTAACTGAGAAACATAGGCAGTCGAATGTGTTAGTTTTTTTTTAATTTTGTTATGTTTTGTTTTGTCTCATCTAGGCATCATTATACTAAACTGTTTTACCCAAAACATAAAACAAATCCCAAAAAAGTCACATAATGTGTGAAGAAACTGTTGCTTACAAATGAATTGTTAGGGTTTTTTTTTTTTTTTTTTTTGCATTCTTTCATTTATAGCAAAGGAAGTAACCAACTGTACTTTATATTTAGATTCCTTGTTTTGTGGGTCTGAGTTTTATTTACAGAAGGGTGAAGAGGGGGAAATGCTCACAGAATCCTGAACATTTGAGTATAAAATCCAATTACAGTATTCATGTCTGATTATCTTCTAAATAATGACGATGGAGGAAAAAAGCTGACAGTTCACTACTGGAAATAAGTATTTCATACCTTAATAAATAGTACAACGATAATTCTGAATGAATATTCAGCAGAAATAGTCCTTCAGAAGAAATACCACTACAATATATATAATGTTACACCTTTCCTAATATACTGCAATCCAAAAATTTATTCCACAGCCAAAAATGTTTGTTAACCAAAAAATAGTCAAATAAATCTGATCTAAAACCGTCATCATTTACTTAAATAACTAAAAAAGCAATTCAATTTTAAGGACAATTAAAATGTATACTACTGTGTCATAACCCCCACTTAAATGATCTTACTATGTTTATCTAGCCACATATGAATGCTAATTACATGATGAATTATGAATAACATTTAAAGAAAGTAACATTTCCTAGGTGATTGTGATCTAATCAATACAAACACATCTAAATGCAACAAGAAACATCTTTCATGAGCACTGAAAAGATCCTTAAACTTAGAAGCCAGTTTTATTACATTTGCATCTTATCTTTTATGAAGGATTGGGTCTAAAGCTAGCAAATCCCATTGGTTATGAATGCAGGTCAAGACGGGAACATTTTTCTATTTACTCTTTGTAACACTGGATAGAAATCAATCTGTTACTTTCATTACAACCACACAATCAATTCCATTTAAAGTATAATACAACAGCCAAGTCCAAGGACAATATGGATCCTTGGAAAAGCTCATACCATTTGCAGGGCTGTATTTGATATAGCTCCTGGTGAATTGTTTTCTTTCTAATTAGTGTACATGGTCCTTTAAAGGAAACATACCTAAACTGGTTTTGCAATGTAGAATCCAACCAAAAGTAAGAGTACAGTTTTTGTCAGAGTTGCGTTAAAAAATTATTCTTTTTAGACAGTAAAAACCTTACAAGGAATGATTCCCTCTACACTGCCTCTCATGTGAGCAAAACATTATTATAGAGCCATATTGATGTTTCAAGAAAATAACTGCACATACCAAAAATTCTACCTTGAAATTAGCATATGAAATCCTTACTTAGAATGGCACCTTCCTCTCATCTCTCAATAAATGACTTTTTTTTTTCTGATCAATCTTATCTTGCCTTAACATCACCAAGATTTTTGCTTCTAGTTTTCTTACACAAAGCACAGCTCAATAAACAAAAGAAATATGTCCACTATTCACTCCATTTACACAGAATAAAATCATTACTTCAATTATTTTTAAATATCAAAACTAAGATAATCTTCCTGCTATAAATTACTTGAAAGAACCAGATAAGCCACTGAATACCAACACTAATGGTAGTTGAATGAATTATCTTCTTTTTATTTTATAAATGAGGATATTTTCCTTTTTCATATCAGGTTTAACCATTTCAAATTACATAGTATTCTGATTTCCCCAAACATACAGTAAATGAGTGTCCTCAAGAAGGGCACAATTTACAATTCTCTCAGATATAATCTTTAAAATACATGTGTTATTCAAAATGCATTCTGCCCCTTCCATATAAGTGGGATAATTCAAATTTAAATAAAATCATTCTTGGTTGTTTTATTGAAAAGGCTATGTTATTTATGCAAATTTCATGATCTTGAAATTTTGGAGTTTGGAAGTTTCTCCACTTAGAAAAATATATTTCAAATTTAGTGTCAATATTTCATTTTTTTGCAAAACTGAAGACACGCTTCTGTGTCACCATTCAGTATTGTAACTGTCGTTAATGAATTCCCTTTTTGGTGACAAGAAGTTGTTCCTGGGACTGAGTTCTCCTCAAACACAGCCCATAAATAAGCTCTGAGATGTGAGGGTGCTCCCATATGTTCTAAGCAGCCTTACATGTTTCTGAACAGAAAGGGGTGTGTTTAGTGCTATATTCCCTGCATAAATAAGCACAGGACAATGAACCCAATGTCAAAGTCTCCAGACAGACTGTCACTGCCTAGAAGACATTCTTCATTACCTCCATTACCTAATTTCTGACAGCCTTGAACGGCCTTGAACAGGACTACTGTACCGTTTTTTCTTGTTTTCAATGCCTGACAGCCTCTAACCCTATTTCCCTGCTCTCTGGTCTACCTTCCAGGCTACCCTTTTCCGACCAAGCAGGCACCACACTCACAAAGATCACTTGCACAGATCATGCTCTGGGCTGCAATGAACTTAGGATAGATTCGTAATGCAGAGGTCAAAGATAGGTAAGCCATACCTCTGACAGCAACTCAGAAGACACCAGGATGGAGTAGGACACACAGAGTCATTTCAGAGTAAAGGGTCCCTCGAGCCATTCATAATGCAATCACTTAAAAAAGCAGAGAAGTCATTTCAAGGAGAGAGACCAAAACTTAAAAGGAAAATGGGTATCACTTTAATCTTTTAGCACAGGCAAGTGAACTAAAATACCTTATGTGCTGATTCTTATATTTTTATTGGTCTTTATTTCAACTGTCATGGTGTTTTAAAATGTTTCAGAAGATACACAGGGTGTTCCTAAAAACTACAGCTCTTAAACTCATATCCCTGACATTGTATTTAACATTTTAAGTTTTATATTCAACTCCATAATTTATCCTTGTAATAGAGGTAAACTTCCCGAAAATTCAGGAATCGGCTCATCCTTCATAGTCTATCCAAGTTTGTTTGGAACACAGGGCTTCTTAAAGTGAAATTAGATCACTAGCTGTATTTCCTTAATTTATTTATTTTTCTTTAACATTTGAAAAACAAATCTGGCTAAAATGTAATTTTTTTTTCTTTTTTACACTTAAATTTCTTCATGGAAGCTCATTTTTTTATATATCAAATTATATAAGACACAATACCTTCCATATTAAAGGAATTTTAAGGAAAAATAATCTGTAAAATTTACCTTTAGTTTTCCATTGGATGCATTACATTTTGGTAGCAGTAATGAGCTTGAATTACTAAATTTCTAAAAAGAAGCCATATAAAATATATTTTTAAATGTCAAAACTTTATACATATTTCATGTGTCACAAAATTATAGGCCCATACTAAATGTGGTTATAATATACTTATAATATGTCTTAGTAGGCAATAAAAACTTCATATGTTTTCATTGTTGATCTGGAATGTAGGTGAAACCCCATCGATCAGGTATGCATTCTCTAATCAAAGAAAATATGTGTCACTGTGGTTCTGGGAAAAAATATATCTTAGTCAATATTATTTCTCAAAGCAAAATCTCAAGTTCAAATCTATTGCTAGGAGCCCAGTGCACTGACTCATACTTCTCAATTTCTACTTAAGAATTTTAAAAACACAATTGAGATGTTTGCAGTATTATAATATTTGCTATCAAAAGCCAATATACTTCAGTTGTGTATATTTGATTGTGAAATATTGCTTTAAAGATGGGTGGCTCAGTGGGTTAAGTGGCCAACTTTGGCTCAGGTCATGATCTCGCAGTTTGGGGGTTTAAGCCCCACGTTGGGCTCCCCACTGCAGCTCAGAGCCTGGAGATTGCTTCAGATTTTGTCTCCCTCTCTCTCTGCCCCTCCCCTGCTCATGCTCTGTTTTTCTCTCTCTCAAAAAAAAATAAATAAAAAAATGGAAGAAACATAGGCCTCTAAACCCATATTTTACTTTAAAAAATGTTGATTAAAATTTGGAATATTATAGTATTTCTAAGGACCATTCATTCTTCCATAGATTTAGAGAAAAAAATGTTATATATAGTTTGAAAGATGTATATGATAAACAATGTAAACTTTCAATAAACTGGCAACTGTTCTTTGGGGATGTGAATCATTTAATAGAGGCCCACTCTCAAAAAAACATTTCTAAAATAACTCATAAAGTGAAATAGATACTGACAATATTTTATGCCAAGTGGTCCGTTGGTTTTAAACCCATTCATTCATTCAACTAACATATTTTTATTCCCTTTGTGCTTTCCCAGGTTTTGAGGACATTTATACATTCAACAAATATTTGCTGCATACCTATTTAGCAACATTCCAGATGCTAATAGAAATTTTTAAAAAGTGATCACTTTTTTAAAGGACTTCTTTTTAGAGGATTATGTGTTATACTGGAGAATAAATGAGAGTTAGGAGGAGAGGAAAGAGTTCCTATGTAGATAAAAGAGTTCGAAAAGGTCAAGGGGAAAGGTCTCCAGAGGCAATAGGTGAAATGAAGTTTGAAAAATGGAAATGATCCAGACATGGGAAGAACAATATATAGTTTCTCCACTAGAAAGAAGAGCTTCTATAAGGGACCCAAGGCAGAAAGACTCAGGATATTAGAAGCAGTAAGAGGAGACCATTACTTCTAGAGTAGGGGAGAGTGACCTGAGGTAAGCTGGGATGGAAGAGCAAGAAACTCGCCACTCAAGGACTTAGAGGGCGATGGAAGAGTTTGAAGTTATTCCCAGGGCACTGGATACTTCCTGAGGCAGAGTCTCTCAGGAATGAGATATTGAGACATGATATTTTTTTTATCCCTCCTAGATTTGGAGACCAACAATTGTAACCCAATATAGTAAGCAGCAGTTCTTAAAAATGTCAAAAAAGTAATCCCCCTGTCATTATGTGGTGAATATTTCAGGCCTCTTTATTTTTCTTAACTGAAAACTACATACTTGGGATATTAGTTTATGAGTTTTGTCCCAGAAGCTAATGAAACAAGCACCTGCCTATAAGTCAATGTTAACTTGTGTTACGCTGGTTATCAGGTAAGGTACATGATTCTGGAAACAAACATATATAACATTCTCTAATAAGAAAAGCTGTATCCCGAGCTTGCCTACTCACATGGCAAAATAATTCACCGATGATATTTTACTTAAGTTTATATGTGTTTAAGTATTTAAGTGAAAAGTTTAAGGGCATCACAGTGCAAACTAAAAAAAAAAAAATGAATCAGGTATTTTCAATTTATTAGCAATCGAATGGATTGAATAGTATGTAGGTCACTTCTTTATGTTACAAATAAACATACTATTTTCGACAATGAGTAATATTCAATTAAAATGTCCTTTAAGGTTTTAATAACTTGTAAATGTTAACTGGTTAGATCTATTTAGGGAGATAAAATATGCTCACTAAAACCAAAAGAAGCAATGCTCAAAAGATTAGACAAGCAGCTGAAGTCACTACTAACAAGCTGTGGCCAAGGTTGCAACTTTGAAATTTAATATAGCACAATTATGAAGCTAAATTACAATGTGTTTCTGCAGAGACATTTAATCACAAGTTTCATTGTACGTTCAGCCCCTTAAAGAAAAATCATTATAACGCTGTAAATCCCAGATACTAAAATACATGACTGAGAGCAGTACGCTTTAACTTTACCATAAAGTAGTATAGTTGACATTTTTTTTAATGTTTATTTATTTTGAGACAGAGTGACAGAGACACAGACAGAGCACAAGCAGGGTAGGGGCAGAGAGAGAGGGAGGCACAGAATCCAAAGCAGGCTCCAGGCTCTGAGCTGTCAGCACAGAGCCCGATGTGGGGCTCGAACTCACGGACCATGAGATCATGACCTGAGCCGAAGCTGGATGCTCAACTGACTGAGCCATCCAGTCACCCTTATAGTTGACATTTCTAATGGGGTTTCTTTTTAGTGAAATTTTCCCCAAGTATATACCTTGCACCCCTTAAGAGAATAATATACAGATCATTCCTTTCTGGAGATTTATGTTTAACCAGGTATAAGATGAAATTAACCTTCAATGAATGCTTAATACACTTCCATGTAGAATTTTTTATGTAACACTGAGAGTGCACTTTTATAAATGCGTTCAATATTTTGGTTTCCATTAATAAGTTTTTCAATATGGGACACCTATACTAATCTTTATATACTGGAATGTCTTTTAAGTATTCAATTTGATAAATCTAATTTAAAACCAGGCAGTTAAAATTGTCACTTCATATAAAATCTTATCTATTTTATGTACATGTCAATGCATTACATTAAAAGGTTTTACTGGCATTAACAGTATATAAGAGATATTAGATCAGTGAGTTTCAAGCCAGACTTCCTTATGGCAATTTCAATGTAGGTGACACTGAACACAGTGAACCTAGAAAAGGCTCAGAATATGGAGATATGCGAGGATTTTCTAAATATTACTTTGAGGAGCATTACAACTGGCCCTCCAGTCAATTTTAGCGACGGGCTTTTCAGACCACTTGGAAAGTTGAAGTTGGGAGACAGAATGGAATTGCTCCTGCCTGGATTACGTAAGTGATGCATATTGATGAGGTAGTTGCTTTAGCATCAGATCAAAAAAGAACTTCTAGGGCACTTGGGTGGCTCAGTCGGTTAAGCATCCAACTTCAGCTCAGGTCATGATCTCACAGTTCATGAATTCGAGCCCCCATCAGGCTCTGTGCTGTGCTGACAGCTCAGAGCCTGGAGCCTGCTTCAGATTCTGCATCTCCCTCTCTCCCTCTGCCCTTCCCCTGTTCACATTCTGTCTCTCTCTCCCTCTCTCAGAAATAAGTAAAACACTAAAAAATATTTTTTAAAAAAGAACTTTCTACAATGTTGGCAGTTGGTTGGTGCAAAAAATGCATGCATGAGTATGGCCTGTGCACCAATGCAATTTAGTTCCGACCATGGAAAGAAATTGCCCAGGAAAGCACCTGGAAGAATGGTGGATGTCATGAGGGAGTTTGAGTGGAGTAAATCTTTGGAAGTGCAAGCTGAGGATGGCACAGCTATCAGAGAAACACCTTATTATGTGATGCACAGGAAGTATAGGAGAATGTTTCCAGCGGGGATCTCTGATGAGCATCCAAAAACGCCCTGAGAGATTTAGCCAACTACACACCCTAGACAGCTCAATTAAGACAATATGGTAAAATGAATATCTCTCGGTACCCTCTCTGCTCTCTACTGGGGCACTGATACTATGTACTATAAAGCTACCCTTGGAAGATGCTGGAGGAGGAATGCAAGCTTAAGGTGGGAAAGAGTGAAGCTTCTCCCTTCTGTTTCCTGGGCCATGAATACCTTATCAGCAACAGATCCCCTCTGGGCAAGACTTTAGAGGGATAGGCAATAGCCAGCTAATATCAGGCTACGCCATTTTTTTTTTAATGTTTTATTTATTTCTAGGAGAGAGAGAGACAGCGTGAGCAGGAGAGGGTCAGAGAGAGAGGGAATCACAGACTGAAACAGGCTCCAGGCTCTGAGCTGGCAGTCAGCACAGAGCCCGAGGCGGGGCTCGAACCCACGAACCGTGAGGTCATGACCTAAGCGAAAGCCGGACGCTTAACCGACTAAGCCACCCAGGCGCCCCTGCATTGGTGCTGGTTTTGTTCAGTGTTGCTGCCCAGGCTTGCTGCTCCAAACACCCAGAAATCTGCTGCGTCTCATTTGGTTCACAAAAGGAGACTTCCTTGAACAGCCTTTCTGACGCCTATTAGCTGGCTGGATGCTGCTCTCAAAGGCTTTCCAGGTGGAGTGGAANAAACAGGCTCCAGGCTCTGAGCTGGCAGTCAGCACAGAGCCCAACGCAGGGCTCGAACCCATGAACCGCGAGATCATGACCTAAGCGAAAGTCGGATGCTTAACCGACTAAGCCACCCAGGCACCCCTGGGCTAGGCCATTTTTAAAAATTAGACTATATTTTAGAGGAGTTTCAGGTTCATGGGAATTAAGTGGAAGATACAGAGATTTCCAATATACCCCTGGCCCCACATACGCATAGCTTCCCTCATTATCAACAACACTCACCAGAGGGGTACTTTGTTATAAGTGATAGACACATCATTAGCAACCAAAGTCGATTAGGGTTCACTGTTCCTGTTGAACATTCTATAGCTTTGGACAAACTTATAATGACAGATACCCACCATTACAGTATCATACAGAATAGTTTTGCTGCCCTAAACATCCTAAACCTCCTCTGTGTTCCACCCAGTCATCCTTCCCGCCTCCCTAATCCTTAAAAACTACTGATCTTACTATAATTTTATCTTCTCCAGAATGTCTTACAGTGGTTGGAGTCATATAGTATGCAGCCTTTTCAGATTGGCTTCTTCCACTTAGGAATATATATGCAAGTTTCCTCCATATCTTTTCATGACTTCATAGTTCATTTCTTTTTAGCATTGAATAATATTCCATTATCTGGATGTATTTTGGGGCCTTTTTTTTTAAAGAAAGTTTTCAATCTGTGCACAATGGAAAGACTTTGTAAAGTTTTATGAGGAGTGACATGATGAGATTTGCAATTTAAACATATAAATCTGGCTTCCTTATGGGGGATAGGTTAAAGAAGGATAAGAACAAAGTCTAAGAGAGCAGTGGGTATGCTATTACAATAGTTTTGGTGGGAGAGGAGAGAGCCACATTCTGGGGGGAGAGCAGTTGAGATGAACAGAATGAGATGGTTTGAAAATATATTTACGAGGTAAAAGTAATAGCACTTGGTGAATCAGCTTTTGAGAATTATAGAAAGAGAGATCAAGTATGAATTCTAGGTTTTGAGCTTGAGTAATTGGGTGGATGAGGGTATTTAGTAAGGGCGGGCAGTGAAATAAGGCTGGAAGTCTGACTGGAGGGGGTTGATGCCAGGCCAAAAACTCAGCACCTCAGACATTTTCTATTAGAGGCATATAAAAGTGCTCACCAAACATAAATCTCATTTCCTTTTCCTTGCAGATTGTTGGCCACTCCTCCCAGGCTCCAGGGATATGAATAATGTCCTTAATCATGTCAGAGAATTTCCATTAATTGCCCACTAATCTGTTCCTACTGTCTTAACAATCTCCTTAATGGTGTTCCCAACCTCCACTAAACTTGACATTTTACATTCAGCAATCCATTCCCAGTTTGTTTCTTTAATTTTTCTTTTTTTTTCCCCATCAATTTTTGTTGTTGTTGTTACTGTTGTTGTTGGGAGACAGAAAATCCCAAGCTGGCTCCTCACTGTCAACAGAGTCCTATGCAGGGCTCGATCTTACAAACCATGAGATCATGACCTGAGCAGAAATCAAGAGTCAGACACTTAACTGAGCCACACCGGTGTCCTTAATTTTTCTTTTGCTTTCTTTCTTTCTTTCTTTCTTTTTTGCCAAGCTCTATTATTTGCAAACATTTATGTCAGTCAAAATGTCAAAATTATTTGTTGGAACTCTAAATAAAAAACATAAAAGAAGCCCATGAAAGAGTGCTAAGATCATTTGCAGTAGGCTGTGTGCCTCATCATAAGCTAACACTATAGAGTACAGTCCATTGTATTAGTCATCTCATTGGCTAAAAGATGAAAATAGCACTCAGAGCAAATAAGTAGTTTATTATATTATTCTTCCTATATACATTTTTAATAAAAATGATTGACAGACTAATAGCATTAAGATAAATTGGCAGTACCAATGTTAATCCCTCGGTTTCGAATATTGTGCTATGATTATAGAATATAGTAACATCAAGGGAAATGGGGCAAAGAATATATGGACACCCTGTGTATTATTTTGTAACATTTCTGAGGTTCTAAACTTATCTCAAAATAAAAAATTAAAAATTAAATCATTACTGCAAGAGCAGAGTTAAAAGGGAAATACATTTGTAAGATATCTGAAAGAGACAGGTATTCAAACATCAGCACTAAAGGGATATAATTCAGTGTTATGCCTTTACATATTCTTGATTAAATGCATGAGTTCACTTACATTTGCAAATCAAATCCAATTAAATTATATGAAATAAGATAAAACAGGAATACATGAATAAATATATGACTATATAAAACATCTTGGATCTTAATGAATAAATATGAATTAATATTATCTTAGAGAGTTGTAAAGGAGTTGAGAATCCACCAAAAATCTAAATTCAGTGTGCTTACATTCTAGATCAGCTTGCCCTGGTTCTTAAGAAAGAATATTTTATAAATTCCCTGAGTTCTAAGCCATGACTTTTAGCTTTACCTAAACTGTTCATCTCAACACCATTTTTCTATTTACTCAGGTACAAAATGCAGAGTCCTCTTACTCTTCCTTCTCCATTTTTGCTTCCATGGAGTTTCTAAGTCATGCCGAGTCTCTGTCTTCATTAGCTTCCCTTTTATCTTACGTTAAATCCTTAGTGCTTCTCTAGGGTACTACATAAGAATATCTTCCTAAATACCATCTTTATTTTCCCTGTCTCAAATGGTCCTTTCTACATACACAAGATAAATCATTCATTATAAATGATAGATCTGGCCATGTTCAAAGCCTTCAAAGGAAACATATTACTTTAAAAAGGGAAGGAAAACAGAAAAAAAAAAAAAACCCTCCTCTAAAATCTCATCTACATCATGACTCCTATGTGTCTTAAAACCTCAACTCACCCCCTTCGTTCCATGCCTATTCCCTGCCCTGACCTGCCCTCCTACCAAAGTGGATTGTCTGCTGTTCCTTTAAGAGGCTCACACTTTTCCATCCCTGTCTTTGTTTGTGTTGTTTCCCTCCAGCTGATTAGTTTTGTTTTCTCAGTCACTTAAAGGATGAGGCTTAATGCAGAAAATCAAGATATAACATTCAGATGAGAGTCCTCTTGCCCTTGAAAGGCTCCTAAGGAAAGACCACTTCATACATGGAACTTTCCTAATCCATCTGTTAGTATACAGACTTTTCTCTCTTTGACCTGCCTTGTTTATTGTGAAGGCACCAATATGACTATACCTTGATATGTACACTGATATTGTTCTCACAGGTATTAATTTCATAAGGTCTGAAACTGTTTACACAAATTTTTTTACACCTTGAAATGTCCGCTGAGAACTGGGTGCTCAGTAAAGATCAACAGAATTAAAGTGAACACTGAAGGCATTCTCTAAGAAGCAAGGATAATTCAAACTCAGTTCCCAATCAACTCCTTCCATTCCTATCCTAACCTCCTTACCACAACACACTTATCTATAGATTTTTTAGTCTTAAAATATTGACAAGCATGGGAGTGCTTGCTTGGGTGTCAGTTGGTTAGGCGTCTGATTTTGGCTCAGGTTATGATCTCATGGTTCCTGAGTTTGAGCCCCACATGGGAGTCTCCACTCTCAGCAAGGAGCCCATTTCGAATCCTGTGTCTCTCTCTCTCTCTGTCCCTACCCCTCCCTTGCACTGGTGCTCTCTCTCTCTCTCTCTCAAACATAAATAAACATTTAAAAAATATATCGAGAAGTATGCTACTTGGCTAATAGTGCTGTTTTAAGAGTTTGAATTATTAATAATTAGTGATCCACAATTAAATATGACATAATTATAACTGGAGAAACCATATATCTCCTTCATTCTGCATACTGTTCAAATTTCCAACTGAAGAGAAACATAACTGAGGTGGAACCATGGCCTGTCTTCAGTTCACTCTATTCAGAATCCTATTCTGTCACCATATTTATTATCAAATATTTAGAGAACCCCTGCAAGCGGTTGTTTGAGCTGTGCCCTATAAAAGGGACACTGGCCAGGGAGGTGAGTGAAGCTGAAATCTAGCCCATACTCTGCTCACCAAACCATAAGTATGACTCCAATTATACTTGCAGGTATGCACATGTGATCTGCACAGAGGAAAGAACACCTTTTCAAAATTCACAGAAAGTGTGAGGTGGGGAATTAATCTAGTCAATAAACTTTAATATATTGTATAGAAAAACTTTTCAATACTGAAATCCTTGGTGTGTTTTTTAAATCCAATTTTGTTGATAGGAGTGCAATTTTCAACTAAGTATATTCTGACATAAAAGCAGTGAAGAATTCTATGAATTAACCATCCACACTCTCCCTAGAAATAATAAAAAGATACATTAGGTCATTGGATCGATTTCTTTTCCAATGTAAGATTGTTCTCCCTTGTGTATTTTTCATTGCTTTGTCCCATATGAGTTTAAACTATTTAAACTGTAGTTCTTATTCTATTTCCCAATGGTGTATATTCAAGAATCTAATAGACATCCATGATAATGAATTGAAGGGTGGATATTTTCATTTTGTGTTTTTTGATGAAGTAAACTTGCCTAGAATTCAGGGCACTTTTTATTACTACTATTATTATTATTATTAATGTCAATATCCTTTGGCCAACTCTTACATTCATCATGCTCATTATCGCTAATCCTTTCTACAAAGTAGCTGAATAGGCAGTGTTATTCCCAGTTTTTACAAAAGAAAATCCAGGTGTTTAGTGATATCCTCAAGTCCTGATGGTAAGCATGTGTTCAAACTCAGACTTGAATCCAGTCTTCCTTGCTACAGAAGATTTCCCTACTCCTTTAGATGAAATCATGCAAACTATGTTCTACTTTCTTAAATAAATTTACTCAACAAATACAGAACACTTCTCATGTGCCCTGAATTTTCCTAGATGCTAGAGATGAACAAGAGAGATATTTGCTCTTATGGAACTTACATTAGGCAAAGAGACAACAAACAAAAAGATAAATATATCAGTTCAGGTAGCAACAAGTACTATGACATAAAACACATCAGGGTAAGGAAATCGGGAGCAATGAGTTGGAAGTAGTGGTTGGAAGGTCAGAGAATGTCTTTCTGAGGAAGTGATATTTTAGCAATGGCCTGAATGTTGCAAGGAGAAAGTCACATGAACATTGAGTGGAAGAGTGTCCTGGGTTAGAAGAGTCATGGCATTTTAGAGAACCTCCATGAAGGCCAGCATCACTAGGACGGGATGCATAAGAGAGAGAGTGGTAAAAGGTCAAGTCAGAATATAGGTAGATCTCATAATGAAGACTCAAGTAGGCAAGGGTAAAGAGTGGGCTTTTCTTCTTTTCTGATGAGAAACCATTGGAGGGCTTTATCTAATTTACATTTTTGAAAAACCACCTTGACAGCTGTGTAGAAAATTAACTATAGGCGAAAAAGAATAGAACAGAAATACCAGTTTGAGGCTACTGCAACAGCCTTCACCAGGAGGACAGTGGTTCAAGGAAGAGTGGCAGTCCCAGAGGTGGGGAGAACCAGGAACATTAGAACAGAGTTGAAAATCAAGTTGGCAGCTCTTGCTGATGGAAAGAATGTGGGTGTTGAAAAGAGAGAAATGCAAGGTCACACCTAGGTTTTACACTCGAGATACTCATGGAGTTGTTGGTGCCATTCAAATTGGAAAAGGGCAGGATTTTAGGAGTGGATAAGTGGGAAATTTAGAAGTCTGTTTCATACATGTTATTATTTCTTATGGCATTTTATACATATTCTTTCTCCTTTGGGGTCTATAATATTTCAAGTACATCAGAAAAGATCTAAAAGGTATTGGCAGATCCTGCCCACAGATTTATGTAAGATGTGAAAAAATGTATCCCTACACATATCCACTCACCCACAAATACAAAGGTGCCCCTACTATTTTATATTGTGCTTACATAATTATTCATTGGGACCTGATTTGATTTGGATCATCAAATCAGTGAGTAAGTCTAGCCAGAGAAGAAACGTGCACTGAATATTAATCTTTTTGCTCATAGATCACTCCTATGATGTCCCAGGGCAATCCTCAATGGGTCCATTTTCACTATCTAAAATGTGTGTTTTCCTATGATCCTGAGGTTGGAAGCAGAGAAGCAGAGTTCGCTGAGATTTTTTGCCCTTGTTGGTTTTTCTGTCTCTAACTTTCTTTCATAAATATTCTCAATACACATGTCTTCCAAAAGCCTTCTCTGATTGTTCCAGACCACACAGAAAGAGCCTTAGTCTCTCCTGAAGTTCTGAAGAGGGTATCACTTCTATCACTTCTGGAGCCCTTAGAACTGCCTTAAAACAACTCTTAGTTTTACTTTTATTTCTAGGTGTTTCTACCTAGAAAGGAGGATTGCAAGCTGCTTAAGTTAAGAAATGATGTTTCTTGTACACTCAATATCACTCAGTGTTGAGCACAGAGCTCACATAAGAGGACTTTGACTAGTTTTTGCTGATACAGAAAAATAAGTCTACTCTCCAAAATTCAAAAAGGATACAAAATAACACAGTTGTGAGGCACCTGGGTGGCTCAGTCGGTTAAGTGTTCAACAGGCTCAGGTCATGATCTCACGGTTTGTGGGTTCGAGGCCCGCATCGGGTTCTGTGCTGGCAGCTCAGAGCCTGGAGCCTGTTTCAGATTCTGTGTCTCCCTCTCTCTCTGCCCCTCCCCCGCTCATGCTCTGTCTCAAAAATAAACTATTAAAAAAAAAACAGCACAGTTGTGTGCAGACATTAGTCATGTACTTGTGAAATCATCATCTGCTAACTCTGGAAGCAATATTACAAATAATTTCATCCAATTCTATTCTCCATTTGAATCTTCACTAGGTAAATTGCCACTTGCTAAAATCAAAACAGACAAATTGACAAACAAAAAGGACAAGAATGTATATCTGTACCTCATGGTGAAACGTTTTGGTTTGCTTGTGACTGGTTTGTTCTTTGGAGTTTTACGTTTTTAAGTTATTTGTGTATATTTTAAACTGAGGTTCCCTTGATTTATTTTATCTGTAAATAGTCATCATTAGCATGAATAGTAAGAAGGGAGGAGAAAACATAAGATTTGAAGGAAGCTCTTCACCAACAAAGTTGAAGATTCCTCTCTACTTGACTGGAACTTTAGGTGATAATTATCTGGTGATAGTCATTAGGGTTAATGTGCACTATTTCAATATTTTAAACTGTAAGGGTCATCCACACTCTAACAGCATTTCCTAAATACCGTTATACTGAAAGGAAAAGATTTGAACAGCAAACAACTATTGGTGCCCATGTATCCATAGTAGTTTCCTTTTTTCTACTGGCTGGTCTCTTGGATTCATGAGAGTTAAGTTTCAAAGACTTTATCATCATTGAGTAAAATGATCAAGTAAGTTTTGGGGCCAAACACAGCTGAGCCCCACCACACTTAGACTCAACTGAGGTACAAACCCTTTTTGAGGTTCAGCCTAAAATAGTGAGCTTTTATCTTTATCCACCTGTTTTACTGGGGGAAAAAATGAAATTTACCATGAAAGGAAATGAGGCAAGAAGTGAATGTCTATATTTTAACTTTTCCAGTTATACATAGAAACACCAGAATTTTTTTTTTCTTAAGCCACAAGTTCTAAGTAGAGTAGCCCATTTCTATTTTACATCTATTCCTATTGATCAACATGGCCAGATAATTCCAACTCTCCTTTTCCCACAGTTTTGATTCAATCTGTTATAAATCCATCTTTTAGAATGCTTGCTGTGCCCAGTGGTTAGAAACAAATTTGGTTCAATACTAAACTGAGTAATTCCAGTGGACAGTCAAATAGCTGATATTATACTCATCAGTGACTGAAAACAAAACAAAACAAAAAAACCCACAGGGATAAATTGGATTTGGTGAGAGCGATGATAAAAGACCTTGGTGAAAATATAGTGAGCAGGTTTGTCAACCTGAAGAATTTCCATTTCCATTCTCAAGTATGTATGATTTTTCAATATATCTTATATTTTTAGTAGACTATTTCTTAAACTTCCACCACCAAAACATCTTGTCAAATTTCCATGTGTAGCAGACCATCAGGAATTCTCAAAAAGAATTTTACTTAGCAAATGAGCTTGCATCTTCTAACATAAAAATCATGAGAATGCTAATGCTAATACTAATCTCCTAGAAATGGTCTAAGGGGAAACAGAAAAATAGGGTCCTGACTCTTTCCTCTAGAGCAATAGAATCTCAATGAAGAGAGAATTATCAAGAGGTAGTTCTAAAACATGCAAACTCCTCTTCATGATGAGAAGAATACATAATTAGCACATCAGTGTTTGGGAAGATGAAGTTTAACTCATCTTGTGTTAGAAAGATCTTCAAATATGACATAAAATTCATGGCTATTTCAGCACTCATCCACCTCCTCCTGTGTGCCAGGCACTGTGGACAGAAAGATGAAGAATAAAGACAAGAAACTGCCAATTTCAAGACACGATTATAGAGTTGCTCCTTTAATAAGGCATCTTGATTTTTCTATAACACAAGGATATTTTCTAAACTTTATCTTTGATTCAAACAATTAGAACCTTTGTGGACCTCAGGTTCATGCCAAATCTAAAACTCAATTTTATGATTCCAAAGAGTTGACAACATAGTTGGAGACGTGGAGAAAAGGATAAAAGGTAGAAGAGAGGAAGAGACAGAGAGCAAATGAGCCAGCAATTCAGACAATGGATTTAACTGGAACAGAGTTTCAGATAGGAAATAACAATCTGAAGTTGTCTTGGTTGATCCTTAACAAAAACACTGCTAAGACTTTTAAGTTGAAAAAGAACAATCTATTTAAACTATATGGTATTGGATTGCTGAAGAAACATTCTCAACCATGTTGTTATGGCCAGAAAGCCAAGCAGAAAGGATACTGAGAGACCAAGAAAGATAGGTACTAGTCAGAATCCTGAAACCTAAGATAGACACCAGGTGAATATAAATATTAATAACAACTTGTGTATAGTTTTCCAGTTTGAAATTGTTCGTACCCTGCACTCAACAAAATGCCTGGTAATACCATGTTGATTCAATAATAAATGTAGAGCAGATTTTTAAACCTGTGATTATAAAAAAAAAACCTCCTGTTCATAAACTGTAATATTAAAAGTGAATGTTGAAGAGAAGTAACACCAGGGATTTGGGATGGCCTCATCCTTTAAATCCCTTTGGTGAACACAAAACAAGATGAAGACAATACAGCAACATTCTGTTTCCTGAGGACACCCTTGGTACTAAGTCGGCATGATAACTTCAGCAACCATTCTTTGATCATCTGCAATAGTTTTTTACTTCATAATTCTTACATTCTAATGGAAAGAGAGCCTATAAAAAGAAGATAAACAACAATGAGGACTTCAATGTAGCTGAAGGCAGCAAAAATGTTTTAAAAAGAAAAAAAATGTCATTGCTTATGGCGCTTAACTACCTTGTAAATTGCAACAAAAATGGTTTTTTTTTTTTTTTTAAGAATTTAAGAGGAGATAATATTTCCACAAATATTAGGTTATGTATTCTCCTGGAATTGAACATGGAAAGTCATAATGTGAAACTTAAGATCCCAGTCTTGGGTCTCTGTTTCTGTAGATTACAATTACTTGTACTTTTTTTCTTAAAGTCTACCTTCTGAAATATTTTAAATTCTGTAGGTCAGTCATGGAATGTGGTGCATCTTAGAAACTTTTTTTTCAAGAGCGCCTCCGTGGCCTACAAGAGTGGAAAAGCACTCCACCCCCATATTAGACCCAAACTACCTTAAAAGGTAATTAAGAATCACCAAACACATTACAGCAACCCTACCTTACTGGGAGAAAAAAAATGAACATATCTTAAGACATCAAGGAGTACTGGCCACACCTTCTATGAAATGAGTTAAGTGACTTGTATTAATCCCCCCTAAAAATACACAAATACTTACATTCCCTTGTAATGCAGAGCGAGTGCTTAACGACTGTATAAGGCTATAAGAATCTAACTCATTATATTTTCAACCAAAGTGTTGGTGGTTTTTAGGAAGACTGCATTAAACAGTCTTAGCACACACTAAGTACATAACTGAAATAAAAAAAATCCTGTGCAAATTTTAGGATAAAATTCCTTTCACCAGAAAGGCTAATTATTTATTATGGTTTGATCATGGGGAAAAAATCTTTTACTTACTACTATCCTTCATAGATGTATTTCCCTTAAATAGATGCCAATTATACCTTGCTATATATTTGAGTTAAGCTTTGATGTACAAAGATGATTTTCTTTAAACACTATTTAAAAACATGGCCATAGTGGGGCCCCTGGGTGGCTCAGTCGGTTAAGCGTCCGACTTCAGCTCAGGTCATGATCTCATGGTTCGTGGGTTAGAATCCCGCGTTGGGCTCTGTGCTGACAGCCAGCTCAGAGCCTGGAGGCTGCTTCAGATTCTGTGTCTCCCTCTCTCTCTGACCCTCCCCTGTCACGTTGTCTCTTCCTCTCTCAGAAATAAATAAAACATTAAAAAAAAAAAAAAAAAACATGGCCATAGAAAGGGAACANCCCTCTCTCTCTGACCCTCCCCTGTCACGTTGTCTCTTCCTCTCTCAAAAAAAAAAAAAAAATAAAAAAAAAAAAAAAAAAACATGGCCATAGAAAGGGAACAAAATGTAGATGGCCAAATCCCATCACATATACGCACATTTAACTTTCAACAATGTTTCTAAGGCTATGCATGTACCAGAAATACAAGACTTTGTGGGTCTTATTAGCTTACTGACTGGGTTACAATGTGAGCTTTCAGTTAAATTCCCAACTAAATCATTTGCTGGTGCCCTAACCCTTTGTAAAATTAGCAAATGACTGGTTACTGCTTAGTTTACCGCTGCTCTTTAACTTTAGTGTTAAAGCATGATACAGTTAAAACATCTTTGACAAATACAGCTTGGGTTAAGACCTAATACATGGAGTTCCTTCCAAAGATGAAATTTTAGAGCAAACTTCTAGCTTCTTTTCATAAAATATCACACAGATTAATAAATTAACTCCCCTGAATTAGGACCTAGAAAAATTTTGACTCACAGTGGCACGGCCCAAGTATATTATTTTTCTTTGCTTACATTCCTTTCCTAAATGACTGAGCAAGCGTATTACAGCAACAATTTTTCAGTGTCAAAACCATAAAGGGGGATTCAGGGTGAAACTAAATGTGTGTGATACCTCCCATGTGCCGAGTACACAGCACAAGCATAGGGGGAGCATTTCTATGTACTTAATCCTATAATTCTGTTTTATTATCTTTCAGATCCAGAAATTACAGTTTAAACTGGAGGATGTATGTTTCTTATACAAGGTCACACGCCAAGTAAGTAGGGGTCCTGGACATTAACATATTGGTTTGATATTAAAAGTCTTGCTTATATTTTTATTTCACACCAGTTTTTCAGTTTGCATTAATTATTAGAAGCTATAACCTTGATTAGAAAATCTTGAATGTTCATTTTGAATCTGTTATTACTTTGGGAGGAACCAAGAGAGTCTGCTTATCATAACCTGCTTTAATGGTATCTGCTTGCGCGAGTTATTTTCATTTCTTAAAAAGAAAATAAACACTTTGCTTATATGAGTTGTTCGATTTCCAGCTTCCCACACCCATGAATTACTGTCACTGTCATTATAACACTGGGCAGCAAACATGGGGTAGTGATGTAGTTAAGGAAAAGCAGATCACCAAGAGTAATATCAGAATTGATACATACAGTCCTCAGGTGAGATATTTTACATGACAGCATACTTCTTTGTAGCATAAATAATAATGAGAATGATTTATCAACTAAAAAACACCTTTATGTACTATTTTCATTTTGCCAGCTTTACAATCTACTTGCAAAAAGGTCAACCTAGAATTATAAGCCCATATAAAATGAGGGGAGAAATTTTCATTTCCTCAAACTTCAAAAATGACACGAATTTGACTATGGTCTTTTTCCATGTGGCTCATTTTTAGTTACCTTGGGCTGATAGGAGAATGATGATAGCTCCTAAGCCTTGAAAATAATAAATTAAGAATAACTCTCCCTTAAATCCTAGGGACCCTTCCCATGCCTCAACAGAACTACTCTGTGTATGAGGAAATAAGGGAAAATATAAACATGGTATGTTTGACATTTTGGAGCATCCTTAGAGAGACATTGATTTGTAATTCAGATCACATAGCATCTTTGATTTCTCCTACTTGCCCATGCCCCCCCCCTCCCCAAATAAAACACAAAAGCTTTATCTGCAATGGATGGAGAGCAACCCAGGAATCTGTGCAGAGACTATCCATCACATTTCTGTCTTAATTGAATGACACCAGAATGAGATCGATAAAATGTAACAAGAGACAGCTTTGCATTTCCACACTCACTTATTTCCCCTCTCTATTACTCTCAGCCACCACCGTGACTAGAAAACCCAAGTATAGGACATGAACCCTGCTGCCAGGCAAGCTGTTAGGGTATGAATAAACTTGTCAGAGAAACAACAAAACTTATAAATGTTAGAAGGGAGCTGGGGGGACTAAAGGTTATTAGAGAAGTATTGAATAGGGTTCTTTAAAAAGGCAATTTCATAGATGCATCCTCAGCCTTAAATAACCTCCTCAAATGCAATGTTGCAGTTAGATCATCTCTACAGCTCTCCCTCTGTACCCAAGATTTCTTGAGAATGTAAGAATTGTCTGTCTCAAAAGCAGATGTGGTGACATCTCAGCTCAAATCTGCAAGTCCTAGAATAAATGCCAGGCAGCAGTGATGTCCACATGTACAAGGTTCCTGAGATCTCCAATGCATTATTGATAACCTCATCACTCTGCTAAAAGCAAAGGCTGACATTGTTATAATCTCAACCTTCTCCTGAAGAGCTCTGGCTTTGCCTGGTAATCGATCATAGGAAGAAGTAAACCAAAGAACAAAACTGTACGTGTAAAAATCAAGAAGGTTAAGAAGTGTCTACTACATTCACTTCACTCTGAGTGTGTTAACTAAAATCACACGACCTGCTCTGGTGTTTCTATATCTTTGACAGGTTACAGTGTGGTCATACTCTAGGCTATTTGCTATAATAATTCCTTAGTGTCATATTCCACATCTTGGGCTTGTTAGAAGGAACAAAGGTCTGTATTTTAAAATAAACATAGTCTTTTAATGTAGTTTCCAAGAAGGCAGATTTTTTTCTTCATTCTAGTAAATTTTCTTTATATCATTTTGAAACTTAATTAGACATAAATTTCTGCTCCGTCTACACACAGCTTCTTTGCATTGCCCTGTGATACCTTATGAAAGATGTACCTCCAGAAATTCTGTATAATTTTACTTTTATTATTTTAAATAATAATGCAAGATCATAGCATATATTAGTGCCTAATATATGCTTAAATTTTTAATTATTTTCAAAATGAGATTTGAAACAAATGATAAAATATAAAAGTCATATCCCATCCCAAGAGAGAGAATTATGATGTATATCCAAAGGATGAATTACAGGTTGATTATTTTCCATGTTCACACTTGGAGATAAAATCTTAAGTAGCCTGGGGTTGCTGTTAAAAATAAAGGTGCACTATTTTCTTAGCTGGAAGACGGTTAAGTAATTTGCAAAGTAATCATTAGTTGCAGGTTACTCCTGAATTCTTGAGCAAATGAGCATGCAATTAAATCATTATTTGCAAACAAAAACAAGGGGTCATGTGGAACAAATGGTAAAACATACACAAGTTCATTTCACCTGTAGACACTGGTCACGTGAAGCAGGATTTGATTGCTACCTGACCAGGTAAGAGACAAGACATGCCTCAATGAACCTGCTTCATCCACCTTGTACTTGTTCAGGCTTGTACTTGATACCATGTAAAATTTCCCCAAGTAACACACTGTGATATTGCCCAACACAGAACAGGGCCCCAGAAAATGTAGATATAATAGGAAGAATAGTATGCACATGTATGCATATATTGGGAAACATAAAAAATTGTTATTGGTATACTCTAAAATAATAAAAACTTAAAGCCCCTTAAAGTTTATCACATTATTTCATTATGGCTTATGCTTTTCAACTGAATCATTGCCCATTTCCCCAAGTACTGCAGGAGCCTAACCCCTGGAAAGAGACAAGTTTCATGGAATGTGGAATTTATTTGAACATCATAAACTAAAGCTAGGTTAGAATATATATGTTCTACCTCTGATCATTTTTTATTTCATTCATTGCTTTTGCTTTAGTTTGTGACCAGTACATTTGGCAGTAAGAGAGTAAGGCTATTTCTGCTGTGAGCAAGCACATTCGTGGGTGAAGGGGGAGCTACACTAAAATATAACAAATACCACAAGGGTTTGGGAGCATAAGAGTGGGATCTGGTCATCCTGATAAGTGAGCACTTCCATTGGGAAAGTTGAGTAACCCCACGTTTGCCATCCATATAGGTCAGAGGCTAGAGCTGAGTATAACTGTTACATAGTGTGAGTTCACACAAAGAACACAGCCAATGCTGTGGGGTTCTCCTTGTTGATGTTATTGCATGTGCGTTGTTTTTAATTTTTAAAATGAGTGTATGGCTAATTAGGGGTGTTGGCACAGCTTGGACTGATGAAGAAAGTGATTACAGTTATAAAAGACTTCTGGGGCCAAAGCAGTCAAAGATGCTGACTACTCCCCATGCTGGCCCCAGCCGCATCTAGATGGCTGTCAAGTATGATTATGCTAGAAGCGGCTGGATTTATTAGTTTTTTTTTTTTTCCCATAGGATTCAAATGCCCATGGATGTGGCTCATGGTATTACCAGACTCCTAGTTCCTCTCTTGTGTTTTCCTGAACATTCACAATACTCAAGAGAGAAAAACCCCATCTTATTGTACTCTCCAGAGGCTGTGATAAGGCAGGATGAATACAAGAGAAGCATTATCTTCCCTAAGTAACTTTTATAATACTTTATCATTCTAAAATCTCAAAATCAGTCTCAAACTTGTTTATTTTTCACAGTCTATGTGGGTAAAACTGGTAAGAAACTAGGGAACACATCGGATATACACCCAATAAAGTGAGAAAGGAACAAACAGAATTTTACTCTGGGGCATTTATTTGGGGGGGGGGGCACAAAAAAGTAAAGGATAGAAAGAGAACCTTTGTTTAATCCTATGGTGTAACCTATTGAAATGCAGCATCTAAACATAGTTTATGTTTGAGTCACCTCCACCCCGGCCCCCATGAGTACTCTTCATTTACGAGGTGTGCATTTATTACATCACATTACAAAAGAGCCTGAATGGGTATTCAAATAGCTGCTGTAATCAAAAGATTCTTTTTGCAAGGAAACAACCATAGATTTTTTTATAGTTTTTGCATTTAGCTATGGACATCCTAAAATGATAGAAAGATTTTCATTCGTGTTTCCCCACCCCCCCCGGAACCTATTGAATTGTCCTGGTTTTGTACAGTGTAGAACAATCCTGTAATAATAAAACATTTCAACTTTGTACAAAAGGTGAAGTTTTCCATTTGAAGTTTTTCTTTAACATGAAAAAAAATAGAGAAAATGGGCTGACAGCTTTAGAAAATTTAAACAATTCCCCTTGCCAAGATACGTATTTCATGAGTTTTCTCTAATTTCAGATTTGGTGCATATGTGTCGTGCTAACAATGAGTGCTTTCAATTTCAATGTTCAGTTTCCTCTCTCCCTGCTCAAGCCAATCTTCACCTTTTAATAGGCAATTATTTTTCTAATCATTTCTTAAAAACTTTTTTTTTCAGGATTGTGAGACATGAGCTCCACATTATACATTATGGATGCATTTCAAATAAACTGAGTGCATTGTAAAATGTACTTGACTGATAAAACTATCTCAGAAAAAGGAAAAGAAGCTATACCTCAAAGTATTAAAAAAAACCTTTTGTAACGTACAAATTCATAAAAATCACTGGGGAATCAGTTGAGAAGAATCACTTTAAGGGGGGAAAATGAGCAAAATAGTATTGGTTGCAATTGTATTAGTGGGATATGTAGTGTTTTTACGATATTCTCCCATCGGCATTAAACCTGTCTTGACAAAATAGAATACTGTCCCATTTTCCCCCTTTATCACCTATTACCTACATGGAACACACTTTTCCACATTGCAAACACAAAAACAAAACATAAAACCAAGCCTTTATAATCTCAACTCTTCATCTATACACTTTCATTTGAAATATAGTGCTTCAGAAAACATTCTCGTTTGGCAAAACAAAACAGAAGAAAAAGTAGTCAGAGAATAAATAATATGCTCTATTTTATGAGAAGCAATTTAAATACGAGGCATGGAAAGAGAGACAATGCCATCCAGCCCTGTGATACCTTACAAAAGCACATGTAGCAATGCTAGTTTCAATGTTGCAGACACAAACAGAATAATGAAAATTCATGTGGCTAAACAGTTGAAATTTGTAAAGGTGATATTGTAAAGATGATTCCAATAGCATTCAATTTAAATCAGAAAAAATAGTTGATGTTTCATGAAACCAACTGAGCAAACATTAAGAGCTTCCGTCAATGTTTTAAAATTAATTTATGACAGGCTGTTTAAAAGACTTGTTTAATTATTAATAGAATCATTTTACCTCATAGATTTTTTAAAAGTTGCACTTGATCGTATCTACCATGGATTCAACATAGAAGGTAAAATACAGAAAATGGCTGAGCCAATACTGCAAAGATCCTAATTAGTATCATGCTATAGAAAAACAATGAAGTGATTTTGTCACCAATTACTGACAATTAGCCTAAGTACAACAGTTAATTTCATGGAAATAAAACCACTATAAAATGAAAGGAACAAAACCTATCATAATTAATGGCATTTGCCTGCATTCCTCTACTAGTTATTTAATTCACAAACCATAAAAGTTTTGAAACAACTCAAACAGCTAAACACATATGCAAAAATCAAGTCTGGGTATCTGGATTTTCTGATTTTTAAGCATCTGTGGAAACGTAATTTATTAACAGAATTATGCATACTGAAGTTTTATCCAGTAAACCTACATATATTCTACCTCCAGCCCGTGCATTTGTTGAACAATAAAATTTAGTGTATTCAGTTGCAGAGAATTATCTTGTGATAGCTTGCCATTATCCTGTTGTGATGCGTTACAGTGTTAAAAGTTTTACTTCTCTCCCTTGCACTTTTGACTCTAACTTTTCTCTCCACTTGCTGCTGCTGCTTCTTTTTTTTTCTTTCTAAATGAAGCCCTGTTGTTTGTGCTCGGAAGTATGGGACTGTCTGGGCTTGTTCCCCCCCATGTCAGTTTCATCTCCTGTTAACTAGCCACAAGTTTCAGACCTGCAGTCAGGAGGCATCCCCAAGTCAAATCAAGCTTTAAAATGTTCATCTGTCTTCTCCTAAAAGCTGGAAAAGATTCATTTTGTAAGGTACCTAACCAATCAACAAAGTAAAAGCAACTCAAGGCCAGTTACATCTAAAGCTAAAACTTCAAAAAAAAATGTACCCTTACAAATATTTTTCCAGTTTCAACAAGTTCCAGAAACAAAACTTTAAAACCTAACAAAAACATCACTATAACCTATTGCTTAATAAATAGCCACATAGATTTTAAAACTTGAGGTATACAAATAAACATTTTAGAGGTTTTTGGCCATGCAGAGATAAGATCCTCTCTGGGGAGACCACGAGAAACTGCTTGGTCTTTTGTGCAGACTCCTGGAATGTGCTTGCTTTTCATTTCTTTCTTTGTGTCTGGCACATTGGCCTCACAGGCAGTGTCTTAAGCCATGCAGGGTCAGGGCAAACAGAGAACTGCATTCATGGACAGATCAAGTTTATGTGAGAATCTGCTCCTCCGATGCCCTCAATCTCCATATGAATTGTTAATAAAATCTCAGCCTGAAAGCTCATCACCCCAACAGTGGGGAAGTCATGCAGAGAATCCTCTAGTTCAGAAAAACAAGATTTCTTTATCTTTTTCATCCTTCGCCAGCATTCGTGGGAATTCTGCCATGTAACCTCCTCCTGAACCAGCCACCCCCGCACACACACACCCCACCTCTCTTCACTGCTCTCTTGGTCGCACCTGATCATCAAGGAAGGCCGGGAGCTAAGAGACAAAAGAAACATTCTCACACCCACAGCAAAGCTACCACAACATCAACTTTGCCTCTGCAGTAATTTGCTGCTATAAAAACCTTCAGGCAAAAGGAAATATCAATGCTTAATTTTTTCCAGTTTGTGTCAAATAGCTGGAAAGACTTTCCCATAGCTTTATGACACCACATGAACTAGAGAGCCACAGATATAATAAAAGGTCACATAAAAAGTGAAGAACAGAGTCATACCCTAATTAACTTGATATCTCCATGCATATACTGGACAGGAACAATACTCGATGTATGCTGCAGGCAATCTTGCGTGCATCTTCTAACCTTGCTACAGGCCAGCTGGGCCTCTTGTTTCCTCTGCTTTTGCTCCTTGCAAACTGTTTTAATATCGAACGCTTTTCAGAGGGATGGGCTGATGAACGAAAACATGAATTTCCTGCTTGCCCTTTAAGGTGGGTTAAAGGGGGTGCTAGCAATCAATTACAGAACAAAAGAACAAAAAAAATGACTTAAGAATCTAAGGAGTGAATGTATTACATTCTTTGCAGTCTGTTTTTTTTTTAACAAAGTGTTTCATTTTTCTTCACCTTTAACATGGAGTAAACAATATCTATTTCATTTAAAAAATATAAAACAAGTTTACCCCAGTAGTGGCTCCTGAAGGAAATCTGTTTTCTGCTCAAAAAGGCTTCAAATGCACCAAACTTGCATTTTGATTTGATAATGTTTTTACAAGGAATTTAAAAAGTTTGAAATTTCATCTGAATTTGTGTTTTAGGTTTTCAAATTGCTTTAACACAGTCAGGTCCATTTTATTTTCTATTCTGATTGACATTTTAGCCCTATTAAATCTTTGTTTCCTCATTTTATTTTTGGTCAATAAAGCTACCACAACTTCTAAACTCTTTGCATGTAAATTGTTCCAAGATACCTTCTACTGAACTTTTCTTTCCTGTAAACTGTATGTCAAAAAGTTCAATGTCATTTAAAAACAAAACTTTCTAAAGTACACAGAAATAAATCCAAATCTCTTATCACCATATATCTAGAGATGCCACATCTGAAAAGGTAAAAACACACACAGATAGGAACAAACATAGAGTGTCTTAAAATAAAAGGAACACCAAATGACTCCTTGACCATTCACATAATAATGTCATATAAATGTACTGACTCACTAAATTTATCGAAAAGAAAGTCACTATTATAAATAGCACATTGCTTAGAGATCATATCCTGTCCATAGTTATCACTTTTGTGTGTGAAATATAGGAATCAGTAGTTCAAAGGATTCTCTTCCATAAAATGTACGTCACAGAAGTTTGATAAATTTTCAAAACAAAATTTATTTTATTTTATATTCTACATCCCAATGCATAACGGAATTCTGTTTAAGTATTGTGGCTTAGAAGCTCATTAAACTACTCAGTCAAACTCCAAATGCAAAATAAAGTTCAATATTATCCTTTAGCGGTGATGTAAGTTATTATTATAATTAATATGTATTAAACTGTTTCTAGAAACATCAAAATCCCACCTGTTCTTCACAATATACCTAAACTAAATACTCTTTAAACATAAAAGTCAGTAATTCGATGCATGTTAAAGACTTACACAGTTATACAAATATGTAAAAAGTGTTATTTTAGGAAATGGGAAAGTGATCTGAAATATTGTTCTTTTACACAGTAGTTACTCAAGAAGCTAATTTTATACTAATGAATTTAATATTTAAATAGGGCTATGTAAAACTCAACAATTTTTATTCATAGACTGCATGTTTTTGTAACACCTATACTCAAATTTTTAAAAAAGACTATGTGTTACTGAATTGTATCATCTCAAAATTTTAATGTGTTGATTCACTTCGATTAATTTGCAGAAGAACAGTAATATTTTAGTGCAGAAAATGTATTACCAAACCTCAATTTCTATTGGGATGGTTATTTTCCGAGAAAGCCATTAATCGTTTCGTAAATTCCCCTTAAGAGTTTGCTTTTCAAAATACGTGTGTTCAAATTACGAGTGCACTTGTCGATTCGGGCATCTCATTCGTTTTCTAAGGAATGTGTCTCACTGGTTTCCCTGGGGCCCTGCAGGACCCATGCACCAGGGTGACGGAAGAAGCAAGGTGAACATGTGTGTTACTGGAAGGCTTGGAAGGTGGCAACCAGTAGTTGTCTCTGACTGGAAACTTGGTGAGCTACAGAGACAGGAGCTGTTCTGAGAAACAGCCTGGAGATAGCAATAAGATGAAGCAATTGAGAAATTTAATCTGGACATGTGTATCTATATTCAGGAGATATATATATATATATATACACACATATATATATATACATACATATATATATATATATATATATACACATACATACACACACACACACATATATCCATGCAGCCATCATATAAGGTTTATCAAGGCTTTTGGGGAGCCTCCAGATAAACCCAAAGACAAGTTGAGGTTTTCATATTGTTATGGACTGAATGTCTGTGTCCCTCCAAAATTCACATATTGAAGCTCTAACCCCCAGTCTGGCTGTACTCAGAGATGGGGCCTCAGAGGAAGTAATTAGAGTTAAGTGAGGTCTAAAGAGGCGGTGCCCCAATCCGATAGGATTAGTGTCCTTATGAGAAGAGATACCAGAGTTCTGGCACCAGCTCATGCTCCCATCTCTCCCTCTCCCTCTCATTCTCTCTCTCCCCACATGCTTTGAAGAAAGGCCAAGTGAGGACATAGAAAGCAAAGTTCTGCAAGCCAGAAAGAGAGTCCTTACCAGGAATAAAATTTGTCCTCACTTTGATCATGGACATAGAGTCTCTAGAACTGTGAGAAAATAAATTTCTATTGCTTAAGCCACACCATATCTGTGATGTTTTGTTATAGCAGCCTGAACAGATTAGTATACATACTAAAAACCAACAACTACAATAGCAAATTGGGATGAATAATGAACTACATTCTAAGAATAGTTATGCTTTACCTATTATCTCTTCCCTTCTCATAGAGCTCCTTGATCTGGACAAAAATCTCTGTTTCCCTGCTTCTGTTGAAAAGTGTTGAGCCTTAAACAAATTTGAACTTTGAAGAAATTTTCGGGCATTATATTAAAAACTCATCCTGTGAAGGAGAGTCTAGGAAGGCATTAAGGTTATGTGAATCCTTGGGAATACAAATTGGTATAGCCACTATGAAAAACAATAGGGAGGTTCTTTAAAAAATAAAAAAAAGTAGAAATAACATATGATCCAGCAATCCCAATTCTGGGTATATGTCCAAAGGGAGTGAAAACAGGATCTCAGGGAGATATCTGCACACCCATGTTCATTCCACCATTATTCACAATAGGCAAAATATGGTTAGATACCTAATTAGGGAGTGTAATGCTTAATTTCTCAGTCATTTTCCTTCAAAATATCTGAGAAAAAATTATTATAGGGTAATGAGGAAGAGCATGGATTTTAGAGTAAAGGTTTAAAGTAAAGGTTAACTACTTTGCTTCAGTTAACTACTTTGTTCTTTGATTTTTTTATGTCTCTTGGCTCATCCAAGCCAAGCATCCTAAGATACTGAATGGGAACATTATCACTCACATCAGAAGACTGTAAATGGTAGGTGCTTCTGGTAACACAGTACATATTTTCACTATGATTATCATCATTATTTCTCTCTAGGATAGCAGAACTAAGGTGCCAGAAGTTCAATGAAAGTACTGAAGTTCTAAATTTGGGTCTGGATATTCTTTTTAAAATTTCAGCTTTATTGAGGTATAAATGATACATAAAACAGTAAGATATTTAAAGTGTATATCATGATGATTTGACATATATATATATACAGTGCGAAAAGATTCTCTCCATCTATTTAGGTAATGCATCCAAGTTCTACTCTTTCAGCAAATTTCAATTATGTAATACAGTGTTACCCACTATAGTCACCATGTTTTACATTAGATCCTCAGACCTCATTCACTTTATCACTGAACATTAGTACTGTCTACCAATTTCTTATTTCCCCCACCCTGCTGCCCCTGGCGATCACTTTTCTACTTTCCCTTCATATGAGTTCGGCTTTTGCTATTTTTAAATTTCACATGATGCCATAGTATTTGTCTTACTCTTCCTGGCTTCTCTCGCTTAGTATGATGTCCTCCAGTATTATCCATGGTGTCAAAACAGCAGGATTTCCTGTTATCTCATGGCTGAATACCATTACATTGTACATATGTACCGTATCTTCTTTACCCATTCACACATAGATGAATACTTAGGTTGCAGTCATATTTTGCCTATTGTGAATAAGGCTGCAGTGAACATAGGTGTGCAGATATCTCTTTGAGATCTTGTTTTTACTCCCTTTGGGCGTATACCCAGAAGTGGTATGGACCGTATGGTACTGGACTGTATGGTATTTCTATTTTTATTTTTTGAGGAGCCTCCCTGTTGTTTTCTATAGTGGCTGCACCAGTTTGTATTCCCAAGGATTCACATAACCTTAATGCCTGCGTAGACTCACTTTCACAGGATGAGTTTTTAATGTAATGCCTGAAAATTTCTTCGATGTTCAGTATGAGAAAGAAAAGTATCTCGTCCTGATGCCAGGATGTTTTCGAGGACTCTGTCCATTACATGATCTTTTAAGAGTGACCGGTGTGAATCCTCCATTCATATCACAAATGTGTGATTCATATCACAAATGTGTGTGTTTCTTCCCATGCTGTTTCCATCCTGGTCTCAAGCATTGTATGTTAAATGAGTCTATGACGGGTACACTCCCACTTTTAATCCCTTTATTCAGCGTTCCTTTTCCTTTTCTCTCTGTAGCCTTCTTTCAGGATATTTTGGATTTGGGTAAAGACTTACATATTTAGGAAAATGGATTTAGAAAGTGAAAGGCAGTTCAAATTATGGGACCAGACTCTGGGGCTCACAGAAAGCATGGCTCCTTATTACCTGTGTGACCTTGGGTAAATTACTAATCCTTCTCCTTGGTTTCTTCATCTGTACAATATATGTAATTAAATGAGTTACTACATATTTGCCAGAAGAGTATTTGGGGAATGTTAGCTACTCAATAGGTGTTAGCTATTAACACTGTGTCAAAATAGGCATCGTGCAAATGATAAAGGCTAGCTTAATAACAAAACAGAGAAATCTTGATCATAATAGATATAAAGAAACACAGGAGGATGAAGTTTGCCGTCAAATTGATTAAAACTTAATTGGTGAAATGAATTCAGTTATCAAAACAATTCTAAGAGAAAAACAGAGAAGGTTTTGACACTTTGGTATGTGATTAATTTGTAAATGATACACACACACACACACACACACACACACACACACACATGCCCACAATAGGGTGATGCTTAAGGATTTCCAGAGTGAGATTTTTTTCAGATAGGAGACTGTGCTAATGAGTTACTTCTGATGCTCTGATGATGGATTGATTCAGTAGTAGGAAACAGTATGTTCCTTTTTGCTTAAAATTTAAAGTTTAAGGAAGGTTAATCACAGTATAAGAAAAATTTGAAAAATGATTATTTGAGCCATTCAGACCATGCGATTATCAAAACAATATTTGTCAAAAATGGCCATATCTGCAGGTTCTATGCGTGATATTTTAAAGCCATTTAGGCATGCCATGGAGCCTAATAGAGGATATTCCATTTCTAGCTCTATTTCTGGGTTGTTTTTTATTGCTATACATTGCTTTAAAGGTTATAGTGAATATTTCACAGATATGGTTCACCCTTGCTGTTAATATAGATATCGGCCTCTTTTCTCGGTTAAGAAAGAAAATATGTTATATGTGAAATATATAAAATGTCAAACAAAACGTATAAAATCTAATTCTATTTTATATTCATACTCAACAGTATAGATCATTGAAGTGAGTTATTTCGAATGAAACTCTAGGAGCTAATTTGATTGTAAGATTATGTAAATATCATAAGGAAAGATTATATAATATTGTAAGGAAAATATTAGTCTTCCAAACCGAAGCGTCCAAACAGGGACCAAAATGATTAAAATTGTGCCTCCTGAATATAAGTACACCTCCAAAATTGCTTAGTTTTATATAACATATACCTCCGCATTGCTGTACAGGAAATTGCTGCCTCTAAACTGTAACATTAATGTGGCTAATGTGATTTTATTCAACAATTGATCACTTGGCAGAAATAAATGATTCCAACAATAGAATCAATGTGTTAGTTTAGGTATAGCCAACAACAACAACAACAACAAAATAACATGCTGGAGAAAACTCAACAGCAATGAGAAATAATTAAAACAAAAATATTTCCCTAAACCTTGAAAACTAGTTTTTCACAAGATGCTTTTCCTTGGTTTGAAAACAAAAAAACAAACAAAGAAGAAAACCTCTCAAATTATTTTAGAAATGCTTTGAATATGGCAGTTCTTAATATGTGTATGCCAAGGATACTATTCTTATTTTTTAAAACACAGACAGCTGAGGAATTCAACTACATACAGGTTGCTTATTCAGCCTCATTTAAGTCTGGAGATGTTTGCTCTCTATGGAGTCCCAAGATCTTTGGGCTTGCACATTGAGTCAAGGATAAATAAGAACCAGGTTCAAATGCAGTCTAGACAGCTCTGTTTGATTCTATGTTTGGCAAAACATACTCTCCTATACCTGATTCTCACAACTATGATTCGAAAGTAAGCTCTAAATATAGAGGCTTCTGGAAAAAATTAGTCAAAGGTAAGCCAGAACTTTCAGATTATGGGAGGGAAAAAAGCATGGTTTATAGATGGCAGTGACAAAGTTTCATTATCTTTGTGAAATATGAAATTCACTAAAATGTGGGTTACAATATGTGTTGTACATAACATTTCATAGTGTAACTGAATAGCACATGTGAAATAAAACAATGAAAATATAAGAAAACCAGTTGAAGTAGAATTTAAGAAACTAAAGAATACATCGATTTCATAGAAAGAATAATTTAAATGATATATAATTTAATAAGAATAATTTAGTAAGTGGAAACGTAACTATCGCCGTTACCAAAGTAATAACAGCTAGCACTGAGCATATATGTTATTCTGGAAACTGTTCACTGTATGACACATAATATTTATTCCATTTTTAAACTGTTGTTTCTTACATGTGTATTGTGTCCTAGGTAAATTATTTACTCCTAGGAAAAGAGAAATAAGACATGATTAGATCTTTGCCTGAGATCATGAGGGAGCTATTATTTTCTCCATATTTAGAAGATGTATAAAGTGAGGGCTGTAGTGGTTGAGTGAAATATCAAATGTCACACAGCAAGTGACAAATAGAGATAGGTGACCCCAAAGTCCATCTTTTCATAAACCTGTTGGAGTAAAAAGGTGAACATTATCAATTCAAACTTTTTAGTTTTCCTATATCAAGGTCTAGGTCATTTATTCATTTTGTCCCTGTGTTCTCCTGCTCCTCTGTGCATGTGTTCACATGCATGTCCATCTCTGTGGTGGTAGTATGATAACGGTTTTCTGTATTTTCTTTGACATAAAAGTTTGGGAATTTGATAAGGATGGGAAATTACTTGAAAGAAAAATCCTTGTACTCCATGTAAAGCATAATGATTCCTGTACCTACTTTTATAGATTTTTTGTTTTCTTTTACATGGTGTCTTAAGACCATATAAAATGAAGGACAAAGACCCTTTAACAAGAGGGAAATAAATTAACTATTAACATCTTATTTTTTCTTGTAGCATATAATATTTTTGTTTCAAAAATCTGTCATTTTAATTATAATACTTTCTTTTTTTTTTTTTAATTTTTATTTCTAGGAGAGAGAGAGACAGCGTGAGCAGGGGAGGGTCAGAGAGAGAGGGAGTCACAGACTGAAACAGGCTCCAGGCTCTGAGCTGGCAGTCAGCACAGAGCCCGACGCGGGGCTCGAACCCACAAACCGCGAGATCATGACCTAAGCGAAAGTCGGACGCTTGACCGACTAAGCCACCCAGGCGCCCCAATTAATTATAATACTTTCAACTAATCTTCACAAGAATTTTTTTTCCAAGGTATCTTCTAATATGAAGCACGTAGTGGCATTATAACACACACCCCTACATTACCCAGTATTTAAAGGTCTCAATAATAGGGCCTCTATTATTACTATCACTATTAACAGTGATGCCCGCTGGTGGTAGAGCACAGCGGAGAAAACATCTCAGTGTGGTTTTAGGTTTCTTACAAATATGAAGAGCCATATTCTCTACACTTCATTAGAGTTAGAATGGATGATTTCCTAAAAACTTTTAAATACAAAAACTGTATTACCATAGTCAAACACAATTGAGAGACTGTTCCAATGTGAGATTTAAGCTCAACGTTGTGCATGTCAGAAATGTCCTTCTAAGAGGTTTACTGAACAGTATCTTGGAAGGTTTCCATTTAAGAAAATAAGATAAAGATTTATACACACAAGATGAGCTAAGAGCCACTTGGTTTAGCAAATACAATCTTCACAGGGATATCTAGTGATCTATCAGTTTGATTAGCACTCATTCTTTTTTTCTTCCTGATTCTCTTTATTTACTAATATGCAAGGAAATGTCACATTTTCTTCAAATTTATTATTTATCCTGTGCTTTCTAACAGTTGTTTGCAGCGTATTTGTTGTGCTACATTCACTGTGGTAGAGATATGGTCTACTGTACTTTATTTTGTGGCTTACATAATTTTTACTGAAACATTTGTTTTGCCTATTTACTCAGTGAAGGTATCTACTTTTTTTAACTACTAATTATGATACATAATATTGGTATTTGTCTTTATAACTATATTTACCAATTGTTTAGTATGTTTTGTTACTGGTTTTATAACAATATTTTCTGATTCCAGCAGTTTTGAAAAGCTGTGGCATATAATACTTTATTTCATAGTAGGTAGAATATTACCACAATTTTAGAACATGTAAATTTCTACTGGATTCAATTATACAATTTACTACAAAGTATGATTTCACCACCACCAATATGGCATTAAACTACTTGAAAATCACATTAAATATTTGATCTTAAAAAATCCTATATAATCTTGATGTAAATCAAGTGTACTGGCATTTCTTATTCCCAGAAATTTAAAATGCTTTTTAAATATGCCTTCTCAGTAGACATTTCTCTACTGTTAAGTCTGATTTGATCCTCATGAACTATCAAAAACTAACTGGATACTTCTCTCTGCCACCATATTTTAAAATTGTATGTATACAAGGTCGCTTATTATTATAAATTTATGTTGTCCAATAAACTACCCATTAGTGAACATGTAAAATATTAATTCTAAGAACATGTTACTCATTGGGAAAATTATTTCAAAGGTCTAAAAAGTAAATCACTGTACTTTTTTCCTTTGCATCTCTTAGTAACAATTGTTCTAAATACTTTTGGACTCTAGACTTCTCTGAGAAAAAACCCACAAAACTCTAGACTCTTCTTAGCAAAAAAAAAAAAAGTGTTTATGAACATGTTGGGTTATCAGTACCATGGGCAGCAGGAGCTAAGACAAAGAAATCCAACACAGAGGAACAGTGACCAGACTTCGAGTAGAATTTCCAGGTTGGGTGCTCAATGGCTTCATACAGAGCATCCCAATTAGGGGCTATGAGGTTGGGTTAAATACAATAGCAACTGGAGCCCAAGACCTAGCACAGGAGCTAGACACTAACAATGGGGGGCTTCAAGGGCAACAGAATTCCAGAATCTAATCATTGAGATTCGAGTGATAAGGATTTTTATAACATTCCTCTATTAGGGATGAGGGGTTAGAGGAACTGGTTCTAGCCCGCACTGGGTAGAGCATAACAGGAATGTTAGTGTCCTGGCTAAGCTGCCTGTGCTCAGGGTTAGGCTACAGCAGCTATGAGGAAAGTCAGGATGACTGTACTGACACAGCAGAAGGGGAGGAGTAGCTGAGAATGTTGTACTCCCTAGAAAAACAGTCATTTGCAGGTCTCAGAACTTATCATATTACTCAAAACAGCTCAACATGATGATTGTAGTGTTTCTCAGATTCTAAGTAATGTCCCAACTCCACACCTCTCTTACGCAGGACCTTTGGACTATAATTAAAATCTATGATAATCACAGTTTACTTCATAGAAGGCTACATATTAAGTGTACAGATGCTGAAGTTGGCTTGCCTGGCTTCATATTGCAACTCAGTCAACAACTATCTATGTGACTGTAGATCCTGCCTTCTAGACTCTACTTATATATCTGTAAAATAAAAATGAAAATAATATCCAACCCAAAGCAAAGTTGTAAAGCTAAATGAGAACATGTGTAAAGTGTTTAGAGTAATACCTAACACTTAGCATGTGCTCATTTAATCTCTCACATGTATGTTACATTTTGCTCAGTAGATTACTTTCATTGTAAGTCTTTGAAATGGTAAATAATGCATAAAGTCCAATTTTCAGATACTTTCACCTGACAACCAGTGTATTATTAGACTGTTGTTAAGAGCTTTTGGGGATCTGGATTCATTCCAAGGCATATAATTCTCTGGTGACAGAGTTGCCATGCCCACTAAATTATTATCCCACATTGATGACAACTTAAATGTTCTATGTGTCATCTGGCTGATTTTGTGTCATGAACAGACTATTTATTCTGTAAAACTTCAAAATTTTAAAACATGTTTGAATGGAAAACACATAAGACTCATAGGGTCATAGCTCATACTTGGCAACAGTTAGAAGCTTCTCTAAAGAGTGGCACATTTTCACCAGGAACTCTCTTAAAATTTTGTAACTAGACTATAGGTATCACCATAAGAAAAAAAATAAGAGACTTCTGAGGTGATTCCTATGACCATCAATGGGCAATAATTATAAAACATTCTTTTTCACAGACTTCCAAACTCAATAAGCTCTAAAGAGACTAAAGTCTCATTTTTGGTGACACCATGTTCTTTGTCTCCCAGAACGGGTATTGTAGAGCATAAGAAGATTAGACAATCAGGTGCCCAGCCACAATGCATTCTATGTTGTGCTCTTTATTAATAAGTACTAATTGAATTTCAACAAATAATCATAATTCCAATTAGAATGGTAAAATATATTCTCTGAAGAAAAATATTTGTTACCTTCCTGTCTCCCAGGAAGGCTATTACCTCAGGTGAGATGTATGAATAGATGTAAGCTAGCCACATCAGCAATATCTTAAATACCAAACACTGTAGCATTTCCTGGGGAAGTTAAAGACAAAATGTAATTTGTCTTTTTAAAATTATTTTTAAAGGTAATTTTAACCCCAAAAAGAAATTTTACTTTCCTGTTTCTCTATATGCTTATGGTCTGACCTGAAAAACTAGTATTTATATGTTGCCCAATTTTTAAATTTTTTCTTTTTCTTTTTTTAAATTCTATTATTCTTCTTTAGCTTATTTCTCCATTTGTAGAGAAATTAAACATTTGAAATGCTAGTCATTTTGTTTTTCTTCTCTTTTTAAATGGACATATTGGTGTGTTTATACGTATGATTTATTTGACAGCTAAATTATGACTCTAATTGGAAAAGTGATTTTTTATATGATTTTGAGCCACAACATCTATAAAGGTTCAAGATACATTATAACTGTGTAGTTAATTATTTCTGGCAAAACCATTAATTATAAATATATTAAATGCTTTCATTTTCTTATAATAAAATTAACACTAAACACTAAATTTTTTTATATTAGCCCTACATTAGTCTTAGCAGATTTATTTCCCTTATCATATGATGAGTCACATGATATTGGTTTAAGAGGTTGGCATTTTGCAGTGAAAATACAGATGTTTTCAGAAATGGAAAGAAAACTAAGCAATAAATCTTATGAAAGGGCCAAGGCTTTGGAATTTCATGAAAATCTCTAGTGATAACTGTAATGAGACATGTGATAAATAATACTATAATGACATACTATAAGAGGGACTTTACATTTGAAAATTCCCAAGTATATAAGAAAACAAAACAATATAATCAAGTAAACCAATAGAAAAATCACACTGAAGTTTGAAAAAGACTAATCCTCAGGCATAATTTTGTCCTTTCATGTTTCGGCTGAGAAACATTGTCCATCTGGATATGTTTGTGTTCTGATGGGGTTCACACACCCCCATGTACATGCTCAGTGGGGGGCAGGTGTAAGGATGTTAAAACCTTTTTTTTTCTCAGAACATCAATGTTTTGGGACCTAAAGCAAATATGCTCTGTGATTTTTCATGAGAACACATTCCTTGGCACCATTACAGATCTACTTATTTGAAGATACATTTAATTTTCCTTTCAGAAATATGAAAAAAAACACACATTCCACTTTGACATGTTGCTTTAGGTGTTCTAGTCACTTATAGTGCATAACCCAAGTGACCCCGATACAGCCATTCAGTCAACACAGGCAAGAATCAGATGTGTTTTGCTCACAACTGTATCCTCAGCATGTAGCAAGGCTCTCAAATGTCACTTAATAAATATTTTATTAATATAGTCAAAAACACATCACTGAATGAATGGAAGGCTTTATAGTCTATATTTTTTTTTTACCAACTCTCTTACATGACAAAATAATAATATAACTATGTGCACAAGCATCACTCAGATTTCTGGAAAATTGTAACAGTAGATAACAGAAGCTTTGGGACATAGGTGCCTCACAGAATTTCATTGAAATTCCTTCAATGGAATTGAGAAAACAAAACATCTTCATCTGCAAAAAGGAGATTCAGTTTCTCCCTTAGCTTGCTGCTGACTAATTAAAGTATATAATACTGAGTTTATGAAAGCCATCCAAATACTGGATGCCTTTTTCCCACGTCAAAGCTTAAATATCTATATTAACATTTTAAAGAAACGTCTAGAATTAAAGATATTCAACAAAAATAACCAACAAATATAGTGCAAAATTTATTTTCCAACAGAATTAAAAATCTGGGATAGATTTTAGAATATTATTTGATCCACTCCATATATGGTAAGAGGCAGTGTTCCTAAATATAAAAATACATACTTTTAAGCTTGAAGATTTGCAAATAGACATACTTTGCCTTTTCTTGTCCAACAATGACTTCTTATTTTTTTTAAGGTTTCTGTATTTTTGAGACAGAGAGCATGAGTGGAGGAGGGACAGAGAGAGAGAGGGAGGCACAGAATCCAAAGCAGGCTCCAGGCTCTGAGAGATCAACACAGAGTCTGAAGCAGGGCTCGAACTCATGGACACTGAGATTGTGACCTGAGCCAAAGTCGGATGCTTAACTGACTGAGCCACCCAGGTGCCCCATGACTTCCTAGTTTTATATGTCCTCATTGGTTATTTACATAGAGAATAAACAATCATTCTACTCAGAACAACAATACTAGCAATAATTTTAAGACAACAATCTGTATATTATTCTTTTCTCCCTAAAATTGGAAAAGTCCAAATTAATTTACCTTCTCCTTAATAGAAATGTATATGCCTTCCCTTCATATTGTAAATTCGATGACTGAAGTAATTCAACCTTTCCTTATTTTATGAACAACTGGTTTCCCTTAATAAAAATCAAACTAATAAGATTTTCTAATTTTGTTTCTTTTGACATTACCTCTGTGACAGCCCCAAAAAAAAAGAGTTCAATTCGGGTCCTAGGGATTGCTTTTCCAAATAATATCTAGTGCAGAATGCCTATATCCATCCCAATAGTAATTCATATCTGATTTTAAAATGAAGAAATTACTTTCCTAGTTTGGATGTTTTAGGAAAATAACTATAACACAATCCTTCCACTGCTTTTTATTTTAGTACAGATAGTGACTATTACCTGACAGCTGCATCTTGACACTCTTCTTTTTGAATTACAATCGTCCTCATAATATTAGCTAAGTCCTTGTATGTCAATGAAATTATAACTTCAAACCTGCATAAAAGTCTTTAATGTCTCATTTATCTTTTTTCCCCCTTCCTTATTCAGTACACCTTTTGCTGAGGATCTGCTATATGAAAGAAGTGCTACAATAAGCTTAAGCCATTTTCTTGACACCAAAGGATTAGATACTAATGGATAAATCACAAGTATTCCTCAGTGTTTGGTAGAACCACACACTCCCTAGGTAACATTAAAAAAAAAAAAAAACCTGGATAGGGGCCAAAACAAACAAACAAACAAATTAACTAACTAACTAACTAACTAACAAAACGGTGTTTGTTTCTTACTTATATTCTATTACCTCTGTTACATACAGATGACTCGGAGAGCTAAATACACAGTCTGGGGAATGGTGGACAAGAAGACAGATGGCACCTGGAACTTTGAATATCTTCACTGAGTAGAGACAACTACCTGCTCTGCAAAACCTACCTTCCTCAAGGCATTTATGTGAAACAGAAGTAAATTTCTACCTTATTCGATGCGCTATATGCGGGTGTCTTTATAACTGTTGCTTACGGCAGCATGAAGTGTGCTTTATAACATCAGAACCTGGAAGCTTCCCAGCTGATGGAACTATCATCTCTAGTTCAATCTCCCAACTACTGCATTATGGTCTTTGTCACTCTAATGTCATTTCCCCTTTCTTCACCAGGACAAATTCTTCTCCAAGCTCAATTATTATAGACAGTTTGTCCCCAAGCCATTCAGACTGCTTTTCATTCATTCCATTCAGCGCCCCAAGAATCAGCTACCAGATAAAGAATCCTATGATAGGGGCGCCTGGGTGGCTTAGTCGGTTAAGCATCCGACTTTCGCTTAGGTCATGATCTCGCGGTTCGCGAGTTCGAGCCCCGCGTCCGGCTCTGTGCTGACTGCCACCTCAGAGCCTGGAGCCTGTTTCAGAGTCTGTGCCTCCCTCTCTCTCTGACCCTCCCCTGCTCACGCTGTCTCTCTCTCTCTCTCTCCTAGAAATAAATAAAAATATTTAAAAAAAAGAATCCTATGATAAAACACCATTTTAAGAGGCATAGTCTAAAAAAGTTTGAGGCCAGTGGCTTTTGTTTAACTCTTTAAGTGTGTTATTATGACACTCACATAATATAAACTGCAGTATTCTTTGTAAATTAAAAACAACCCAACTTATTTGAACAAAAACAAAACACATATTGTGTCCAATCTTTCAGTGTTTGGTTGTCAAGGCTCATAAGGCTATCTCATAAAGAAAAAAATAAAACAAAAAGATTTAAATCATAGTTCTAAGCTAAGAAGGAATGCCATCTGTGCTTACAGAGCAGATATTCTGTCTTCAAGCCAAGAGTTCATTATTCCTCTACATCATTCAGCATCTCTACTTGAAAACACGTACATTTAGCCCTGCATCATTGAAAACTGTGAGAATGACTTACATTTTGTCAAAAAAATCAGTTTTTAAGAAAATGCCTTCTTAAAATTCAATTCTTTGTTTAAAATCAGCAAGTGTCTACTACATATATATATATATATATGCACTATATATATGTGGCATGTTTCTTATATAAATAGTAGACTTATTTATTTTAAATATATATGTTTATATATTACATATTATGTTATGCATATATTATATATTTATATATAAAATAGTGTGAAGAAAATATTTGAAAATTTGAAGGTATCAATGCTATTTCAAATTTATTTGGTAATTCTTACTAACAAAGCTTTCCAAAGATATACCATAAGTAAAAGAAGGGGCACCTGGTGGCTCAGTCAGTTAAACATCCAACTCTTGATTTTGACTTTTCACGGTTCATGAGATCAAGGAGCCCCACACCGGGCTCTGCGCTAACAGCGAGGAGCCTGCTTGGTTTTCTCTCTCTCTCTCTCTCTCTCTCAAAACAAATAAATAAACTAAAAAACAAAAGAAGAAGGAAATAACTATTACAGCCAATTCTGAATGAAGGTAAACTTTTGGCCATCCAAAATCTAGCACACCACATACCAGCCATCAATCAGGAAAGAACATTATAGAGAAAAATAGTTCTGTCATATAGTCCTATGACAGAACAAAAAGAATATGCAAGAAATTTCTTGAGCAAATTTGGGATATGGGCAGACTTGGGATAAGAAACTACTTAGTTCAAAGCACTTTTAAAAAATCCTTAATTGGTTTAACACCATAGACAAAATTTTGGTTAGTTATAGACTATCTCATGGTTCTCAAGTTCATAAACCATCACATAATATTTTTCAGGCCTCCTAGTTAGAACTGAGCAAAAGGCAAAGTTTTTAGTCATTTCAATGAACAAATAATTAAAACAGTTAACATTTTAGAGTGCTTCCTTTGTGTCACAATTCACACCAACTGCATTATATCTAATTTTTTAAGAACTGGAAAATAGTAATAAAATTATTCTCACTTTTACAGATGAATTACTTGTCATAATGCCAGTAAGGGTTGGAAGTTGGTCTATCTCCAAATACCACTCTCAGAAGTCTTACCCTATATTACCACCTATTCTTACATTCAGGAACATGCATAATGTGGGGCTGACATTTGATAATATGAACATATACTCATAGTCTCAAAGCTTCCTTCCAAAGACTGAGAGTTTTAATATTATGTACAATGAAATACTGTTTAAAATACAAAATATTTCTGCTGAAACCCATAATTTAGTCTTAAGTTTCAAAATAGGTAAATTAAAATTCTATTAAACATAAATTGTGTAGAAACAGATAGTATCACTTTATTTTCTAAACAGGCTAAAAAAATAAAAGGAGCTTAAAAGTCCCATTTGCAAACCCAACCAAAATATCTTTACGTGAACTGCTCACACTTTACACATTTTTATATAAGCACTGTCAAAGACTGCACTGCTTTTTTGAAGCTGGAAATAAAACTGCAAACCTTAGAAAGAAGAGTTTTATTACCCATCCATAAAATTCCAGTTTACAAAGAGCTAGAATATATGCTATGGTAACCTGATCATGCATAAAAGGGGTGATACACTCAAAGGCTCAGATTACTTTAATTAAAAACCTGCTTAGGGTTACTTCAGGTTGGACAGAAGCACAGAAATAGAAGTCAAAAGATTTATATTCTTGATATTTCCCCTAACAGAAATCCTGCATAATATGAAGATTGGTTTATTTCCATGTCAGAGAGCAATCAATATAAACTAAATGTGAGATGCACAATGCTTTTATTTGAGGGAGGGAATATTGTATTATCCATTCATAAAGTTCCTTTCAGGGCTGACTCACTAGTATCTATTTAATCACTTCCACAAACTTATAAAATTTTACCTAAAAGTAATCAATGACTGTGGCAACAAAAATTATTTTACCTAAAAATTTATGGGAGGGGTACCCCAATGAAAACTATATTTAAAAAATTATTAGAGAAAATACCATAGGCATTTTTCTGGGGGTGGGGTGAGGGGGTTGCTAATGAAGAGAGTTAAATTGGGAACACCTCTGCAAATAAACAGAATGTGAGTCACCAAAGTGAGAACTGGACCAAACGGAGGCAGAGAGAGAGGAAAGTGGAAACAGATTTGACTAGTGAAACAGAATTCTGGAAATTAGAAAAATTAGTTCTTACACAGATCTACTGATTAGTCAGAACACCTTACACTGGGGTGTAATTTTTCACAATCCATTCATTAATTCTTCTGATTATCATCAACAACCTGAAGAGTTGCAAAAGGCAGATAATATCATCCCCATTTTACAAAATGGAAACAAATACCAAGAGCTCAGATGACCCCCTTAACCTTTCTGCAAAGTTACAAATGGACAGAGGAAACCTTCAAACCCACAGTCCTTACTTCAGATCAAGGACCCTTTCTTCTTCTTCTTTTTACATTTATTTATTTTTGAGAAACAGAGGGACACACGGCACAAGTGGGGGAGGGGCAGAGAGAGGAGGAGACACAGAATCTGAAGCAGGCTCCAGACTCTGAGCTGGCAGCACAGAGCCCGACGCGGGACTCAAACTCACAAACTGCGAGATCATGACCTGAGCCGAAGTCGGACACTTGACCAACTGAGCCACCCAGGTGCCCCAAGGACCCTTTCTAAATAATAAACTATCTCATCAGCATAGTCTAACGTTGAAAAGGAAGAGAATGGGTATTTAAAAATGAAAAATTAATAAAACCTTTTCACTTTATGACCTATAATAATTAAGTTTCAAGTAACCTAGGGGGGTCTAAAAGACTAAAAGAAATGTCCCTCATCTCTGTTATTATTACAAATGGAATAAAGAAAATGCTTAATATTGGGCATAATGATGTGTTATGTTTTAATAGATTATTACAACAATCTCAGCTATCCATTTAAACTCTAGTGGATTGGGATCAGGCTAGTTTCCTGACTTGCTTACAATCTGAAGATAATAGGCAATCTTGCACTAGAATTGATCATTTTCCTGCATTGAAGTCAATCCCAACTTTAATAAACAATTATTTCACATGTGGTAACACCCCACCACATGAACGACCTATACAAAGAACTGCGGCAAAAAGAAAATACAATTACTACCCTCACTAAGTAACAGTCTATTGATTCCAAATTAGCTAAGCTATATACCAGTTCATGAATATATTTATGACAAGTTAACAAACCACAAAAACGTGCATTCTACATAAACACTGAAGACGGTTATTTCTAAAAATGTTTGAATTACTTCAGCACTTTTATTTCTAAAATGTACCTCATTCTATTCTCTTTATTCCCAGATTTTACCTCAAAGTCAATAAGGTTGATTAATTTTTCATTTGTGAGTGCTAACTCCACTCTTCTTCTTTGACATTAGACCACGTTGATCAGATAGTATATTATGTAGAAAACGGGGTAGAAATGACACCTACCGTTACTTTCCGTCTCAACCATCAATATATATGGGACCTTTCAGAGGCTTTGCTTATAAAGTTAAATGGACTTAACTTATTCTAAAACATGTGATATTTATTTTTCAAAATGAAAAAGATCAAACATCTCAGAAAAGTTTGAAAACTGACACAATAATAAGGCAATTTATTTAGTCCTTTATTGAAAATATACTTTTACTGCCCAAACATCTACGGACAATAAGAAATGTTTCAGTTATCCTTAAAACTCAGCCTCATTATTCAGCAGGAAATTAATCCTGAACACAGTATGACCAAAATCACCAGATGCCTTCATAGAATGCAGATACTGCTCTAGTGAATTCTGTCCTCATGGAAAATTCCACCTCATTTTATACAGTTCAAAATTGGTTCTCTAATGGATTAGAAATATTGGAGTTGCTGGCTAACAGGCTGAACATAACCCTACTTTATGAAACAATTTGTTCAATTCTTTTTTTTTTTTTCTTGGAAGTACCATTCCTTCTCAATAGTAGGTTTTATAATTATCATGTGTTTCTTAATTTTTTAGAAGTTTTTATGTTCTAAGATTAGAAAGATACTGAAATGTACAAAGTAATGAAGAAGCCATCCATATCATACATATCCCTACTACCCAGAATTAACCACCAATAATATCTTAACACATCTGTTATTAGTATTTTCTGAAAGAAAATCATTTTATCATTTTGGTTTTTTAGTAAGAGTCATGCCCACCATAAAGAACTGAAAATGTTGTCAAGAAATAAAAGGTACAAAAATAAAATTTAAAAAAAAGGTACTTTGCTAAATGTTTTAAAATACTCCATATCCTCATATACATAATAACTAGAATTGATATTAAGGGAGCTTTATTTTAGACATTTTTCTATGCATATACGTGGATGAATGGATGAATGTTACATGATATCCTTATAACTAGATTATATCAAATGATATTTTTCAAAATATTCAGTTGAATTTCAATGGAGTGTTTACAAAATAATAAAGCCAAAGATGATGAATTTCTAATATACCTTTATCAAAAATATATGATTTCTTTTAATTTCCTTTCTGTTTAAGAAACATTATGAAAAAGAAATAAAAGAAATAAAATTATCAAATATTTTAAGCCATTAATTCTTAGAAAAACTACATGAAAGGGTATGATCCAGTATGATTCTTCACTGTGAAATATGAAGATATTAGCAGTTTCAATGTACCAATCTTGTCTCTTCTTACTTCCTAGTTTTAAATGTGAATATGCTTAAACTTATCTTCTCTTGGTTTTAACATTTGTTTCTGTGAAAATATAGCTGTTTGTTGCCAAGTTTTAGTTTTATATTTAAATAGATTTATGCAAGCTTACCATTATTTTTCCCCTTTGTGACTTTTATTTTTTTTCCTTCATTCTTTATTTTGATTCGAACATCACCTGGCTTGATTTTATTGCCATGATGTTTTGGATAAACATACACACACACACACACACACACACACACACACATACACACACCTGGCTTGATTTTATTGCCATGATGTTTTGGATAAACATACACACACACACACACACACACACACACACACTTCTCTCTATAAATATATATATAATCATTTTAAAAGAAAACAAAACAACTAAAAAGAAAACAAATTTAAAAGAAAACTCCAAATATTAAAATTGTGCTCTCAACTACTGAAAACTCTGTAGATGACCTTTAATTACTTGATATCAAAAAAGTTAATTAAGAGGAATTTCATGTTGACATGAAATTTCTAATTTTAATTTCCAATGTTTACTTAAAACTTAGTTAAGGAAGTTTTTTTTTTTCCCTTAGTTAAGGAAGCTATTTTTAAGATGGTCTTATGGCTGACCTGAACTGAAACTTTGATTCTAATCTTCCACCCTTCTGAGTTTGTAGAACTCACACAATTATGTTAGCATATAAAGACGAATTATACTCAAATTACAGGTTCACCTTTTTAACATGTACTAACACAAAAGTTGGGAGACTAAGAAAGGCAACCTGGAGATATGAACACTAGAATTGTATGAAAATAAAGAATCTCCTGCCTTTGTCACAATTCAGCAGTTTGTCATCTGAACAAACTGCTTTCTTCAAACTCATTCCACATAACCCAACTCAAAAACAGGTTGCGTCTTCCCCAGTGAGAAGCCATGGCCCCTGGTTGATTTAACTGATTTGCAAGGGCTGATTATGAGTGTTTAATGCTCATACGTTGGACCCCAGGTTATTAAATAAGAAAGAAGAATCAGCTGTGATTTGTTGGGATCCCCATTTAAATTTCACATGCACTGATTTGAAAATGATACATTCTAATTCAAAGAGTGTTACGGTTTTGACAAGCTATATGACACTCTCAGCTACTTGCTCAGCCACCTGATAGTCACATTAAAGCTCAGGATGAAATAACACATCTGACAAAATGGATAACCTGTGACAAAACAGCTCATTGTGCTTATGAATCACCTATCATCAGACATGGTTAGTACCCAGGAGGCCAGCAGTATCACCAGAAGAACATTCCCAAACAAGAATAATTAGATTTCTCTGGAAGCAGCGTTCAGAATAAGCTTTCAGGCTGTCACAATTAAAAGCAAAAGCTTACTATCAGATATGGAAATATTACAAAACTGGCCCTTTCAAAGTAAATAATTGTGTAAATATCACATGTAAGGGTCTTGGTATGTTTTCAAGATAATTGGGAAACAAAAATTTTACTTATCACTGAAACAATAAGACAAAAAGTAACTGAAACTCCACATTCTGATCACTCAGGAATAGTATATCAGGGTGGGGAAGCACAACTATTCATGGCTTCTCTTTATTGAATGGCACAGGTTCCCAAAGGAAAGAGGGCATTGGTCTCTGATAAAACTAAAGGCAAAATCCACAGATAGAGTGATAAGGGAGATGCTACCAGTTATAATCACATAATTTAGGGGTGTGTGCTTAGGCACAGAAAAGCAAAGGTATGAGCAAAATCTCTAATGGCAAGAGAGGTATAAAGAACTATCATTGACTGGTATTATAAAGAGCTTGATGCAATGATTATTCACACACACATATACACACACTTTGTCCAATGTTTAGTACAGTTAATCAAGCCACTATTTAAATATTGGTCAATATATTAGATATACTGCAAATGACAAGTAGAGCTGCAATTTCATATATGTTTTATGCAGTTGGATTAAGAGGATAAAAGTGAACACATTAATATTACTCAACTGTGAATGTTAGCTTTTTCATAAGACAATCTGTGGTAAGGAGAGATTTAAAAAATCTGTTAGTGATTATCTTTTAAAATTGTCCTCTAGTTCCTATAGACATGGCTAGCAGAAATATTTGGAATTGAGCACTTGAAATTTTCCAAAATTACCTTTAAATATCTAATTTTTTAAAAATGGAAAAACATAAAATGGTCAAGATTAATTTAAATACTAACTTCATGTCAACTTAAGGATGCAAAAAGCTACAGTGGAATTTTATGGAGAGTTTGTCTCCTAGCACGAAATCCATTAAGACTTGTGAGGTTTGTCCATTTTTTAAGTGGCATCCTAAGAGCAAATTAAAAAGAAAACTTTTAGTTTTTATTCAAGTGTAAGTACTTGCAAGAGATGAATAGTTGATTAATAAGTTACTTATTCATATTTGAACATACCTTTCTGACAGTAACTGTTAAAAATAATTACCAAATGATCATTTATGCAGAAGGATATTGGTTATAATACTAACAGTTAACCTCCCAGGTACTTTTACTAATTTTTCTGCCTTAAAAAAAGTGTATTCAGCTTCAAGAGCTGCTCTGTTAGCTTTAGAGATAAGTAATCATTCAAGAAGGAACTGACAATTGACCCCATGGTTATAGAAGAGGCTTTTACATGACAATTCAATGTATTTTTAAGTTCAATCTTTTTTGTTTGTTTGTTTTTTAGATTTGCAAATGTGCTGGTAGAAGATCTGGAAACTTAGTGACTGCATCAATATACATGTTACTATATTCTATATCTGTCAATTTGGTTTAATTTACTGCCCAAGACACATTAAAAACATTTTTCACTTACCTTGCTCAACGTTTCCATTTTGGTACACTACCCTTGTCTTTCCCTTTGAAATACGTCAGAAGCAATAAGGTCATCTTTAGTAAATCAAGATTTCTCCTTTTCTTGTCATAAATTTCACAGTACTGATTTCTAACTTACAGACAAAGACAATCAAATCAACTAAGCATGGCCATCTGGAGTTTGAAACCACCAAATAACAGAATAACTGTTAAATGTATTAGTGTAGCTCTCTGAGTGGCATTTTCCCTTGTGTCATCATGCTAAGTACTCAGGGATGTATCCATCCCATAATTTGAGACATCTAAGCCTGCAGGCAAGAAGTAGATAGAAAGCAAATGAAGTTTAAAATACAGAAAATTGATTAGACATAGAATTGAATTAACACCTAGAAATTAGATTGCTTATTTAATTATTTCATTTAGTTTTCATTTTCCTTCAATTACTTTGCAATCTTTTATAATAAATGAAGCCAAATAATAGAAAAAGTTTTGGCTTTCCCTTTTTTATAAAATTTGCCCACTGCATAAACTAGAAATGTGAAAATATCTGGTTAACTATTAATTTTTTTAGGCAACATGACTGCAGTTTGAAGAAGACCCAGATAAAGGAAAGTGATTTTTCTTATGACTTCAAATTTCTTCATCTTTCAATGTTAAAAAAATGCCAAATGATCTAAAAGGAATGTTTTTGAGGCAAAAGGAGTTTTAAAAAATAACTATCAACTGATATAAAATTCTATTACAAATTTTACCATAAGCAAGGCTCTTGGAACTGATGCATGTATCTCTTTGTACTGAAGGTATTAAAAAAAAGTTCTAAATATGTACAACCAGAGACAAACATAAATATGTTCGGAAATAAAATACAAATACCAAGCATTATGGTAGAATTCTCCCTCTCCCTCTCTCTCTCTCTCTCTCTCTCTCACACACACACACACACACACACACACACACACAGTTAAACAGCTCAAGAATAGGGTAGAATATTGGGTCAAAATTACCACTACTAGGTAGTCCATGTTTATTGGCAAGCCATACACCATCACCTATCTTTATTCATGGGTCATGAATCCTTCAGACAGAAAGTAAGAATTTGGTATTTATTCATAAAACATAGATAATCAAAACCTTTACTTACCTAGGACCAACATTTGAATTGAAATGTTGGTCAATTCAAATGACCGACATTTGAATTGAAAAGATATGGAGACAAAGGTAAGAGTTGCACTTAATCCTACCATGTGCATGTCTTGCGTCTATACCCACGTTGGAGTAGTGGTTGGCCCAGAAGTCATAACATAATCAAGTTAGCATGTACCTGCCATGATATCTGTGGCAAGCACCAAAATGCAGTGTCAGCTCCCGAATGCCAACCTTCTTTAGGCAGCGATAGGGCCTTGCAATTTTACTATTAGTTTAGCCCATTAGAATTAGAGATTTGTATTTTATTCAGTAATTCTCTATAAAAATCCTAAAAGACAATGTCCAAAGCTACCACCAGTGACTAATGCTAGTCTTTTTCTATCCTACAATCCAGAGAAACATGATGTAATTCCATCATTAATGGTTATTTACAACAGAAATTCTCTATACCATGACTACTATAAGTCATACAACCTATTCTCCAGATGAGGATCACTGCCTTAATTTAGATGAACGGATGAGGTTCCTTTACAATAAGGAACCTAGCTGAGAATAGGCACCTGTGCAGCCTGACACAGATGAGATGGAGAGATATGGTTCAATTCATGGGCATTATCAGTGAACAATATAGGTGTATTGATGGAACTACGCTTATTTTCCATTCAATTTTGAATTATTTAACATTCTTATTTCTATGTACATTTCTATTTCTCTATTCTCCCCACAAAAAAACGGAGACAGTATCTGTTCTGTTTTTATTTATTTTTATCTTAGAGAGAAAGAAGATGAGTGGGAAAGAGGGGCAGAGCGAAAAAGAAAATCTCAAGCAGGCTCCAAGCCCAACATGGAGCCCAACAGAGGGCTCAGTCTCATGACCCTGAGATCATGGCTTGCGGTGAAATCAAGAGTTGACCAATCAATCATTTGAACCATCCAAGTGCCCCTACCCATTTTATTTTATTTATTTTTTAACCATATCTGTTATCTATTCCACAATTTCTATACTATAGCGTAAAAAATCATTTCACCAGGACACTTCTATAGGAGACTTAGGGGAAACTCAAAGATGTTTTAATGAAGTAGAAACTCCTAAGCCATATCCAGCAACAAAGAGGAACTGCCACACGTGTTAGCCTACACAATCTCCATATAATCAGCACAACAAATAATATCTGGAAAATTTAATATCTTTCCTGACAGTTTTCCCTATGTTACATTTGGTAATTCTTAAAGCTAATTATGCAAGAAGGAAGTGGGCAGGATATTTTTTTAAATTTTTTTGTGTGTTTATTCACTTTTGAGAGAGAGGGAGAGAGGCAGAGAGGGAAGATGAGCAGGGGAGGGGTACAGAGAGAGGGAGACAGGGAATCCAAAGCAGGCTCCAGGCTCTGAGCTGTCAGCACAGAGCCCAACACAGGGATCGAACCCGTAAGAGTTAGATCATGACCTGAGCCACAGTTGAACAGTTAACCAAGTGAGCCACCCAGGTGCCCCCCTTTTTTAATGTTTATTAACCCAGGGGGGCACCTGGGTGGCTCAGAGAGAGAGAGAGAGAGAGCGAAAGTGGCAGAAAAAATTTTTAATAAATATTTGCTTCTTAGGTCAACATTTTAAAATTCTAACTAGAAGATTGTATTGAAGAGTTTCATTTATTTTGAAACCTACATTCTAGAAGAATTCCAATATATAAGAGGATGGTGATCACATAATCATTCATATGGAACCATTTTTAAGGAATCAAAACATCAAATGTTCAAGTCAGGTTGTTTGTTTGTTTGTTTCTAAAAGCCTTCTGCCTTCAAGGAAATTGAAGAGGAATTGAGTCCAAGACCAGGATAGGACATAATGAATGATTTCCATGCCCTACAAAATCTTCAAAAAGAGTGAAATAAATTATATTTATTCTATGGATAAATGCTTGCATTTGCAGCTTTCCTTTCCGAAACTATTTCTGAAATACTTTTTCAGTGAAATTAACAAATCTAACATCTTCAGAGCAATAATTTATGACAAAATATCTATTGTATTAATATCTATGTTGATGCAACAATTCATGTCTGTGAAAATCTAAGTCTGAATCACAAAACTTTGCATTTTTAAGCCATTAATTACCATCAGAACACCCTAGATAGATGTAAACTGAAATGCACATAGGCGTTATAGTGATAGACTTTAATAAATACTTAAATTCTGCAAAGGTGTCAAGTATCTCCATCAGGTCTCTCTATCTGACAGCGAATCAGGAAATTAGTGGAATACTTACCTAAAGCTGTCATGCAAAGCCCACAGCTACAGTTGCTATAGTCTGAGTGACTATGCTTCCAAGAAAATAGAAATGAGAGCTAACCAGTGATTGCCAGAGAGTCCGTCTATTCCTCTCTACTTAGGATTTAAGAAAATTGAAAGGAAAATTATTTTGATTTATTGACCCCTGCAAATACATATTCCTCAATATGATTTAAAAGTTGGTCTGTTCATATCTTCTGCCCATTTCTTCACTGGGAGAGGGAGAGAGGCAAACCATGGAAGACTCTTGAATACTGAGAACAAACTGAGGACTGATGGCTGTGTGGGGGGAGGGGGGTGATCGGCATGGAGGAGGGCACTTGTGGGAATGAGCACTGGGTGTTATATGGAAACCAACTTGACAATAAACTATTTGTAAAAGCAAAATTTAAAAAAATTTTTAAAAATTTCCATTTGAAAAAAAAATTGGTACCTACCATGTGGTTAAAATGTTTTACAAACATAATGATAAAATAGATAAAATACTATTCAAAAGAAAGTTACATGATATATACACTGTGCTTCTCAAGGAGCAGTGTAATTAAAATTATTTACTTTACTTTACACTGGAAATTATTATGTATCTGTGAAGTTTTTGACTATCTCTCCTGTCTCGAGGAAGCTGATAATTATGAATTTCAAGTGATCTATTAAAATGGAAACAAACGCAGAAGCAACAGATCTTCCAAAGCATTATCTAGGTTACTTTTTAATACTAATGTCCCATTTAAAAAAGTATGTTTAAACTAGCAGTTTTATGTTTTTGGTACAATTTTAATGATTTGAATTTAGCTCCAAATATTAATATCATTAATATTACTTTAATTATATAAAGTAAAGACATATGTAGTATTTTTGGAGTCTCAAAAACAATCTTGGCGCTCCTGGATGGCTCAGCCAGTTAAGCATCTGACTTCAGCTCTGGTCATGATATTCTAGTTTGTGAGTTGGAGCCCTATATGGAGCTCTCTGCTGTCAGCACAGAGCCGCTTTTAGGATTTTCTGTCCTGTTCTCTCTCCCTGCCCCTCCCCTGTGTGCTCTCTCTCTCAAAAATAAATAAACATAAAAAAAGAAGTAATCTAATGTATTTTAGTTAATTTTTATCACAAAGAATATACTATAAGTATTATTAATAATACTTATAATAAGTATAATAATAATAAGCATTATTAACATTTATTTACATATGTAAGACTGTTGTGTAATATATTTATCAAGTAATGTTGACTTATGCATCGTGCAAGATTACTTTTACATTTTATAGTGGAAAGTCTCTCTTGAGAGATTTGTTAATTACTTCCCTCAGAATAAGTATGTGCTCTCAAGATAACAGAGGGTGGGGATTTTTCTAGGATTAGGAACAAACACCTCAACCTGTAAAGTAACTAAATTATGTTATTAAAGGTAATAACCAATATTCATTCAGAATTGATTAATCTCAAAGTAATCTGAATGCCTACAGGCTGCCAGGGAGCAGTTTCACCCCTACCTCTGCCCAGTCCTCCAGGCTTGCCACAGGAAGTCTGTCAGTGAGCATGAAAGCCCTTTTCCATGCTACCTCCCTTACCTCTCACCCCAGACTGTGAAAGAAACACTTCAGTTTGGGACGTGCCAACGGCTATGAGGAGAAAAGGTGGTTGAGGGCTCCCATAATTCAGCACTTTAATACCTGTCTGCTGCTGGACAGGATAAAACATCCAAGTTGCTCAGATGTGGAGCATGTGTGACTTCAGGACTTCCTCAAAGTCAGTTGTATATTTAAACTGATTAAAAATGGTGCAGAGTTTAGTTACACAGGGATCATCTTCCTGCTAACTGCTACCATACTCAAGTGCCAAGCAATGAAAACTTTGGCAGTTTGTGTGGGTCTATCAGCATCTTTCACCCACCATGATACTCCCATGATTTAACTCAAGGCTTTCACTATTCCCATTAGTTTGGACTATTTTATCCGACAGCGACTATAAGCTGCCATTTTATTGTGCTCTCTGGGTGACAGGGCCATTATGAAAACTCATGACTGTCTTCTAGTAATACAGCAAACCAAACAGTTAAATGCTGCAGACAACAAAAATCTGATGAATGTGATCTTTATGTCTTTATCAATTGTTCTGAGACTTTTGGATACATTTTTCCTTTATACATATGCCAGCTGCAGCAGATAGCTATGGTAATCTACACAATATTAATTCCTACTTTTTCCTTTCAGAACCCTGATGAGTTTGAGACATCAATGTATCCAGAAAAACAGAAAGAGCCTGGACTCTAAAGGGCATCCCAGAGCCCTTATATTAGCCCTGTGGCTTCCTAAAATGTGAGACAAGTAAATATGCTTCTGTTCAAGCCATGGTACTAGGATCTTCTATTACTTGCACACAAATTCCTAACGAACATGTTGTTTTAAACGTGATTTAGTGTCATTCTGTGATATTTTAGAATACTGTATGTGCCCAACTTAAATCAAGAGGGAATTCATATATTCATATTTTTATGCACATGCTTAGCATATGCAACTTTAAGCGATCAAAAGAAAAATTCACAAATGTACACTTGAAAAAAATCAAAACTGTCAACACAGGCTTAACTAATAATAGTTACTTTTATACACAGCTGTAAGTTTAAAAAGGCTATCCTGTAAGGATATGCATAAGTTATTTATACACATGTCTTTAAAGAAGGGTCTATATATTTATTTCCACAGAACCACTAGATTCTGCCTCTTGGTGAAGACACCAATAATTCATTAGCATATTTTACCCACCCCTCAAGAAAGAGAGAGAGAGAGAGGAGTGTTTCCACGATTAACAACATTGCACATCCTATATTGAGACAATGTAGTCCATGTTGACCAACATTTTCTAAGGCATACTGGTTAATAAAGGGAAAAAAAAAAGTTTTATTATGAAATATTCCAAACATATACAGAACTAAATAAATAGCATAATGAAACGAATTCCCATGTATCCATCACCCATTTTCAGCAATAATAATTTCATGACCAGTCTTGTCTCATTTCAACCCCATATACTTTCCTTCCCCGACCCACCCAGGTCATTCTGAAGCAGCTCCATATATCACATTGTTTTTATCTGTAAGCATCTCAGTATGTATATCTAAAACCTCTAAAACCTAAGGCTTTTTTTTTTTTAAGCTTCCTATCAGAAAAACATTTACTATCAAGGGATGGAAGTTTCTATCAATGTTTTTTGTTGCTATTCTCCAGCTGTCAGATCCTAAATCTTTATCATAAGGTTCTGGTTACCACTGAGGATCTTTAAGCTCCAAATATTATTCTGCTATAGTGGCTTACTTCCAGCCACTGACAACATAATTTATGAACCACAAAGAGGAACAATTTTCCTGAAGAAAAAATATTTTTTATGAACGGGGGTCTAAGATTCTAAAAGCAGCTAAAACTTCTATGACACTTCAATTATGTATAGTATCAAAAGGAAGGCATGATTAAAATCTGAATCACCTCAGAAAATCTACAGTAGTCCATCTGAAAGCAGTAAGAGAGAATGGCAAAACTTGCTAACAGAAATATAGGTGTTCAAGTTTAAAAACATAGTAGTCATTAAATCTCTGTTTTTTAAGATGTTATTCCTTAGGAGATAATATGTGATTTGGTGAGAGTTTTGAGTTTCTTTACATGATGTTTTTCTAATTAAAAGAGGCAAATTTGTGGTAATAAAAATTTACATGCCTGGGCATTTGGGTGGCTCAGTCAGTTAAGCATTCAACTTCAGCTCAGGTCATGATCTTGTGGTTCCTGGGTTCAAGTCCCACATTAGACTCCGTGCTGAAAGCTCAGAGCCTGGAGCCTGCTTCAGATTTTGTGGCACCCTCTCTCTGTGTCGCTCCCCTGCTCACTCTCTCTCTCTCCCTCCCTTTCTCTCTCTTTCTCTCTCACGCTCTCTTCCAAAATTAAACACTAAAAATATTTATATGCATAAAAATGTATGGTTTAAACAATATTTTAAACAATATGGTCCGTGGATTACCTATATCAGAATCACTTGGTGTTGAGGGTGCCTGGGTGGCTCAGTCGGTTAAGTGACCGACTTCGGCTCAGGTCATGATCTCAGGGTTCGTGGGTTCGAGCCTTGCATTGGGCTCTGTACTGACAGCTAGCTCAGAGCCTGGAGCCTGTTTTGGATTCTGTGTCTCCCTCTCTCTCTGCCCCTCCCCCACTCACTCTCTGTCTCTCTCTGTCTCAAAAATAAGTAAACCACAGAAACAAATTTTTAAAGAATCACTTGGTGTTGTTCCTAAGAAATGTACATTCAAAAGACACACCTAAAACTTATTTAGAATCTCTGGGCAGCTGGCTGGTTCGATCAGTAGAGCATATGACCCTTGATCTCTGGGTATACATTTGAGCCCCATGTTGATTGTAGACATTATTTAAAAACTAAAATAAAACTTTAAAAAATAATTTATTTAGAAATCTTAATTTATGAGAGTCAGACTCAGGAATATCATTTAAAATAATAATTTATTCTAGCAATTTTTGTACTTACTTTTATTCAAGAACCTCTACCATAGTGGACACAGTAGAATCCTAAATGTCTTGATTTACAAGTTAGAGGTGACTTCTAGAAATAGCTTAAAATGCTCAGTGTAAACCTTGGAACTCACATCAAACACTCAAAATCAATTTCTTCCATATTTAATTTTAATGCTAATGTCCCTAGGAAGTAGGGGCCTACTACATTATCATATGTAAGATATTTTCATCCATAATATACTGGTGGCAAAATGAGACAAGCTCCTTTGTGATATTGCTCCTTAAATCCATAGTTGTTGTGGTTTTAAAGACAATTATATCCAGTATAATTCAGTTCACTTAAATAAGGGCAAGGACAACAGTGACATTGTAAAATGAGATAACTGGAAAATAAGAAAAGAAATTTCCATTTAATTATATTTAATATCACTAATAACGTGTAAAGCTTGCTTGAGATAAATCATCTTAAATAGAAAGAACAAAGCAAAGATGTTTCATTCCATGTTGTTACTGTAAACGGTGCACATAAACATTAAAGACATTATAAGACTGATAAAGAAAAACAAAGTTTCTAACAGTATAAATCATAAAATAGATACTGGCAAACATGAAAACAATGGTAAGCCCTTTAAAAATCGTAAAAAAAATGATTAATCTTAGTTGTATCAAAAATGATAACACTTTTTTAAATTACCAGATTACCACACTAGTTTTTTTTTTTTAACAAGAAATTATAGAGTTAAAACTAATTCCCAACCAACCAGCTGATCTCTCCAGGAAATATCTTTATCTATTCAATGCATCAGTTCAAATAGTCATACATTATTGATTGAGAATTACCATTAAGATTAGATATAGATCTATTCTACTTTTGGAAAGTATACTAAGTGTTCAGTGGTGGAACATTATTATACAGACAATATACTGATATTTTTGATTATATGATTTTCATCTAAATAGAGCAAGTGATAAAAAACAAAGATGAATAGATGCTGTGTGTTGACTTGATAGCATTAATATTCATACTAAACTTTTATACTAAAAGATAATATAAAAGTAATTGAAAGAGAGACAAACCCTGAATGTGATTGTAAGAACTGTTTGTCTTAGAAAACCTCACAGAATGGAACTATAAGGGGAGATTACGTACATTAAATTTTATTGTAGGAAATTAATGATCAATAATATTTAAAGGGGCCAATAAGAAAACAACTCAAGATATTTACAAGTGACAAAAGATAATAGTGTTAGATATAGAACTTCTGGTGGGAATTAGAACATTTTTAAAAAATCACTCATCACAAATATTTTCTTTGTGAAATATTTATGGCCCATTTTCACATCCATAGAGTATAGATGTAAAACCTTATCTTGTGGTAAAAAACAGTATTTTCTTCAGCTCTTTCCATAGAGCCCAGTATTATGACAAATCCCTCAGAAAATCATGATATCAGATACATTATATTGCCTCAAAACAAGTTTGACTATATATCCAAGTTCTTAATAGTGTTAACTAAATTATACCTCAAGTCTTCACTAACTAGCTTGCACATCAATAAGATATAATACGTTTCCTACTGTGTGTTCAACTGTTCTTGAATCAGCCTTGAAATACTGCTTTATACATTACATATACCATTAATTATATCCTTATTCTGAGAGTTGGCACAAAATAGTACATCTTAAGGAAAGAAATGGCATTATAGAAAAAACAATAAAAATATATTTCTTTATTATTAACTCAAATTAATAGTCAACTTTCCAGGTAAAAACATTAATGGTTTCTAAGAAATAGTAAGATTATTTTATTCTTGAAAAGAACAATAAAGTTAAGCTTAACCTTTTAAGATTGCTATAAGATGAATTTTGCTATTATTATTTTAATGAAACAATCAGAATATGGTTGACAATAATTTTGTCCTAACCTGGAATGGACTGTCATAGCATTTAAAACTACACCAACATGACATAATTAATAAGATGGGAGATTTTCTCATTTCATTTACTTAAAACTCAAAATACCAAGTTTTATAAATTGTTAGATTAACAATGAATTAACCTTCAGGATTTATTTTTAATTATTTTCAAAATAAAAATTAAAAGAATCAGTGTTTATATATAGTCAATTAACCTTCAACCAAAGGGACAAGAATACAGTTTCATCAACAAATGGTGTTGGGAAAAGTGGACAACTACATGCAAAAGAATGAAACTGGACCACTTTCTTACACATACACAAAAATAAACTCAAAATGGATTAAAGACCTAAATGTGAGGCCTGAAATCATAAAAATCCTACAAGAAAACACAGGCAGTAATTTCTCCAATATCTGCCATAGTAACATTTTTCTAGACATATTTCTTGAGGCAAGGGAAACCAAAGCTAAAATAAACTATTAGGATCCTCAAAATAAAAAGCTTCTGCACAGTGAAGGAAACAATCAACAAAGCCAAAAGACAACCCAATGAATAGGAGAAAATATTCACAAACGACATATCCAATAAAGGGTTAGTATCCAAAATATACAAAAATTTATCCAGACAACAATAAAAAAAAACCCTAAATAATCCAATTAAAAATCAGCAGAAGACATGAACACACATTTCTTCAAAGAAGGCCTACAGATGGCCAACAGACACAAGAGAAGATGCTCAACATCACTAATCATCAGGGAAATACAAATCAAACCACAATGAGGTATCACCTCACAGCTGTCTTGGATTTTGTAAAATCAAAAGCACAAGAAACCAGTGTTATCGAGAATGTGGAGAAAACAGAACCCTTGTGCACTGCTGGTGGGAATGCAAACTAGTGCAGTCATAGAGGTTACTCAAAAAAATTAAAAATAGAATTATCATATGATCTGGTAATTCCACTATAAGTATTTTACCCAAAAAATAAAGAAACACTAATTTGAAAAGATACATGCACCCCTATGTTTCTTGCACCATTATTTACAACAGCCAAATTACAGTAGCAACCCAAGTGTCCATCAATAGATGAATAATTAAAGAAGATATGGTATAGATATACAATGGAATATTACTCAGCCTTAAAAAAGAATGGTATCTTGCCATTTGCAGCAGCATAGATGGATCTGAAGAGTACAATCCTAAGTGAAAGAAGTCAGTCAGAGAAAGAGAAACACTATATGATTTCACTTATATATGGAATTTAAGAAACAAAACAAATGAACAACAAAAAAAGAGAGAGGCAAGAAAAGAAAAGAACAGAACAGAACTAGGCTCTTTTCTTTAGATATACAGAATAAACAGATGGTTACCACAGGGAAGGTGGATGGGGGGTGGGTAAAGAGATTTAAGAGTATACTTATTGTGAAGAGCAGTAGGTAATGTACAGAATTTCTGAATCACCTTATTGTACACCAGAAACTAATATAACACTGTATGTTAAGTATATGGGAATTAAAACACAAAAAAAGAATCAATGTTTAATATATATCTCATACCAGTCTAGTTAGTAAAAACATTTTAAAGTTCTCTATAATTTTGTAGCTTGTCATCTGGAATTATAAAATGGTACTGGGATGTTCTTTATCCAATCCTCTTACTTTCAGATGCTATACCTGAGACCCAAAAGGGTTAAAATAACAGGTGTACAGTTTATGTATCTAGTTAGTGGCAGTTCACATTCTTTCCTGGGCAATGGAACCCGGATGAACCAGTGTTTAGTTTGTGGCTATTCTCATTTTTCTTCTTACCTCATTTCTTTATGTGACTAAATACATATTTCAGCCATCAATTATTTCTACAAATTATCAATAACAAAAAATGTTTATAGATAAAAATTTTTACAAGTAATTGAAGAAGTTTTATTTTTCAGGAATTTTATTTTTGATGCATCATATCTTAATGACCTTTACTTAGTTTTACTCAGAGAGGAAGTTTAAGAGAATTACAAATTTTTATCAGAAAAAGTAAAAGCAAATTTTAGTTATTTAGCAATACTAAACGGATAATAGGAGACACAATTTACAAGGCCAAAATGAAGTCTTTGTCTTTTTAAAAATGCATTTTAAGTTATTTAAAAAATATATTGTTTACTTTTTAAAATGGAAATAAGTTTTTTTGTTAATAAGCACATAAAACATAAACTTGGGGGATGGGATAACTTCCCTTAAGACCTAAGCTATCTATAAGCAGCAAGTTGTTCTTATAAAGCCCTCAGCCTATCAAATAGTCAGAAACATTGCTGGCAGCAGCAGAATCTTATCACTTCTGAAAGTCAAATTACTTGCCAACATTTCTGAGGTTACTGGAGGGAAACCATTTCAACAAAGGCACGTTTTTCACTAAGTTTGTGTTCTTGGATGCTTTATCTGTTATATATGAACTTCCTCAAGAGATAGAAGACATTATGTGAGGCCTATTAGATAACTGCACATAGAATAGCCAACTTCTTATGATTGAAAATAAGTTCTTTTAAGTGGAAGCTACATTTTGAAAACATCTCCAAATGCAGTAATAACTATTTCTTTCCTTTTACAATAGTAAAACATGTAGATTCAAATATATTTAATTTAATTTGATAGCAACTGTTTTTAAAATGGGGGAAAAGCATGGTATTCTTTAATTTAAAATTCTTTTAATTAAAAAAAAACATAAAGGGCACTAAAATACCAGTATGTCACAAATGTTTCAAAAGATGTTGTATTCTTTTAAGAAAATGTCTCTTTCACAGGGGTGACTTTCATTTCTTTGCCCCTGAGCATTAAACAAAGGTAGGCTTTATAGGCACTGAGTTAGAATATATAATAAGCATGTCTAATTCACATAGAACAATGCCTTTTGAACAAAAACAAACCCCAAACCACAGGACCATATATCTGTACATGAAGTTTTTATCACAGTCACTGTATAAATACTAAATCAGTATTTAAAAAATTAGATCATCACTAAAAAAATTTTGAATTTTGCAGTCATTCTATCCAACCTTAAAAGTTCATGATTTAGCAAATTATTATTCTATTACTTTTTATCTTATAGAAACAAAAACTTAACCTTAAGAAAAGTTCAAACACTGTAAGAAAAATCATGCAAATGTACTCACAATTCTTGAACTGATGACTTTATTGTTACATACAACATATTTATGATAAAATTCTACTTCAGAATAGTGTATTACTTCTTAACTGGGATTATTAAGTCAATAATTATCCATGAAAGTGAACATATGAAAATTTTGAGTATTTAAAATTAAAAACAATAATTTATATCTAAGTAAAGGTTGTACTTCAATCTAAATAAAACATTTTCTTATGGGAGTAGATTTTTCCATTTCTTTATGTTAATAAAATTCTTTAATAAATAACTATAAATCTTCTATCTCAAAACTTTAGTTTCTCTTAACTGTTTCTTGAAAATGTATTTTTAGAAAATAAGGGTAATCACTAAATTCTAATTCTTATACCTACCTAAACAAATATTTAAAGTGCCTCCTGTAATTATTTTAAAAACATCTACTCAATTAAAACCTGCAAATTATCTATTAAGTACTACCCCGCTAATTATTTCTATGTTCTTTATATAGAAGAATAAATTTTTTTCACAACTAACCCAATATGAACTTTCACCACTATTCATAAACCCACCCCTCCACCCCAAAAATAAACAAACTAATTAATTAATTAAATAGAAGGCAGTGTAGAGTTTATATTTCAATGTAAATGGGTGCCTTGAACTGTTTAATTTTAAAATAGAAAAATTAAAAATCATAATTTTTATCTTAACTTTTAAGAAAAAATTCATTATTAATTATGCTGACCAACATCTGGTTACATTTTCATTTATTCCTCATACCATTTCTACATCGCTAAGAGGTATAACAATGATCATAATTGTAAATGTTTACATTACAAAGCTAAGAAACCTACAAGCTCTAAAAAGATGGGTACTACAATAACTTATTGTAACACAAGATATTCTTGGAAATTCTCTAAATATTTATTCTGGATGTTTAAATTTACTTTTATAATTTTTTTGAGGGGGAGATACAATTTTATTTGAAAATATTATAGAGGAAAATATTTCAGCCAGGAATTTTGATAGTACTTTACATGATTAAACATGTTCACAATAATGAATGCAAATAAATGTAAGTCTTCTAAACATGTTTTGTGCTCCAATAAATATTTATCCTTGTCTTTTGTGATAAGGTCTATTGTCTGCTGTCTCACTAAGGCAGAAGGTGGGGAGGGACACCTCCTGGAGACTTCAAAAGACCAAGGTTGTGGAATGGGTGTTTCTGTACAGAAAACATTTAATTAAGATCATTTCTGATTTTGAATCTCCCTCTGTGCTGATGAAAAGGAGAGCTGTGAGGAAGAGAAAGGCCCCCCTCCCAGTGGCTGTAAACAGGGTAGAACAAATACCCTGCAGCTCCCAAACAAGGAAACATGGGCCCCCCTGCTGGCTAGCCCTGGGAGGAAGTTATCTCCCACAGACTTCAGAGATAAGTCCAAGAAAGGGATATAGGTATGAGAATCCCAGGCACAGAGAGAAGGAAGAGGAAACGGAGCTAAACCATTCATCATGATTTAGTTCCACCATTGTGTCACGAGGCAGTCAGATTCCTGAGCACAAAATGGCTGGGACTTTGTTTTAGAAATCATGGCTGTTATATTTTCAGAGGGGTGTGGGGGGGGGGGAGTTGGAGGGCCCTCTAACACTTCTACTATTTTAGCAACAGAATCACATATCAATAAACTGCATTTGTGCATCAAACGATGAAGATTATGTCTTGTTACTACCTCACATTGATGAAAAACTTTTTTCCACGGAATTTTGAACATTAAATTATCATAATAAAGCACTTTATTAAATGGAGTTCTTAATGAAGAAAATAGAATGGAATCCACATGTTCCAAAATGTCAAACACTTGAAAGATAAAGTTTGGCAGCCCAATTTGTAGTTTTGAAGCACACTGTTTTCATGGAAACTAGAATGGTGTTCTTAAGGGAAAACCTGACTCATCTCTCATTTGACAGTTCTTTTGCTACGTTACAGAAAATGAGCTTGAAAGACCTGATACATTATGAATCTATCTAACAATATTTGCTTCCATAGGCTTTTACATACGATCTCTGAATTTTAAAAGTCCATGGTCACAGCCTACACCAAAAAATAATTATAAGTCATATTCGATTCAATAGGTCTTCTGGCTATTTCTATTAAGATAAAATAAATAAATACCAATATTCCAGTGTCCTGTAATTACATTAAATAACTCTGCAGTAGCTGAGCTTTGCATATTGAAAATATTTCTCTCCTATCCCTTCAGAAACTCCATCAGTAGATTGTTCTTGTTTCTTTGTACTGATGGTTGAAACTTTGGGATTTCAACCAAAATTAAATCTTCCTAAGAAACAACATCATTCCCAGTGATATAACAATGGGACTCTGGTGCCAATGGTTCGCTTTTCTTTCCTGCTTAATAGAATATAATTATTTAGTGAAAATCTAAAGATGGAGTAAAAGGTTGAGAGAGTTTTTGATGCTAAAAAATTATCTAAAGGAAAATACAGGAGACAGACGTGTAGTAATCATTAGAAATTTATACTTTTAAACCTAAGAATGCATGTTTATTACAAGTTGGTTCTATATCTGACTGTAAAATAAGGTAGCAGTTATGCAAAAAGACCAGAGAATATAAAGTATCAGAACATAGTACAGGTTTCCTATCAGTGAAATATAAGAAAAACAATTATGCTGTAAAAGTATAATAAACCTGAGTCCCCATGGATGTACAGTGATGCTGTGCAGGTGTTCTGATTCTCAGCTTCTCTATCTGAACAGAGCAACAATAATACTCTATTTCTTTACAATACAGGCTTATGCTGAGAAGGAAAACATCATCCAGGACCATCAATAGTTCATTCCTAAAAATATCTTATCCAGCAGAAAATGATCGTGGTACTCACTAGGACTTGTGTAGAAATACTCTAATTCTCCTCCCTCTCAGACACATAGTTGGGATGTACCTTCTCACCATTTTTGAATTAGATATGCCCATATGACTTGTGTTGGCCAATGAAATGTGAGCAGACATGATGCTTTAAAAGGGAGTGAGCCATTTATTGGTGTCCCTTTCTCTGCTGCATCAGTCAAGACGGTCCTCTATCAGCCTGGGATCCTCAGAACTGAAACACGCACTGGGCTTGTTCTATAGCATGAGTGAAAAGTAAAACTTTATTGAGATAAACCAATAAAATGTGGGATATCTTATTACTAGAGAATTACTCTAAAAGATTTTTACTCACAAACTATGTAAATTCCAAAAGGTCAAATTTATAAAGTTTATGCCCAAAGGACTAAAAATAAATATAAAATTCCTCTTGCTTACACTTTGCCTTTGAGACATTAATTTGACAACATCCTAATCTCAGTTATGTGCCATTTTTGAGACCTAAAATTTTACCCAACAAAGTCAGTACACTAGTTTTTTCTGTTATCCACTCATTTTCACAACAAGAAAATTGAATTAAATGGTCAATTAGTATTATTTCTAATTAAACAAATATTGCTACACAGACTAAAAAGTGACACTACCAAAATTTAACTGTTAAAGCAAAACTATAATAAAATCGTATAAAATTTCAGTCATAAGCTGATGTTCAAAGGAGTAAATTTGACACAAAAAGGAAAATCTGAAGATGTGAACACGAAAGTCCATGTGCAAAAACAGAGATGTTAGTCAATAACCATATATTACATACATAAAAACGTTTTGTAAACTGTGACATATCTTATAAAAGTAAGCTTTTTAGAAAAATAGGTATTTTAACCATAAATAAAATGAAAACTTTGCCTTATCAGATTTTAAGTTGATCAATCTTCATCAATTTTTATCTGTCTTCCTTCATCATGGACTGTAACTTACAATGTAGATTTAGCTTTTGACGTCTTAGTCAAGATGTTTGCCTAAAGGACTGTGGCTTATCTACGTTTAGAATAAAATTAGTTGGAAAATGGGGCGCCTGGGTGCCTCAGTTGGTTGAGCAACCAACTTTGGCTCAGGTCATGATCTTATGGTCTGTGGGTTGGAGCCCTGGGTCCAGCTCTGTGCTGAAAGCTTGGAGCCTGGAGCCTGCTTCTGATTCTGTCTCTTTCACTCTCTCTCTGTCTGTCTCTCTGTCTCTCTCTCTCTCTCTGCCCCTCCCCTGCTCTGTCTCTCAAAAATAAATAAACATTAAAATTTTTTTAAAATTAGTTGGAAAATATTTCCTTTATTAGAGTGCCTCTGGCATAATTGATACACTTCCAGGATTCTCAATGTGTGCAAGCTTCATTACTTGTGAATGAATGAATGAAATAATACAAAGATGACATGTATTTGGCTAAACAATGATAATAGCTATTTTCTAGGACTTAGAATATCTAACGTACTTTGATGTGTCCTAGAGCAGAGGTTCTCAATGCTGGATTCAAATTCACCGCAAGAGATTTAATAAATAAGAGTGCTTGAGCCTCACCTAAAACCAATTAAGTTAGAATCTCTGCAAGTCCGACCTGAGCATTCCCTGTCCCCATCACATAGGTGGATTAGTGGGTCAGATGATAAGTATACGTGTTACTTAAAACAAAACAAAACAAACAACTCTACACGTGTTAGAGTCTACAATTTGATCAGTTTTGACACAGGTATACATACAATATCAACTCAATAAAGTTTCTTGGCCTATTCTTGAGTATTTTTTTTTTTTTATTTCTAGGAGAGAGAGAGAGAGAGAGAGCGTAAGCAGGGGAGGGTCAGAGAGAGAGGGAGTCACAGACTCTGAAACAGGCTCCAGGCTCTGAGCTGGAAGTCAGCACAGAGCCCGACGCGGGGCTCGAACCCACGAACCGCGAGATCATGACCTAAGCGAAAGTCGGACGCTTAACCGACCAAGCCACCCAGGCGCCCCTATTCTTGAGTGTTTTAAAAATCTTCTCCGGTGCTGCAAGTGTGCAGCCAGAGTTGACACACATAGTGGTAGAGGGGGAGAAAGAGATAACTGAGGAGGAACCTTCTCCAGTAGCATAGCTTCATTTGTGTGAGACCAGCAATTAGATATTTGTAAATAAATATAAGGAAGACTAAAGTAAGTCTAAGTACAGAAATAAGCACTTTGAGAAAGAAGTATAATCAGATGAATGATATATTTCTATTTATACTTAAAATCATTTATATTTTACAATAAATACTGTTATAGGACAAAAAATTCAGTGTCTGAGATAAAACTTTAAATACTCCTTTCAAAAAAATTCTTCATATAGGAGCAACCTAGGTGGCTCAGTCAGTTAAGCATTAGATTCTTGATTTTGGCTCAGGTCATGACTTCACAGTTTTTATTTTTGAGTTCCGCATCAGGCCCCATGCTGACAGTGGAGAGCCTACTTGGGATTCTCTGTCTCTCCCCCCTTCTCGGTCCCTCCCCTGTTCTCTCTCTCTCTCTCTGTCAAAATAAACAAACAAACATGAAAAAAATGTTTAAATTAAAACTCCTCATATAGATTACTCTCCTTTGAATCACATAACAAAAGTATTTCAAAACAGTATTTAATATTTAAGATATATTTTAATGAAAATAAATTAATGTCAATTTTTGCTATTAATTATAATTACCTATCTATAAAAAAGTACTTGTTAAGGGCTATTTCAGAATTGCATTTAGTGAAAAATTTAAGAAAGCCTACAGCAAGCAAAATTTAATTTCACTTCTAATATTGGGATAGTTATTTTAAGTATTTCTGTATATAGTCTGATTTGACCCAATTCCCTTGTTGTAATTAATTTGCAGTTATTATGAAAGACTTTGTCAGGCTTAACTGTATGTATTTATCCCTATAGTTATGGTCCATCTATCACTGACTAACTCCACAAACTTGATAATTCACTCAACCTTTCTGGCACTCTATTATATAATATGGACATTAGGTTAGAAACTCTCAAAAACTAAAACAAAACTGCCAGATTGATAAAACTATGACTTTTATGATTCTGAATATAAAAAGCCACCCTTTTACAGTAGGAACCTTGTCAATATTTGGAGAATGAGAGCCATTTTCACCTATTAGCTCTCATGTTATATTTCACAACCTTGAACAGAGAAGTCCCTTTTTAGAAGAAAAAAAATTTTGCAGTCTACAGTGTGAACTTATTTTTTCTACATTTAAATATAAAACTAAACATAAATTTCCAGGGATTAAAACATTAATAAAACTATAAAATCAAGAAATATGCATAAAATAGAAACGAAGCTACAAAGCAAAACACCTCCCCCACTAATAGAACTAGACAGTTGAAGATTTTCTCTATTTCTCAAGATATAGGAAAAAAAATCTTGATAATGACTAAATCAATTGAGAATAAATGTTTCCCTCATCCATTGTCGATAAATCTGTGCAACCATAAGACATTCAATCTAGTTTCCTTAATTACTGAAACGACCAAAAACAATCTATCAACTGTTCAAAGACTGTCATTGACAATGTGTGTGGAGTACGACATATAACACTATTAAGAGCTAATACACCTTGTTGCTTGCAAAGAAGGCACTAAGACCAAGCAGTTAAAATGTAAAAGGGGGGCGCCTGAGTGGCTTAGTCGGTTAAGCGTCCGACTTTCGCTTAGGTCATGATCTCGCGGTTCGTGGGTTCGAGCCCCGCGTCGGGCTCTGTGCTGACTGCCAGCTCAGAGCCTGGAGCCTGTTTCAGAGTCTGTATCTCCCTCTCTCTCTGACCCTCCCCTGTTCACGCTGTCTCTCTCTATCCTAGAAATAAATAAAAATATTAAAAAAATAAAAATAAAAATAAAAATAAAATGTAAAAGGATAATTGCAAAGGCTAATTAAGAATAATTACAATGACTTAACATTTGGCTTAAGAGTTTTAACTAAACTCTTTAAGCCTGGGTGGCTCAGTTGGCTAAGTGTCTTACTTCAGCTCAGGTCATGATCTCATGGTTTATGGGTTGGAGCCCCACATTAGACTCTGTGTTGATAGCTCAGAGCCTGGAGCCTGCTTCGGATTCTGTCTGTCTCTCTCTCTCTCTCTCTCTGCCCCTCCCGTGCTGGTGCTCTGTCTCTTTCTCTCTCCCAAAAACAAAACATTAAAAAATAAATTAAAAAAAAGAGTTTAAACTAAACAAAAATATGATAGGGGAAATCTAGCTTGAATGCTTTCTGTATGAAGACAAAGAGAAACAAACTTCTATTTGCACTAAGTTATATGAAGTAGTTGTTAGATTCATTCAATCTAATATCAATCTCTCCATTTCAAATTTTCTATGACATCCTCATGATTCTCTTATTTCTAACCAGCAAAGACCTACTCTTTGAGTTTAAGAAACAAGTATGTAATTACATGCTTTAAAAAAGGAAAATTATGTAATCATAAATACTTCAATATGAACATCAGGAAAAAATCGTAATAATATAGGCTTGGAGGTGAGTTATTTGGTGGTATTGGTATACAACCATTTTGAATCACATCAGAATAATCTATTTGTACCATATAATAGTTACGATTCACCACATCTCTTTAACTCCTACTCAGGACTCAAACTATTATTTACTTAAGCCTCTAAAAATTTGGAAGCAATCTCAGTTATAAGCATTATTCTAAATTAGTCCCTGAAACTTTAAGCCTCAACTTAACATCCAAAAAATATAATATATATAATATATAAGCTTTATTATAAACCTGAATCTTCCCAAAATAATCATCAGCAAACATTGGTAGAATACCCACCATGTGTCGGAAAATTGTCTAAATAGAAAGGAAGCCATAACACAGTAATCAAATGTGATTAGATTTAGGGGTATGGGGACAGGTAATAGCAAATAAAAGAAGAGACAGACTTGGTCGTGGGTTGTGAAGAAAACTGAATGGCATGCCAAAGAGTTTGGCTTTTTCTTCTAAGCAAGTCATCAAAAATTTTGAATGGGTGACTATCATGATCACATACATATTTTGGTAAGTACTCTGACAGTTATGTGGTTGATGGACAAAAGAGGGAGCAATATAAAAATAATTTGGAGCTTATAAAAAAAATCAAGGAGCAGATTTTGTATTCTAAAACTAAAGTGATGAATACAGAGGTAATGGGAAGAAGTTTGGTATTCAATGTAATGATGTGATTAATAGGATTTTGATGAAATTTGGTCAAGAGTAGAACAGAATAAAGAGTATAACTAAAATATTAATTCAATAAAAATTATATATTGAGAACCTATTAGGTTTCTACACAGATTACTATTAACCATCAACCAGGACAGGAAATGACAGAAGGTACAGATCAGAGATATAAACTGAGCTCATTAAAATTTTGGGTGCATTCAGGTTATCAAATCAAAGATATACTGATGCCAATTGGAGATATTGAACCTTGGAGAGTTCACGCAGAAGATGAAAACCTCTTTAACACAGAGGTGAGGTATCAGCTGTGTAGGGACATAGCTTTTCTCTGTTTTAGCATAGTGCCTAGAGCATAGTTGATTTTCAATAAATGTATGTCAGATGGCTTGATCAACATTGGATATCAAATTCTGGTAGAAATTTATCTTGACTTTTAAAAGCTATGGTGAACTTCTTAAAAAGAAAAGGGAGGGGCAGCAACAATAACTCACTAGATAGTCATTATATTTTATATTTAAGAGTTCAGTGTCAAAAGGGGTCACAAAAGCACTGAGAAGAAAATCTGAAGGAGTAAAAGACCTGGATGAAGGAACAGTGGAAGTTAGTTGGAATACCCCTGGGAAAGAGCTAGAACACTAAGTACTTCCAGGAAGACAGGAAGGGATTTCTCAAGGTCAGATTCCTAAAAGTGGGAATGCCAGCTCTATATACATTCATAATTCTTATCTCTGACCCTAGTGGTACCCCAACTGTGGTCAATCTTCCCCACATTACTAAAAGATTCATCTTCCTATATAAGGTCTACTAATATATCTCAACAGCTTATATCTGATAGCTTTACCTCTAGAGTATAAATCCAAATGGATCACTTGGGCTTTGTAAGAATCTGTACAAACAAGTATACAAGTATACAAACTGTTTAGTATACAGAATATAAAAACATGAAGCTTGTACAATCTTATTTTTTATTCTGAATTGATGAAGGCGTATCCAACTTAGTATATCACATGAATTACATATTGCTTTGATACATTCCCAAAACTTAAAAAGTTAATCATAGTCAAACCTTATTATAAACAACCCAAGATACACCTAAAGACATTTGAAAGAAATAAGTTTCAGAATTTTAAAAAATGGAATTAGAAATAGACCAAGTATTCAGTGGAATTAATAAACTAGAAAAAAGAAAAAACAGCAAGAGAGCAAACTGCCAATTTTAGCTTTTTGAAAGGACTAATAAAATTTATAAACTGTTGACATACATAATCAAGAAATTCAGAGGAAAATACACAATATTATTAGGAATATTAGGAATGATTGAATCAATCAAACTTATTGAGGAATGATTTTGCAAGCCACAAGCATATAATATATAAATATATACCAATAAAATTAAAGGCTTAATAAAATAGGCAATACTTTTAAAAGTGTCAGACTGAAAATTAACTCAATAAGTAAAATTCCAACAAAATTTAAGGAAAACTGTATTAAACACTTTTCGAAAATTACAAATACTACTTCCATATATTAGATATTAGAAAGGAAAAGATAAAATTATTAAAAAGTGTTATAATATCTGATAATGTGATTTTTCATCTAGCTCAAAAAAGCTAAATGAGGTGTCAGGATATTAAAAATATACAAATTAATATTATCTTTCTGAGTTTGAAAAAATGATTAAAATAATGGTTAATTTTATAATATCTTACATTCATAAACTAGACACTATTCTATCCATTTCACCTATATGTCCTTACTTAATCCTAAAGACAACCCTATTAGCTAGGTATGGATTATTGACTCTATTTTGCAGAAAAGGAAAGAAAGACCTAACAACACAAAGAAGAAGTGGTGGAGCAGGGATTCAAACCCAGGATAGAGAGTCATTTGGGGGTAGATGGGGTGATCCTAAATTTTATGTCATCATAATTCAAAAACTTAGGTCATTTTTTGAATTCTTACAGTAGGCCGTGTGTTCATATAATATGCCACACTGATATAGATACTGACTACATTTGCCCCCAAGCTAAAATAAGTTACTCTATGTCTAAAATAAGACAATCAATTCCTTTAAATAAGTCTTTGCAATTATAGAGTTAAAGAAAAGGAAAAGAACAATTAAGAGAGAAAAGGGAAGGAAAATCCTAATAATGGTGACAGTAGTCATCATTTACCACACATCCACTATGAGTTATCTTGAGTTTACGCCAGAGAATGAAATGACTTGATTAACCTTTTTATGATATTATTCTGGCTGCTAAGTGAAGAACAGATGGGGAGGTGAGGGTGGGGTGGCTCTAGATAAGCATGGAGAGAAGTTAGAAGGCTAGTGTTATTGCACAGGACTACATATTGATACTTTCAACTAGAATGCAGTCCTGGAAAGGGACAGCAGATGCAGTGGAGAAGGATCACTCAGATGGCGGGCTTGAGTAACAAAGTAGAATGTAATGTCTCTTATTAAAGGGTATAGGGAGGAGTGACTGGTGGCTCAGTCAGTTAAGCATCGGACTCTTGATTTCAGCTCAAGTCATGATCTCACAGTTCATGGTTCTATGCTGACAGCGTAGAGCCTGCTTGGGATTCTTTCTCCTCTCTCTCCTCCCCCACTCTCAAAATAAATAAATAAACAACAACATAAAAAGACCTACTCTTTAAAAAAAAAAATACAACGGGTCTAGGGAGAAACACATTTGCAAATGGTGGAGCAGAAAAAGGATGAGATGGAAGACCACTATTTTGACTATTTTAACTATGTGTGTTTAAAAATACATGTTTTTATGAATCACAATAAAGATTTCTGAGAAATATTATAATTTATGGTTTATCAATCATAATTTCCTTGATAATAAGGACAACAGCCAGCTCTCCATTTCTGCTGCATCTTGTTGAAACGCTTCATGAGTATTTCTCATCTGTATTCTCAACTTCTCACTCTACCAAATCCTTTTGGAAAAATCACTAGTAATGCTTGTGCATCTCTTATCTTAACCATCAATACCTCTCTCTGTCCTGTAAAGCCCACTAGTTGATCTTTCTCCTCCCACACATAGCTAAGATCCTCAAAAAAGAACATAAATTTGTTCACTTGAACTTTTCCATTTATTTTTACTTCGACTATGCTAGGGAGTGGGTATTTCCACTTCCACCATATGACTGAAATTGATCTCAGAAAGGTCCCCAGTAAAATCCTCATTGTGACATCTCAAGGAGTATTTTGAAAAGCTCTTTCAGTGGCTCCTCCTCCTTTTACAATGTTATTTTTCCACTCATTGCTGATCCTAAATTTATTCTTTCTCCTCTCAACATTTCGCCTTGAGTAATATTAAACTGCTGATGACTGACAAATCTCTATCTCTAATCCACTCCTGTATTCTGACCAGTAGGTCCACATATTCACCTGGCTCCTGGCATCTCTATTCAGTCCCGAATGTTTCCTCCTATTCCTGTCGGTAGACAGCATCACCACCCACCCATATACTCAAGACGGCTGCCTGGGAGTCCACCCCTAACTACTGTGTTTCCACATCCTCCAAATTTTGTCACTGACCAGTCTTGTCAATAGTACTTTCTTAACATATCCTACATCAACTCTTCTCCATCTCCACCCCTCTGTCTGTTATTTCATACCTCAATATTACCTGAATTAATCATTTTAATTCTTCTTATTGTTTTTCCCCATTCATCCTCTGCATTGCTGCCAAAGGTTTCTTTCTAAAATGTATTTTTTTAAATTTTTTATTTTTTTTTAGGTTTTTATTTAAATTCCAATTAGTTAACATACAGTGTAATATTAGTTTCAGGTGTATAATATAGTGATTCAACACATCTACACAACACCCAGTGCTCATCAGAAAAGGTGCACTCCTTAATCCTAATCATTTATGTATAGCTCAGTTGCTCTCCTGCTAAAAACCCTTTAAAAGATTTTCACTGCCTAAAAGAAAATGGCCATGGACTTTGGTGTGTCGTTTGCAAGATCTGACCCTTTCTTTTTCTTCTCTTCATCCTTACCTCTCACCAAGTCATATCTATATGTTCACCCATGTACCAGGCATGTTGTTTCATGCTATTCCCTCCCTTACTCCTTCATATCAGAAATATGCCTCTATTTCTGCCTAAGAATAATCCTGTGTCTGTCCATCCAGATTCTCCTAGAACTTCTCTACTTAAATGAATGCTTCTTGATGGTCCTGTAGAGGTGTTCTTGATTATTTTACTCCTGTTTGTACAAAGTTCTCAAATATCAACTCTACTATCTTATGGAACACATTGAATTTAAACCTCTAACCTCACTAAATGGATGTTATCTTAATAACTGTACTGACGTGGGTGCTGTTCAATAAATGATTGATGTTATTCAAGAATGAATAAAGAGTAATGAATTAATTACTAAATAAATGATTTGGCCCCAAACTTAAAAAAAAATCATAACACTTCTAAATCATTGTTGAAATTCCCTATGATATTCTAACCCTGCTTTAAAATAAAACCCATTGAAAATAATATACGTATGTTATATAAACAGCTTAGTACAAAAAGAACAAATGTCAACGCAGGACAAATCTATTAGGTCAACTTCTATTGACAGACATAAGCCATTTCATGGACTTTGCCTACAACTAAACTTGAGAAAACAATTCCAAGTTAAACTTTGAACTTCAAAATTTAGGGAAAAGGAAATACACTTAAATAAACTGCATACTCAGCTTCAATTCAATCATTACCATTTCTAGATACAGCTTAAAGTTCTGTTGGCTGTCTTGTTTCTTACTGCCAAAACTAACTATTGCCAAGGCATATAAATTATTTAAGGTCTATAGCATACACTGATTTTTAAAAACATATGTGATGCTATTCATGTGGTTGAGTCAGAGCTACTCTTATCCTGTGGTAAGGATGGAAGTAATTTGTTCTAGAAACTGTGATAGTTTGTTTTACCCTTTTTATCTACAAAAATAAGTTCACATCCTAGTGCATATGAAGAGTCGCAGACCATAGAATACACTGAGACAATTTCTTTTAATTTTTTTTAATGTTTTATTTATTTCTGAGAGAGAGAGAGAGAGACAGCATGAACAGGGGAGGGTCAGAAAGAGAGGGAGACACAGAATCTGAAGAAGGCTCCAGGCTCTGAGCTGGCTGTCAGCACAGAGCCCGACACGGGGCTCAAACTCACAAACCGTGAGATCATGACCTGAGCCGAAGTCGGACGCTTAACCAACTGAGCCACCCAGGTGCCCCTACACTGAGACAATTTGAATCAGGATGCCATCACATTACAGCTTTCACAGTTTACTTTGCATCTCTATAGTAATGACGTATCCCTACTTTATCCATGGATTGTACCTAACAAATGTAACGATGGAAAAGAAATATTGCTGTTATCTCTACATTACCATAACCTCTGACAGGAAATAAAATTGTGAAGATGATTATGTCTGAAGAACTTTTAATGACCAAATTTATGCTACCATTTGGTTCTCACACTTTTTTTCAGCCAGGTTTTAAAAAGATATTTTCCATGCGGGTGCAGTAATGACTACATGGTGAAGAAGGGTCCTGACTGCTAACAGGCAGGGACATATTTTGCCTTATGTTAAATGAAACACATTTAAAAAAAGAGTAACGTAAATTTCTGGTCCCTAATCACCTACATACCTAAGCCACTCCTTAGTTACAGAAAATAATAAGGGAAAGGAACTGATTGAAAGCTGAGCTATATAATACCTGAGAAGTAGAGATCACATATACACATATCAGCCAAACAGGCCCATGTGCCAGGTTATTTCAATGTCATTAATAAAATGAAGGCAAAAATACTAGGTTTCTAAATATTTAAAAAAGGGGGGGGTAAGAAAAGAAAGTAACTGAAAAATGCTTTTAGAAATGTGATATAGGGGCACCTGTGTGGCTCAGTCAGTTAAGCATCTTACTTCAGCTCAGGTCATGTTCTCAAGGTTCATGAGTTTGAGCCCCACATCAGGATCTGTGCTGACAGCTCAGACTTGGAGCCTGCTTTGGATTCTGGGTCTCCCTTTCTCTGCTCCTCCCTGATTTGTGCTCTCTCTCTCTAAAAACTAATAAACCTTGAAAAAAAGTGTGATATAAACTAATTAAAGAATATATACTTCCTCACAGAATATTAGAAAAGAGATGGTTATAAATAATTTACTTGAAGATAAAAAGAAACAATTATTCTGTAATCAAAGATAAATTCACAATTTTTATATAAAAAAGAGAGTTTCAAATGTGGTACTTTCCTCAGAAATATCATTTAATCTATTTTATATTGTCTCCTTTGAGATAAAAGACAGAAAAGCTTATCTTTCCATTTCTTGTGATTTATTTTTTCAAAATCAGCCTTATTTAACCCACCCTTAAACTGATAGTTCACATAAAGTATCTCATTTAATTTTCTCAACAGCCCACCAGGGTAGAAATTATTAGCCTTCATTTTACTGATGATAAACCAAGGCTCAGATTAGCTAAGAAACTTGCCTAGACACAGTCTGCCACAACACTTCAGAGTGTGGATCTGGATTTCCATTTGTTCACTTTATATTCAATACTTTTTTCTGGCACATCACATTTGCCTCAAAATTCTTATTTCAAAATGCCATGAGAAAGTACATGAATACTTTGCATTTATAGTGTTAGCTTTTACTGATCAACAGAAACTTTCTCATTAGATATTTTAAGGTAATATTTACAAAAAATATAATGACTACCATTTAATAAACCCACATGTATAAAGTTATCAGATATATCACATCCTTCCCACCTGATAAGAAAGATAAGGGGGCTCTGAAATGAGTTCCTTATTGTTTTGCTGCTCTTGTGGTTGGGTTTCTCTGCTTAAGGAGAAATTCTCTGTAATTAAATAGCAATCAGGCACTTAAAAGACAAGCTGATCTCAGTACTGTATTTACGTAAAGCAGACAAAGATTGCATTTTCCATTTTGTGGTCTGGACACCTGGTGCACAAACTCCACTAAGAGGGACAGAATAATTGAAACCATCCTTCCTGTGCCTGTCTTATTTAGACTTTGAGTTTGGAAAATTCTGTATAACAAAAAGAGATAAATATTTTTTTTTTCGCGTTACTATTATGAGTGCCAATGCTCCTGTCCTTGGGTGAATTGCTCTTGTGACCATTCCCATAACTTTTTAAACATCATTTTTCACTCAATAAAAGTACTTTGCTTTAGCAAGACCTAATTATGTTATGCAAAAGCCACAGGGATAATTATAGTTCATCCAGACATTCTTAATCTGTATTAGTGGAAACATGTTACAGGCCTGATGAGAAGCTCACCTATCATTATCCAATCTCAACAGCTGCTTAGCTCAATCTTGCTATAATCAAATCTAAGTTATCATCCCATCATTTCTAACCTGCCATGTTATTCTGCATTTCTACTGATTTAAAGATATATTTTAAGTTGCCAGATCTATTTAAAGCTTTGCACAATGACTAAATGAGTTTCATTAAACCAAACATGTCCTTTTCTTCTTTTTTAAATGTTTTAATGTTTATTTATTTTTGATATGGGGGAGGGAAGGGGGAAAGGCAGGGAGGGGGACACAGAATCCAAAGCAGGCTCCAGTCTCCAAGCTGTCAACACTGAACCTAGCATGGGGCTCGAACCCACAAACCGTGAGATCATGACCTGAGCCAAAGTCACACACTTAACCGACTGAGCCACCCAGATGCCCCTGTTTATTTATTTTTGAGAGAGACAGAGAGAGAGGGAGAAAGGGAGAGGGAGAGAGAAGTGTTGGGACTGGGGCAGAGAAGGAGACACAGAATCCCAAGCAGGCTCCAGGCTCCGAGCTGTCAGCACTGAACCTAACATGGGGCTCAAACCCACAAACCACAAGATAATGACCTAAGCCGAAGTCACTTGTTTAACTGACTGACTCCAGTTAGTCCAGTATTTTCTTACTGGAGTCCAAATCCCCCCAGTAAGAAAATAATTAATTTACTGTATATGTCTATAAGAAAATAATTAATTTACCTTATATGTCTGATTCTCATACCTCTTGATTTGCCAAACATAGTTAAAAGTGGCAATAAAATGTTAAAGTTTCTGCTCAATAAGTAATTATACGAGATATGGGAAGCATTCCATTTTACAGCAATATTAAATCTTCACTGAATGTAATTTAGCACTTTGTCCAGCTGGATTTCACTTATCCAAAGTGCCTGTTATTTCCACCATTTCCGCTGGAACTTTCCTTCATAACTGAACACATTTTACTGCTAGGCTGTATTTCCTGCCATTCAGTTCATCTTCTTCCTGATACTTATTAGGCTGGAGATAGTTACCTCAGATCTGTAGAACCAAAAATTAATTTTGCTTTGTTTTAACAATCTAAGAGTGTCAATAGTCATTTGTAAATTTCCCTTGACTAATAAGCTTTTCTTATCTGTGAGATGTCAACGTAATTGTAGCCATTTTGGAGTAAGAGCAATAGTATTGCTTTTGTCAAGCAAGAGAAAATTATAAAACAGTAGGTAAAATGTTCAATCTTTTTTATATGCTTTAAGAAACTTCAGGTTTGCCTCTTTGGGAGGAAAAAAAAAAAAACTGCTGGTGAATGAAAATCCTACTCTTGTTAAAGAACTAGAAGATATATCCTGCCACTTAAAAGAGTTGTAAAAGATAGGAAAACAAATCATTCACATACTCATTCATCCTAATTAACATTTTGACTGATAACCCACCAAGTCCTTCAGGATTTTCAAGACATCTAACACATGTTTATTTTTCTTCCTTTAATGTATGCCTATAATTCTTAACTGGAAAACATCTATCAATCATGAATATTTTAGCTTATTCAAATCATGCCTCTATGAAATTCACTCTATTCTATATCTAAAATTCCTGTACTACCCAAAGTATTCACCAAAAGATTTTCCCACTTATTATGCAGACACTTAGGTTCAAAAGTTGTTGTTATTCCTCCTTTTCTACTGTTTTTTTTTTCATTTTTTCTGCTTTATTTAAATAAGGTATGTATAGTAGATACTTAGTCCTTCTGTAGTACAATCTTACAGAGTAGGAGGGAAGAAAAAAAATTAACACACAAAACAATTTCCCCTCCAATGCATACTATTTAAGAGTCAATGGGAGTTAGGGGCATCTGGGTGACTCAGTCAATTAAACATCCAAAATCAGCTCAGGTCATGGTCTCACAGTTTGTGGGTTCGAGCCTCACATCGGGCTCTGTGTTGACAGCTCAGAGCCTGAAGCCTGCTTTGGATTCTGCGTCTCCCTCTCTCTCTGTCCCTTCCCCCCCCCCCCAAACACACACTTGCACACGCACTCTCTCTCTCTGTCTCTCTCAAAAATAAATAAAGATTAAGAAAATTAAAAAAAAAAAAGAGCAGTGGGAGTTAATCTTAAAAAAAAATCCGAAGTATTCTTTGTTGTTTTCCTTGAAGTCAGCAAATAAGCTTCAGGAACACCTGATTCTTACACATTTTGAGCATAATCCACAAATCAGTTTCTAGTACACAAGATACATTTTTAAAAATACCAAAATCAAATACCAAGAGATATGAAAAATAGTAACGGATGTGTTTATGCAGAGTGGCATGATGCAATAAGAACTGCAACATGAAAAAAATATCCTGTGATAGCAATCACTTATAGCATAAAATCTCTCTTCTTTTTTTATTTGGTTTTTGTTTTTGTATTTTACATTACTGAAGTGGTGAAACTGTATCATTCTTTCATTGGTGAAAATGGAGACTGGTAGGCTTGGTACTCCTTTACAGAGCTGTGAATGGTTAGAAAAACGTAACACAGGTTGTGAGGATGAAGTAGGTAGAGTTAGGCCATTGTAGTGTGAAAACAGAAAGGCCTCAGGAGTATTTATACTTCTGTCTATGGATCTGAACCTTGTAGTACTTAGTCTTAAGGATGAGGATAAGTGGAGAGAGTGGAGAGAATAAGGACAGAGTGGATACAGTGGTTATCATGGACACAACCTGAGAACTCAGACAAGTTTTGTGGCCAAGAAGAGAATACTACCCTAAACCAAACCCATATCTTCTGATAACTAATTAATCCTTTTCCTGTTTACTTTATCTAAATCTTCCCCACTCTCCCAAGACCATTAATGAACACGAACTGAGAGATGTAATCCCAGATATTTTTAGGATGTCCTGGCCTTCTCTTTTTAAAATTTGGAAATTTATCCATTATTAAGAGGAAAGCTACACCTTACATCAAAGCATTTTAAGAGGACATAAGTACTACCTGTTATAACCAAAATCCATTTGAAAACCATATTATTAGATGGGATTTCTACTATTATTAATGCACTTTCATTTCAATTCTGCTACTATACTGTATTTCTAACTGGCAGTTTCATCTTAATTAAACATATTGTAGTGTATGCCAAATGGAAGACAATTTCTCCAAAAGTTGTAACAATTTTAAGTAAGTGATTGATTCAAAAGTTCTGTAATTATAACACGGTGGTTGTCATTTAAACTTTGTCACCTCTTCTCTGCAAGAATTGATGAGGATCTTTTGTTTTGACCTTGGCAAAGGCTAGGCTCTCTTCTTGGCAGAGGAACATTTTCAGTAGCTAATGGAAAAATATTCTTAGGGCAGAACACCTGGAAACCAGCCTTCAAATGTTCTACATCAACACTATTGATGTCTTACATCTGGTAAATTGTTGCTAGCAGGTCTAATGGGAGTTCAAGAGGCTATTTTACTCCTTAAACATTTAAATACTTCCTCTACACCAGTAAAATGGGGAGAAGTGGCCCTCAAAACGCTCATTCCCAGAGAGCGTTTTAAGTAACGAATATTCTTGAAATACAGAGGAACTTGTGTGTGCCACTTGAGAAGCACTCCGGTATCACCCTTTCCTTTACTCAAGTCACACAGTATTAAAAGGACTCATGAAGGCTTAAACTCTCTACAATTTATTTATATTTCTGCATAATTCCAAAAATACCTATATCCTGACAATAATTCTAGAAGAGAATGTCAAATAAGGATTTTGGTCAAGGAAAGGCACTTAAAGATAAAAGGAATATATATGCCAAGTTAGAGTATAAAGGAGGGTGGTAGGGTGGTCTGCCTTGCATTGTTTCTTATTCAGAAATTGTTTTTCAAAATGTGGTCATTTGGGGCACGTGGGTGGCTCAGTCATTTAAGTGTCCAACTTCTGCTCAGGTCATGATTTCATGGTTTGGGAGTTTGAGCCCTGCCCTGCTCACACTCTGTCTCTCTGTCTCTCAAAAATAAACAAACATTAAGAAAAAGTTTTTTTTTCTTTTTTATGTGGTAATTTCTGGTTACCATTGAGGATATCTCTGTTGCACATCTCTCAAGTTCAAGACTTTCCAAGACATAATTGCTCAAACCCTGACAAAGTTCTTGCCTTTGCAGATTTTAAGTCCCTTCGCTAAGGAGATCAACTGTAAGTGCTCTTTGGAACTCATCAAATAATTACCAAGGATTAACAATCGACAACACTCTGTAAATGAAATACAATACCTCTAGATTACTCACGAACATAAACAATCTCAAAGCCTTTTCAAATCTACTTTGTAAAATGTTTCACCTAACTGTTTTCATTTCTAGTCTCACTGCCTAGTTCAAGTAGCCCCCTGTTACTCTTATCCTTAATTTCTTCCCATTCTGAAGTGTTATGAATACCGCCTTCTTTCTCCCATCCAAGTACTAACCAGGCCCGACCCTGCTTAGCTTCTGAGATTAGACGAGATCAGGCGCATTCAGGGTGGTTGGCCGTAGACTACCGCCTTCTTTCTCAAGCATATGCTGCAAGATTTTAATGACTCCTGAACTACAATAAACAAAGTATTTGATGTCTGCCATGTGGTGGTCCCAAAATACCTCTCAGATGTCTTTATTTCAATACCTATTGCAGACTCTCATCTCTTGCCATTGAAGATGCTTGTTGCCATGTCATTCTCATGTAGTGCCTTCCATCTTTAGCCTGTGGTGAGCCCCTATCTGTGCAACAAGCTCTGCTCAAATATTGCCTCTTCCAAGAAGTCTTTCTTTTGTAAGAGATTCTTTTTTCCTCTGTTATAAAACCAAATACTTTTAGTCTTGCCTCAACATTTATGGATAATTTTATCTAAGAATTCTGAGGACAGAAATTGTGTCTTGGTTATTGGATGTAACCTCCATAGCTTTGTACGTAAAACAGAAGGGTGTTAACTAATTAAGTGGTCAATACTTTTCTTGGGGACACAGAGAGATGTCATTTTTCAGATTCACTTGAGCAAAGTATAGCAATGAGCAGAATGTGGGTGGAATTAATATATGCCACTTCTGGGTCAGGACCATAAAGTCCTTCCATGTGTGAAATTTTAATGTGAGGCTGTGAGCACTGATATTGGTAAAGTTGCAAGATGGGAAGAACCTGAGTCCTTGAATCTATGAGCAAGCTATCCAAGGCACACTGTATTGAACTGTGTTCTGAGTAAGTTCTAAACTTCCAAGATTCTGGGGTTTTATCTATTACGTCAGCAATTATAGACTAGCATAGGTCTGCTGACTGCTCAGTCAGTTATTACAATGGAGAATAGTAAATAATGCCATAGTGTTCTTATTTTTGGATGGATTTGCTGAAATGACTCTACCTTGACTGGAATGGCCATCTCATATTTTCTCCAGTGCTTAACCCATCCCGATGCTCCTGCTTGGATCTAACTAACAGTTAATCCATTTGGACATTATTAGTCTCCAAGTATTTGCTACATCTGTATGGATTTGGCCTCTAGATCTTCTGACTAGGATTGGATCCATTTGGCTAGACTTTTAAAATTTTAACCATATGTCTTAATCTTTCTTATCACTCAAGGCCAACCAGATGTCTTGGTCTTCCATAAACTTTATTATCAGTCCCTTCAGAATGTTTTCACTGGGCTTTGTACTTCCATTGGTAACACTTTATACTCTGAATGAGTCTTTGTGTTCTGCCTTTTCCTAAAAAGACTTAAAGAAACTCCGTTAACTTTCCATAATGCTATTAAGCTACTAGTGAGCAAAAATTATGACAGATATGTTTCTGAAGATCTCAAAGCACTGCCAGAGTGGCTGGAAAGAAATTAAGGATGTAATGACTTCCTGGGTTGCTAATAGCCAACATGTAGTATTCCTCTCCTACAAGTTAATCTGGATTGTAGTCATTATTTGCAAAAAAAAAAAAAAAAAAAAAAAAAAAATTAGAAACAAATGGGGTATGGTATGATTGTAAATAACAGTTGTACTTTCTGCAAAATGAAATGAAATGTCTAAAGAGCTTGAGAGAGGCAACTGTGTCTTATGATTTTTGCAACTCTTGTGTCGTGGAAATGAGGGAAAGATTTAGATGCTCCAAATTCACAGTGAATGTGAAATTTCCCCTATTTAAAAAATTGAAGCATGTGGCTTTAAAAAAATTAAAGAAAATTAATCTCCCAAATTTTCCTCAAAGATTAATATTATTTCAAAATTACAGGATCCATTAATAAACTTTAAAATAAAAATTTCAAGGAGTACACATTCTGTTCTTCCTTTTTAATGATGTGTCATGGGATTTTCAAACACAAAATTCATTTTGTCTTACTTTATTTCAAAGTATTTCAGGAAGTTATACAGAAAAAAGAAATGCAACATTCCATAGTGTATGTATCTATATCTCTTATATCTATCAATCTATTTGTGTGTATTTGTGTATCAAGCATCAATGTTGATTTTCTAAATTTATGTTCATAACCAGTCATTTCTAATCACCCAATGAATAATTATATTGATTAGCTAAATGCATAACAGTGATTAGGGGGTTAAAACACTTAGTAACTATTAATCATTTTTCTATCCACAGGACAAAATAATTATAAATGTTGATTAAAATGTTCTAAACCTAGATAATTTGGGCCCTATTCTCATGATATTCTCCCCTATGTAATTTCTAGTGCATAAATAGTACAAATGCATATTGATTGTAAAAAGTCTACATTGTGTTGTGATATCCTGCCATCAGGAACATATGAAATCTAATCTTATTAATTAAGATCTAACTGACATGAAAATATTGACAAAAGATGAGAACAATAAGAAAGCCAATTATAAGTGGATAGAAGATATCAATTTAGCATAGAAGATACTGATGTAAAAGAATACCATATTTCGTTTCCAGATTTAAATGTTTACTTCTTCTTTGTTGAGAAAGACATTTTACAGAAACTGGGATAAAATTTCATCTGAGGGGACCACGTCAGCAATTGAGTATAGTGTGGGAGGAAGTTAAAATAGCAAAAAATGGCAATACAAGTAAGGTGATGAAGGAATGATTCTACTGGGATCTGAAGGTAAAATGGGAATTTTACTTTAGTGAACAAATTCTGAGATGTGAATACAGAAATTGGCTTAATCTTCCAGGAAGAAAGGTAAGAGAATCCAGATAAAACAAATTAATGCGACTAAAAGGACAGAAGAAAACCTTAAAGACACTTTAGTGCCTTTAGAGGAAAGACAAGCCATTAAATAAAAATACTCTATACAAAAGAAATATTAGAAAAAAAATACTTAGAAACAAGAAAAAGACAGCAACAACACCTCAAAAGTCTAAATTAGATATATTTTGGAGTAATCTGAGATTTATAAAGTTAACAGAAACAAGGAATAGTTACATCAAAGATAAAAACTAAAAATATCTGAGAGGAGAAAATGTCATGGTGTCAAGATATTACTTTCAAGGCAAAATATACTGATAGCTCTGACAATGTCTTCTCTATATCTGATGTCATTCCTGATAAAAGATGAGAGTAAAAGTGGGAATATGCAAACATCCACATATAAAGGACAAAAAAATGGGGGGGGGACCCTGAATCTAGTTATCAGGAAAAACATGTCATGGAAAGAAGGGCTGAGTGAGGTTGTGTCTGTGGAAGAATGAAATATAAAAAATGATATATGCAATGCCAAGCATTTAGTAAATCAACCAATAAATAATAATAACCAGCTTATAATATGTATGTTTTCCCCCCAGAAGTTTCCATTTCCCTAGTTTTTACATAAAGTAAAATAGTAAGTACTAGGCAGGTGTTAAAGAAAAGTAAAATGACAATACACAGGAATTCACTTAAGATTTTAAATTATTAGTATTTGTATAACTTGTCTAACCAGTTTCACAACTATGACTGAATTTACAGCCCTACGCAACTACCTTCACGATAAAAACAAGAAAGTCAAGTAAATTAGAAATTTGGAATTTTTGAACATTTAATTGTAAAACAAAAGACTTGTTCTGAAAAATATAATCTGAAACTTTTATCTCAGTCACTTTAGAAACTCAAGCATAATCTAGAACTGGACATGTACTTCTCTATTCAGCTCTCTTCTGGAGGGCTATTTCTTTTGCTTTCTGGAATAAACATTATATCTCATCACCTTAACTATCTTCTGTTACCCAGCACAGGCAGACTATTCCACTATCCAGAAAAACCCCAGCACAGATAAAATGCCATGGCACACTTGTCTCCTAGACTTGGGCTTCTCATATTTGCTGGAAATTTTTATAACAACTCCATAACTTCATAATTCTCATCAAGAACCTGACATAGCCTGAACTCTCAGTAGTTTCCCTGATTTCTTGTTTAGGAGAAAATGAGGTCATCATATATGAAGTATCTACACCTGTGACTGTCATTCCTTTCCTTCTAGCACTAGGACTGGCAACAACCTCATCTCTGTAAGCAATTCTCTTTAGGACATAATCATGGTCAATTTTACTCCCAAACTCATTAAAAGCATAACTCTCCTTTAGTTCTGAATCTACTTCCAGTTGCAGCTGTCCGTATCCTATTCTCTCTTTTTTTTAAATCTTTTATTTATTTGAGAGAGAGAGACTGAGAGAGAGAGAGAGAGAGAGGGAGAGTGAGCAGGGGAGGGTCAGAGAGAGAGGGAGATACAGAATCCGAAGCAGGTTCCAGGCTCTGAACTAGCTGTCAGCACAGAGCCCAACGTGGGGCTCAAACCCACGAACCATGTGATCATGACCTGAGCCAAAGTCGGACGCTTAACTGACAGAGCCACCCAGGCGCCCCTGTCCTTGTCCTATTCAACTAATATTCTATGCTTGCAACTGAAATGCAAATTCTCCTCCAAAGAGGGAGACCCCAGGGCACGTGGGTGGCTCAGTTGGTTAAGTGTCTGACTTGATTTTGGTTCAGGTCATGATCTCACAGTTCGTAGGTTCAAGCCCCGCATCAGGTTCTGCACTGACAGTGTGATGCCTGCTTGGGAGCTTGGGATTCTGTCTCTCGGAACTCCCCTGTTCACACTGGTGCTCTCTCTCTCTCTCTGTTTCGCCCTCTCTGTCTCTCTCAAAATATCATACTATAATAATATAATATAATATAATATAATATAATATAAAACAAAGGGCAATTCCAGCATTTTGTCTTTCAAAGGATGCTTTTCAGTTTTTAACATAATAGATCTTTCTTAACTAATATATCTAAAAATAATATCTCTATCCTTTTACTTTGTTCTTCTTTAGTGCTTATTACTTCTTAATATTATATCATATATTTATTTGTTAATGTATTTGTTCTATCTCTACTTTCTAAAATATAAGCTACTTGGGACACCTGCTTAACTCAGTGAGTTAAGCATCTGACTCATGATTTCAGCTCAGGTCATGATCTCAGTCTGTGGGATCAAACCCCGTGATAGGCTCTGCACTGACAGCATGAAGCCTACTTGGAATTCTCTCTTTCCCTCTCTGCCCCTCTCTCTCTGCCTCTCATCTCCTCTCTCTCTCTCTCTTTTTCTCTCAAAATAAATGAATAAACATTTAAAACCATAAAATAAAATATAAGCTACTTGGTAGCATTTTCAATGTCGGTATCCTTATCACGTAGAACAATGACCAGATATAGCTATCTCTTATTAAGTGTTAAAAGACTATATAAACCCATATAGTCACTACTTTCTTTAACTTAGAAAGTTGGTGTGGCAACTGCTAGATATTCTCCTAAAATTCATTTCTCCCTCTTCCTAATCACATGGTCTCCCAGGAAGAAACTATATTTTCTAGCTTTTCTCATACCCAGTTGTAGCTATGTGACCAAATTTAGATGAGTAGAATACAAGAGAAATATCATATATAATTTCTAGACTCTCTTCAATTTAACGACAGGCTGCTATGCCTAAATTGTATCTCTTTTTCTATTCCTGTTGTGAGCTTAGCTATGGCTGCCAATCAAGGCAATAAGACAGAAGGAACCTGGGTTCTCTAATGATCTTGAAGAGCAGAATGATTCCACTAGCATAAACTGGCTTATAATACAAGACAGACAAATTTCCATTTTATTCCAGGGACTTTATTTGAAATTATTTTTCTTATAGCTACTAAGCCTTTAACACTCTTGGCTTTCATAATATTCTCTGCCATTTCTCCGAGCATTCTTTCTATATCTTCTCTTGAACTCCTTTTCTTCTTCTATCCACTCCTTAAATATTGATCTTCTAGCCAGCTACTCTTCTTTTTTCCCAGTTTTATTGAGATGTAATTGACATATAACACTATATATCTTTAAGGTTGTATAGCATAATAATTTGATGGATGTATATGTCATGAATTGATTACCACAATAAGTTTAACTTCCATCACCTTACATGCTTTTTTTCTTGTAGTGAGAACTCTGAAGACCTTATTCTCTTAGCAACTTTCAAATATGAAATAAAGTATTGCTAACTACAGTCAACATACTGTATGTTCAATGTCCCCAGAACCTATTTATCTTGGAAGGTATAGCTTTGACCACCATCATCCATTTCCTCTCCCCATCTCACACCCTGGAAATTTGTTCTTTATTTGTACAAGTTCAATTGTTTTAGACTCCATACATAAGTGAGATTATATACTATTTGTGTTTCTCTGCCTTTTTCACTTAGCATAATGTCCTCAAGGTTCATCCATTGTTCCAAATGGCAGAAAGCCCTTCTTTTTTTATGACTGAAAAATCAACTACTGATCTTAATTTAGTCTAGTGATTCTTGAATTTTTTTTATCAGTGATCAGTTGAGGAATATAAACATACACATGCCTACATATATATTCAATATAAACAATGGCAGTTTATAGATAACTTGAAACCTATTTTGGTGGTAAAACTGAGACCACATATATTTCACAACAATTCCACTTTTGGATATATACCCTAAGAAAAATTCAACACATATATTTACAAGGGGACATATACCATGATGTTCTTTGCAATATTGGTTGGAATAACAAACACTTGTGAAGAACTTAAATGTCTCTTAAATGTATATTGCAGATGATCTTGGTGTTCTATACATATACCCTTGTCACTCACATTGTCCTTACACAGTGAAGGTGTTTCACTGCAAGCGCCTGCCATTCTATGCCTGAGGCTGTTCTTGAGCCAAAAATATGCTTGGGTTGCCATGAGGTGGGCTGTAATTCTAGAGCTACTCTAGAGTAGGAATGAATCGCAACCAATGCCAGATAGGAATTTGGGATAAATACATACCCCAACATCCTTGTCCTTCATGGATAAGCTCTAAAGGGGCTTTCAGTATCAGTCATATTGTAAAAAAATGTATAGATGAAATTGGATAAATGATTTTAAAAAGAAATACTTAGAAATAAAATCAGTCTTTCATAAAGCTTAAATGTGTGTGGAGAGAGAAATATAGGAAAGGTGAGGTTTTATGTCCTGATTCTGTTTGGGGCATGTAGATGGCAGACTGAGACCAAGAAGGTTTCTGGCAGGGAGATGATGACTCAGATTTGGACATGTTGCATATGAAGCACCAGTGGGTAACTGGGGATCTGGTTTAAAGTTTGGGAGGGAGAAAGGTGCTAGAGTTTGGTTAATAATGGTATCTGGGGGCATCTGGGTGGCTCAGTTGTTTAAGCATCCAACTTCGGCTCAGGTCATGATCTCATGATTTGTGGGTTCGAGCCCCATGTCAGGCTCTGTGTTGACAGCTCAGAGCCTGGAGCCTGCTTCGGATTCTGTGTCTCCCTCTCTCTCTGACCCTCCCCTGCTCACACTATCTCTCTCTCTCTCTCTCTCTCTCAGAAATAAATAAAACAAACCAAAAAAATAATAATGGTATCTGAAGTCATGGTGATGAATGAGATGAACAAAGGAGAGAGGATAGTATGAGAAGAAAAGGTAGCCCAAGAAGGAGCACTGAAACTTATGAATATTTACGGAATGCACAGAAGATGTTCTTGCAAATACAAATGAAAGAGAAGAAGCTAACATGGTGGAGGGAAGCTGGTGGTAAGAAAGGAAAATAAAATGCAATTTCATAAATGTACTCCTCGAGGACATATTGGAAATAGCTTCTTAGAAACATGTCTTTTTCTCTGTTTTCAAACTCTAAGACTAATTCCAAGCGGCTGCTGCTGCTTCAGCCTCATCTTTTTCATCTTTTAAAATCTTTTGGTTTTCAGAAACTCATGTCCTACCCAGCCAAACATGTGCTCTGCCAATGTTACAGATCTGGATCGTGGTCCCTCAAAACCCTGGTACGTCAAAGTCTACTTTACACTTCTATTGCCATTTATACACTACCTAACTGGTAGCATCTGGTTTTGTTTTGGTTACTTTCCAAAATTCTACAAAGTAGAATTTGCACATTGATATGGTTAAAGACAGAGCTAAATCCTGCATTATGTCATTCAATGCTTAGAACAGCCCTATGGGATAAGCATAACTATCAATATTTTTGATGGGAAAAATGGAGACTTTTAAGGAATTAAAGATTTTGACTAAAGCAACACAGCTAATAATTGAGTTAGGATTTGAACCCACATTTTCTGATTCCAAAGCCCCTGATTTTGGGAAACCTATTAAGGTGGCATTGCAAGAATATGGTTTGAGTTCACTGCCTCTGCCTCCAACATATAAGAATAGATAAAATATTAAATGAACTCATGCAAAAGTAATACCAAAAACAAGGTAAATATCTGAGGTAGAATAGAAACAGAAAGCTACAGTGTACCAGCTGGTTTTTGGAATGAGTGGCAAACATTTCCCCTATATCTCTGAGGGAACTGGGGTGCCACACTTGCCCTACAGGGAGTGAAAATCAGTGCCAAGTTTACTGACTGAAACCAGAGTGTGAGATAACAGGAAGCTGAATCATGGGTTACGCCCCTGGAGCCATGGTTTACACAGAGCTGCTTACGTAGGGAGGTCAGAGGCGGCAGCCATAATCTGGCTGTCAGCACCTAGGACAAATTGCTGTTTGACTTTGTGGCTTAGATCCATGATATTCCCATTATCAGAGATTCTGAGTTGGGGGTGGGGAGGTCATAGGGCCAACTCTATGACCATAGGACTGGGTGGGGCTAGCAAAGAGACAACTTTTAAAAATCCCCAACTTGAGACAAGTTGAGCCTGAAAACCAAAATTCCAAGACAAGTGAAACTACACACACACACACACACACACACACACACTCACACACACACACACCAGGAAAAAAAAAAAGCAATTCCAAATGACATGAAAATAGATCTATTTCAAAATAAGCATGTTGGTATCCTTGAGGAGACAAAGTAAGAAATAATATCAATATAATTTACAAGAAAATAAGTAGAGATAGAACAATGAAAGTGGCTATGAGGAAAGAACCAATTAAAATTCCTAGGGAAAAAATAAATAGTCAAAAAAATTCTAGTGGGCATAGTCAACACAAAAATTAGTAAATTGTAAGATATCTGAGTAATGGACACAAAATGCAACACAGAAAAATATATAAAATAATATGAAATAGAATTTAAGAAATACGCATGATATATTGTGAAGCTTCAACATATATTTACTAGGATGTTCCAGAAAAAGAGATTAGAGCTACTGGTAAAGGAAGCAACATTTGAAAAGAAAATTCTAGAGATCTGAACAGTTTAGAAAGAGGTGAATCCTAAGATCAAAGTGTCTAGAAAGATGAACAAGCACTCTGCTTTCTTCCCTGTAAGAAGAGTAATAAAACCCATATTGCCACTCTTTAGGAAAGCCTTGAAAGGACTCATAATTTGTCAGAGATGATAGAATTCAATCTTATAGCTGCTCTATATTTTGATAGAAAAATCATCTTTAAAACAAATTTAAAAAATTTTTTTGGTTTTTTTTTTTTTTTGAGACAGAGAGAGACAGAGCATGAGCAGGGAAGGGGCAGAGAGAGAGGGAGATACAGAATCTGAAGCAGGCTCCAGGCTCTAAGCTGCCAGCACAGAACCCGATGCGGGGCTAGAACCCACGGACTGCAAGATCATGACCTGAGCCAAAGTCGAACACTCGGCTGACTGAGCGACCCAGGCGCCCCAAATCATCTGTAAAACAAATTGATGAATGTAATTGAAACAAGAATACAGCCAATATTATACACATCCTCACTGAAATAGATGTCTACTGCTATAAGGGTAGAGAAAAACTCTGATATTTAGTGACCATGAGAACTAAGGAAGTCAAAAAGTGTTATAACCACAGCATATGTCCAGGCCACTCAATCTCCTCTCTGTGAACTCGTAAGTGCAGATGCAAACACACACACACACACACACACACACACACACACCAATCTGGTATAATATAGTAATATAAGGGGAAGTACAATGAATTGCCAATATATCTTATATATACGTAAGAGGGAGAACCATATATTAATTTGTGAACATATTTCCATTACTGTATATTAATTTAATGCATAACTCAAACTTTTGTGGAAAAATTAGCCTTATATAAGAATATATATATATATATATATATATATATATATACCTTCTTAAAATCATGAGTTTAAAATAACACTAAGGTCTATTTCAGTTTTTAAAAGATTCTTTCACTCCAGTAACTAATCAGTAAGTAAATACGAATAGATAAGATGGGAAATAGTAGTTTAAGATTAAACGGTAGGAAAATTAAGCAGTAGATCTTTTTAACTTTTTTAATAACAATTATGTACTTCCATTAAAGGGAACACCATTTTTATAGTCCCCCCCGCCCATAGCATTGTAACTTCCTGAGTTGTGGTTAGCCTTTATAACTGAGGAAAATAATGAAGTTCCCTTTAATTTTTGGTCTCTGGATTAGCTTGGAGGAAATAGGTGAGAGGGTAAACATTTTTTTTAACTGAAAATGATACCAAAAGGAGAAATTTTCCAAAGGTTAGTATCTTGACTAAGTCTTCTATAAATAAATCCACAGCCACACTTAACTTTACTAACTGAGCCATATTAACGGAAAACCCAAACAATTTACATCTCCTTTCTTGACTATCCATATCAAGTTCATAAAAAAAGACATTTAAAAACACTTTACGTGATACTGATAAGAACATAATTTTAAAACCTCAAAATGTCCATGCAAACAAAAACATCAACATTTTCTCTCAAAAAGGTTTTCACTTTCTTGCAGCACTAATGAATAGCTAGAAACCGTGTATATGAGCAAAAGAAAGAATGGATGTAACAGGTGACAAACATAATGAACTTGTTCTCTTAGAAAAGGATTTGTCAGGCACATTTTGCAATCGTTGAAAGAAGCTTATATCAAACCATAGGAATAACTAAAAAGCAATTATCCTTTTACTCATGGGCCATGTATCCTTTATACATAGTTTCTGTATTAAAGTCAAGAGTATTACGTGGTTCCGCAACAGTTGATCGTTTTCCATAAATCTTTGGAAACGAAGAGTTAAGTAAATCTTCAAAATTGCCCTGTAAGCGAAAACACATTCATTCTTCCCTAAAAGCTTTCCTGTCTTTATTGTAAAGTTTTATAGTTTCACATTCACTCCAATATATTTTTCCATGTATTAATTTACTTTAGCAAACAGAAGCTATAAATTTCTCAATATAAAGAGCTTCCTTTATTTTATTTTCAAAATGATTATTCACAATTTGCATTACAGAGCTGTTCTTTGAAAAAGTTTAAATGAATGTGAAACACAATCACAACACAGACCTCTGTATTTTTTCAAATCAGCATTATGGAAGACACAGTTTTCACTTCATTCATTTGGTAACACCGAATGCAGTCACCCTGTTCGTAAAGCTGCGTTTTCAACAAAGTCAACAACAGCCAAATGTGCCGGCACTTATTAGAACTGCAATACTGAATTAGCAGTTTTTGCAGAAGAATCTCTTCGATAACATTTCTAGGAACACTCCCTACAGGCTCTGATTTAAAACAACAACAACAACAACAAACACATTTAAAACAGGATTATAAGTATGGCTCAACTAGGAATGAACCACCATTTACTCTCTGCGGTATTTCTTTTTTCCAGAAAAAGCAAGCTAACTCACTTCCAACATACTTGCACCAACATAAAAACTACTCAGTATTGTTTCAAGATAATGAAAATTAAAAAATAGAAAATAAAAAGCTGTGTGCAAAGTTTCTACAGTGAGATGGGAGCAAACAAGACCAAAAAAAAAGAAAAGAAACAAAAGAAGTTTGCATGCTTCTCTCAAAAGAGGTTTAAGCAATTTGCCAGGAATAACACACATAAACTATAAGAAGACAACTGCTAGACTCAAAACACACTTACTTCTTAATATGTAAAGATGCAGTGTTTTGTTTTGTTTTGTTTTTTTCCTATTTTAGGTTAAAAAATAAGAGGATACCCCAGTGAGTCTTGCTGGCCGTCAGATAACGCACAGGCCCTGACCCTGTAACTGGCAGGAACTCTCCCACAAAGCTCTTTTCATACAGCCTGGGCTGTATATTCCTGAGATAAGGCGGCTGAACACGAAGCCGTGCGGGAGGGACACGAAGTGGGACCAAAGGAAATGTTTACATATCTTCTGCCACACCGCTGTTCCTTCATTATCTACTCCCCAGATGATTTGCCTAAAACAATATTTATTCAGGTTGAAGAGAAGCGTGATTTAAACAAAAGGACAGTTTTTGGAAAAAAGACGCGCGAGACAAGGCAAACACTGGATTTCTCTGTTAGCGCTGCCAAGTTTAATGGGAAATCAAGCAGAAACAAAACCAGATCACCTAAGAACTCGGAAGAAATGATCCTGCTATAATCTGCCTCCAGGCACAACAGACTGCCGTTACTTGTCTTACCACACAGAAAGCATATTTTAAATAATATCTTAAATCTGCACTCACCATGCGAAAGCAACAGTTGCGTAGCGTAAAAGTGTGCTATTTGCTGCCCCTGCTCCATGTCTGTTTTGCCTACAGTTGTCCAGCACCCACCAGCCCAGCCCGGAGCCGCCACCCAGAGGGCCCTTCCAGGAGCTGGCTTATTTGCCTATCAATCTGAGTCCCGGCTTCTGTATTAGGCAGCTGTGCACTTTGCTCAAGTTCTAATAGCGTTTCCACACGCTGCCCACCGCCTCAAGTAGGTCACTTGTTCCTTCAGTCCAGTAACTACTCAAATCACCTTTCGGGGAACTCTCTGGGAACAGGCTGTAAGTTGTTCACCTTCAAATTAAGGAGTTCTCGGTAAGAAGTGGGTGGAGAAAAGTAAGCTGGCTACAAGGGAATTCAGAGAGTAATCAGAACGCAGAGAAACTTCCTCTCTTTTTTCCTTCCTTGCTAGCTGAGCCGCTAGAGCCTCTTTCACAGGACTAAGGAATGTAAAGAGGGGACGCAGGGAGGCCCCGCCAGACAAGCCTTTCTCAATCAATTAGCTTGCGGCCATTACTTGTGACCTTAGGTCACGCAGCATAAGTGTGTGGGGTGTGCCTTCGGGGGTCCCAAGGCTACTTATTACAGCTGAGATAACCAAAACTAAGCAGACCCTAAAATCTAGAAACCTTTTTCACAGAAAACAGGCTAAAGATAGGAAGTAGACCAAAGGTGAATTCCAAGTTGCTTTTTGCAGGAACAACTATTTCATTCAGTCAAAGATATGATTTTTTCCTATTAAGAAAGCCCCCAAAATCTATTTATTCCATGTGGGATCAGACGGGATTCAGAACAAAGTAATGAGGTATTTCTTTTATATTAAATTCCAAGCTAGGAATATAGAAATGACAAAATAGTTAATGTGTCACACAGTTACGGGTATCAATTACTTCATCGCTGAGTTCCTAGGTTTTGTTTTAGTTTTTTAAAGATTTTGACTTCTATCAAACTGCAAAGATGAACCACCGTAAACAAAGTTCTCTATGCTTAAAGGAATCAAAATCATACCACTTGAGGAGACACAGAGATAAACTCTTCCAAGAGTACATGTTATCTTAATGTCAGGATTTTTCTTTTCTTCTAACTATCTTAATTAGAAATTCATTTTATTCTCAAGTTAAGACAAATGCTTCCTCTCTTTAATAAATATCAAAAAATGAGAGTTCAGCATAAAAGAAAATAAACAAACACGAAAGGTTAAAAGCAATCTTTTACAATGACAGGTGTGTTTAAACTTCATACATTAAGTTTGTGTTTCTCAAAAACACTTCCAAAATAATAGCCACCGTCATTTTCAATAAGTTAATGACACAGAGATATCAGGGAATTTTGTTTCAAATCAAATTCATGCTATTGAATACTACAATTCAATTAAGGAACACGTGCTTTACAGTAATTCTATTAGACAAGTGCCCCCTCCCCCAAACTCACAAACAAAACAGCCATCACTCAAAGATGGATTTGCCACAACCACATTTTCTCGCCCTATTTACTTGGTGATGCCACAAAGCCTCATCTGGTGGCATACTATATAGGAATGACAACATTCCATATGGATGCTAAACTTAGTGTTTCCATCTCATTAACCGTTAGTTGGCCAGCTGAAGTATCTTTTCATTGGACATTGTTTGACTTTAATAAAACAAACCAAAGATCCAAGAATGAATAAGACAGGTGAGAGACACAGGATCAGAAAATACTATATGGTACAAAAGATCATTTTAGAAAACTGTAGTAACAGAGAATGTGGTAATTACAGTATCAAAATAAGTTATGGGGGGCGGCTAAGACAGAATCTGGGGGGTTCCACTTTCTCCGATATTCAACAGGAATTACTGACAGATTTGGAAAGGGGGTTGACATTGCTTCTAAATAAGTATAAAAAATAAAACAAGCTAATGCAAAGACTGAATCATTTTGTTATACACCAGAAACTAACATAATGTTATATGGCAATTGTAACTCTAAAGAAAATCAAATCCCTCCCCCAAATTCTTCCCATGTAGTAACAAATTTTTTTTAAAAAGTTAAATAATAATTATAGTAATGACTTGACACCTTTTAGTGATTCAGTTGTGGCTGTTTTATATTTTGAAAACAATCATTATTCAAAAGCATTTGGGGCTCTTTAGCTACCAGATATGTAGGATATCAAGAATTCCAATCACTGCTTGAAAGATACCTAGTCTTTAGAAATCTCTGAGTCAATGCCATTCTATAATTCTATGTTCCGTTTTCATGTGTTACAAAGAACAAACTCTGTTTTCTTGTTTCCTTGATTTAAGACTAGTAACTCCTGAGAGTCAGTCAACAAAGACTCTAGCCATACGCATCAGAAGTCTACAATCATCAGAAGTCTACAATCATCTGCCCCAAGGATCTGGCCTCTGTTACAACAGAGTTTCTACCTGCACAAAACAAAGGACTTTCAGATGAAGTGTAGATAGGCCACCAATAACCTACTTAAAACACAAAACATACACCAGCATTTGAAAGAGTTTTGCTAATGTCATAGTAGATAGTGGTCAGTTGAGTAAAACGACTACAGACATTTGTGAATTACACACACCTTATGAAAAAGAGTCCCCTTTGCCAAAGTGTCTTACATTAAGAAGATCATTAACAGGATGCTACTGAAAATAAGTTTGTCAGTCTGACCCCATTCTGTTTCCATCTTCATTTTTCGTGGAAGAACTGTTACTCTAGATATTGTGGTGCTTTAATCAAACACTGAAGATAATTTTTGCTAAATTCATCTAAAGTATTTCAATAGCTCAGATAACTTTATCACCAAAACTCTGTCATATGTTTCAATTAATTAAAAGCCCATTCAAAGTGATAGGATATAATATTTCTATATGAAATTATAAAGGTATTATTTCTAAGCTTTACATAATAACAACAAAATTTAGCCACTTATTATGTGGTGCTGACATTTCCCACAGTAATTTAATCATGCATCTGTGTACTTTTCCCTAATCACCTGCAATATTTTGGAAGATAGGCATTTTGGGATAAAAGAATAGATGGACCAAAATGAGTCTTTAAAAACATTGCTATCCAATTTGTAGTTTAAAGACATTTGATTAGCAGTCTGCCATCGTATATTGCTGTCAGCATATTTTCTTTTAAAGCACCTACATAGAAAAATACATCTTACAATAATTCTAAAAACTAAGATCAATCAAGGCAATTTCTTTACCATCCCTCTAAAGTTAATGTTACTAAACCAAGAGAAAACAACATGGTCTATACCCATAGACAGACTAACCCTATTCATTTGAAAGTCAAGAGAGTATTTCAACATTTCTTAATTAATTAATTCAGATCCATGGACCTCTGCCACTAAAACCTGGACCAGCATGGTATCACTGGGTATCAATAGAAGGTGCTGCTTCTTGAGATACATAGAGTAGTATCCCTACAGTACCATCTCTTCTTATTTTGGCATTAGAACCAGAAAATAGGAAGGGGGAAGCCTGGCATGTGACACATTAAACCTCCCCAAGTTTAGTTAAAGAAATGTAGGTGGTAGCAAGGGTAGGAAGATGGTGAAGAGAAACAAATATTAGAAAGTATAGCTTTTCCTGCTTGTGAAACTATCAGTTTGGGGACCTAGGAGACCACCTCACTTGAGACAGCAAAGTCAGACTTCCTGTCTACTTCCTAGTCTCTAGCTGGGAGGTCTGCACACCAACCTGTCATACAGTTAACCCACATAAAGAGGTTTTAACCAGCAAGAGGTGGATAGTAAGAAAACAACAGGTGTCATCTGATTGTAAACATGACATTGGATCTAGATCTAGGCTGATTTATTGTTGAACAAGTAGAAAACAAATATAAAATGAGGGCCTATAGATAAACACAACAGAGAAAATTGGAAAAGATTATCAAAAGGAAATCAATAACTAAATGTATCATCTATTAAAATAAGTGAGAGTGGGCATTTTAAATAGAATCCTCAAAGACATGACCCCTATAATACAAAACAAGAAGGAAGAAGTGGCCTAAAATAAAAACAAGAAAATAAAATGGAAATATATATTTTTAAAAAGAAAAGAGTCATGTGGAAAAAGAAAAAAAAAACAAGGATATGAAGTAACACTGAAAAATCATGAATGATATGGATGACAACCTTAAAAAAGTAGGGAGACAAGTTTGAAATCTATAGCAACCATGCTGATAAGCTTGGAGGAAAAAATCTTGGAATATTCTACTCAACACATTTTTTTTTTTTGCCTACGATGTCATAAAATATAAGGAATATCTGAGAGAATACTATGAAAGAGGAAAATGTCCAAAATCATGAAAACTTTCAAGACAATGCATGTAAGTTCTTGCACATTATTTTAAAGGAACATTTTAATGAAAAATATAAAGAAGAGGCACAGATAATTCAAAGAAGTTAAAAAATGAAAACTAAACCCACACTGAGATTTAGTATATGTTTTTCCTATTATTTGACAATTTTAAAATTACTATTCAACGTGGATTATTCTGTGCTTATGAATGTTTACAGTGGAACAAGCTTTCTGGAAAGGAACCAGTTTATAGGTACCAAAATTCCTACATTTTTTCTTTTTATTTATCTATTTATTGAACAAATATTTATTAATCACTTACTATGTGCCAAGAACTATTTGAGGCACTGTTTTTTTTTTTTACAAAATAGACCGGATTTCTGCTCTCATTTAGCTTAGGTTCTAAAATGTGGAGAGAGACAATAAAATAAACATAATATATTGGGTCCTATTGAATACTAAGATGAAAAATAATGAAGGATAAGGGAATAATGAATGATTATGGAGATGGTGGATACGACATTATTTTATGTAGGTGCTCAGGGAGATGTCTCTCTGCTGTGGTAGCATTTGACCAAGAATCAAAATGCAACGTAAGGATCCAAGAAGATAATATATGGGAGAAAAACACTTCCAGAGAGGCACCCACTACTGAAAAGGCTCTGAGGTGGGGCATGATTCTCAGTAATATTACATCAAGGATATACTGTATCAAAGATTCTTTTGTAAGAAACTCAAGACGCTTTAGTAAGAAAGTCTTCAGTAAGGCAGACTTAACATTTTTGTACAAAGCTGTTTATAATTGCCCACAAAATTGAAAACAAGAGTATATCAATTTTTATGATTTGGTATTTATTAGCTATTTAAATAAAAGGCAGAATCAGACCTATAAATACAGAGAACAAATTAATGGTTGTCAGAGGGGAAGAGGGTAAAGGGTTGGACAATGTGGGTGAAGGGGAGAGAGATGCAGGTATCTAGTTATGGAATGAATAAGTCACAGGAATAATAAGGAATACAGACACTGATATTGTACTAGTAATGTAATGGGACAGATGATAATTACACTTGTAGTAAACACAACATAATGTATACACTTACCAAATCACTAAGTGTACACCTGAAACTAACGTAACATTGTATGTCAACTATACTCAAATAAAAGATTAAATATATATAAAATAAAATAATTATTTTATAAATAAAATAAATTTTATAAAATAAAACAGTTATGAGATGTGAACCTCAGGTAAACAAAAGCATGAATAAAACAAACTCCAGATAATATATGATTCAAATTTTGTAAAATAGGTATCTGTGAATATAATAAAAGTATCAGATATCCAAATGTTGATATTAACTGTCATCTCTGTGTAGCGGAATCCTGGACTGTTTTACGTCTTTATTTTCTAGGTTATTTGTAATTGAACTGTATTTCTTTTATAAAAGAGAAGTATTCATTAAACAAAAGTAGAGGCGGGCCTTACTATCTTATGAACTCAAGGATTCTTTTATCATAAATCTTGAAGATTTCAACTTATTCTGGATTATTTACTCTTTCAAATCTAGTCAGTCTGTAGTTGGAATGAGTCATCTTTTATAATTAATTGAAAATTTTCCCATTCCCTTCCATTTCACTGTTTCTAATTTGGTACTTAGATCCACAGGAAAAATTTAAAAGTATATATAAAATCATTTTCGTGTATGCACAAAGCCTTTGTTTTCTCCTTTGAGAGCATATGGCAACAGTCATCTCTTTCACTCAATGACAATTGCCCTCCCCAAGCATCTACCACTTTGACCCTTAATTAGATCTGCCCGGACAATCTAAAATAACTAATGTCTGAGACCATCCCAGTCTGTATGGTTCCCAATGGATTGGTGCAGCAGGAAGGCAAGAAAGAACTTTACTGTAGTTTAGGAAATGTGTAGCAAAGTAGGGAGCTGTGAGCAAGTAGGGAGCTGAGTGAGGTTGTTTAAATAGAAAAGGCAGGAAGGAAGGAGAGAAAGAAGGAAGGGAGGAAGGGAGGGAGGGAAGGAGGGAAAAGAAAATAGAGAGAACTCTACATAAATGGATCATTAATGAACAGTGAAAGCTGAACAAAGTATCAAAATATAAAAGCAAAATCTGTTGAGCAACAGAAGTCCAGGTTGTCCAAAAACACCTCATTCAACAATTTTGCCATTTCAATAAATATGTAAAGGCAGTCTGGGGTGCTGTTATTTAAAGATGAGAAACAATGAAATCTGGCCATGTGTAGCAACATGGATGGAGCTTGAGGGTGTTATGCTTAGTGAAATAAGTCAGGCAGAGGACGACAAATATTATATGTTTGCACGTATAGGAAGATTAGGAGGAACTTAATGTAGGACCATGGGGGAGAAGAAGGGAGGAAATGGTGGGGGAAAGGGAGAAAGGCAAACCATGAGAGACTCTTGAATGCTGAGAACAAACTGAGGACTGATGGGTGTGGGGGGGAGGGGGGAGATGGGCATGGAGGAGGGCACTTGTGGGGATGAGCACTGGGTGTTATATGGAAACCAACTTGACAATAAACTATTTGTAAAAAACATAAATAAATAAATAAATAAATAATAAATAACATAAAAAAAGAAAACAAACTGAATAGTCTATACTGAAAAGAAACTAAAGATGTTGAAAAATCAATAAAACAAGGAAATAAAATACGGAGATTAGAATAGAAGAAAAGGGAGAGAGAGAGCAGAGAGAGAACAGAGATATAGATAGATACAAAAAGAGATACACACACATACACACACACGTGTAGACACATACACACACAGATGAACTGACATGATCTGAAAAAAAAATAAATGAATAGAAGGGGAGATTGGAAGGAAATTGAAAATATGGCTCCTGAAGAGGTATAGGCAATGCATGTGTGTAAATGGTTCTGACATATGTTGGTACATCCATATAAGTAGAGGCTTTAGAAGAGAATGTAGAGAATAGTCTAATTGGACTGGAGATGATGGTAGATGGGGTTGAGAATGCTAGAGAGGTTGGAAGTTATGAGTTTAATTCAGATCAAAGAAAATAAAGTACTTTACAAATTACACACACGAAAAAGGTCACAAATTAGGACACGTTGGATGGGTTGTGTGTCCTGCACGGTGAGAGGTAAAAACTGAAGCCTGATTCCATAAGGAATCTGTACAAGGGGCAAGTGTTGAGTTCCTCAGGTGAGGATCTGCTGTGAGGCCAAGACTAAACTGGGGTCCTATTATCTGAATTGTCTTTGATCACACATGGGATACTGAGTATTCCCTGTGCACTCTCACTGTCAATAGATGCCACTGAATAGAGTCATTACTCTAGTTGCTGGCAGCTAAATCTGCCTGGGCCCCAGAAACACCTGAGGAAGATAGAGTGGTAACAAGTTCAATCAAGGAAAAGAGAGAAGCATTAGGCACATGAATGCTAGTATATTAAGGCTCACACAGGGTGGCTGAGTTCAGACAAGAACTAGAGAGTGATACTCTATTTGGCCCTTATGGAACAATGTCTCAGAGATAAAACAGGGCTCTCACAAGCAGGTAGTGAGGAACATGCTGCATGCTAGAACTTGAGAAGTGGGGAAAGACCACTCTACCCAATGTCATCTTTCCCTGTGGCCTACCTGATGTCCTCTTTCTTCCCTTTGGAGATCTTGGTGCCCCAAATCCCTGAAGTGTCAAGACACTCATTCTAATATGGGTGAAATACTCTGTCTGGAAACTCTTACCAATATAAAATTATAGAACACATGAAAATTATAGTCCCCTCTTTATAACTATTATCAGGCTTTAGATTAGGATATTTGGAACTATCCAGGGGGAATTCTGGGCCAGAGGATATTGCCAAGAAAGGCAAGCCTACCAGGATCAAGGATGCTGAATTCAACTGAATACTCTATACCACTGGCTCTAAAACCCTTTTTAGGCTGCGAACCTCTGGTTACTCGTGCTGATGTTAAAACTTACACTATTCAATTAGATAATCCTAAAGAGTTAACCCTAGGCAGCATACTACTTTGCCGAGTTCTTTGAGCTTATATCCCAATGATCAAAACTAAATTTACAGTTAGAAGAGCATATGCTGGTTTACTGAACACAAAGGGAGAAAAACTTCTGAGATTCTAGTTCAAAAATTTTCAATAAAGATTTGTTTTTCAGATTCTAACTGCTATTTAATTAGATTGGGGAATTGTTACCATGTTTGTCATTTTTGTCTCCCAATTCTTGGCTAAATTAATTAACTTTGAAGCTTTTATGGAAAGGAAATTGATTCTAACTATGGCATGTGCCCAAAAAGTTATGTAAATATCTGAGCTGAAGCACTTTGGGATATATTACACAGATTACACATTACAAAGTTTATTCTTTTCTTGCTCCCTAGAACAAAGTTCAAGAAGAAATAGTCAAATGTTGCAAGACACTTGTAGGTGCATAGAACAATGAAGATATACTATGAGGTGTTGCCTTTTTTCTTAACACCTGTGAAATAAGAGAATGTATTAGTGTACTTGAATTTCAATAGAAGCCATAGTATCTTGGCTGTTCCTTTTTACTGGCTGAAAATGTGTGCTTAATGAATAAATTATATACTACAAAAGGATAAAGCAATAGGATATAATTTTTTTAATCAGTACAAATCTATACAAATTTCTCCCAAAAACATGAAATTGTAATGGTTGTCCTGGCAGACAGAAACTCTGAGTATATTTTAGAAGGAAGAAACTAAAGGCACCAGACAAAAACTCTTCCAGACATAAAGATTGGTAGAAATATAAAAATGGACACTTAAGGGGACACCTGGGTGGCTCAGTCGGTTAAGCGTCCGACTTCGGTTCAGGTCATGATCTCACGGTTCATGGATTCAGGACCCATGTCAGGCTCTGTGCTGACTGCCAGCTCAGAGCCTGGAACCTATTTCAGAGTCTGTGTCTCCCTCTCTCTCTGACCCTCCCCTGCTCACACTGTCTGTCTGTCTGTCTGTCTGTCTGTCTCTCTCTCTCTCTCTCTCTCTCAGAAGTAAATAAAACATTTTAAAAAAAATGGACACTTAGGGAAAGAAAAGATGAAGAAAGATAACCAGAGGTTTCCACTAATTGGTTCCTTCATATGTCACACCCCACTGGACTTTCTACACCAGCACTTGGATGCCACTTAGAGCCGATTCAGTAGCCAATCTGTTTCTCATATCCATGTCATTTTTCAGATTGTCTCTGGTGTTTGGATAGCATTGTTGCCAAAATCTACTTCTCTGATCCTCTTCTTCAAATAACTTGTTCCTTCTCTCTTTGAATAAACAGCTTTGGTGTCCTTTCCTCTGCCCCTCCCAGATTCAAATTGATTCCTCTCTCTGAGTACCCAATTGCACTCTGATATCTTTGTACTTAATATTTCTACTTAATAGTAGAAATTCCATCACTCTGCCAATTTCATTTCATAATTATCTCTTCATTCTGTTCCCTTATCATTGTCCCATTACCTCTGCTTTGATTCAGGTCATTGTCATCTACAGCTCACCTGATCTCTTACAAGACACTCATAGCTGATCTCTCAGCTTCTCTTCATCAGTGTGATAATCAAAATGCTGCCAGTTTTATTCTTAATGGACCATGCCAATTTCCTTCTGAAAGCCCATTTCCTCCCATTTCTAAAGTAATAAAAATCTAAACTCTTTATTTTACTTTAGCATTATTTTATCTTCTCAGTTCCACCATGTTGTTGCAAATGGCAAGATTTCATTCTTTATTATAGTTGAATACTATTTCAATGTGTGTGTGTGTGTGTGTATTTCACATCTTCTTTTCATACATAGTGTTAGTTTCAAACATACAATGTAATAATTCAATAATTCTATACATTACTCTGTACTCATCATGATAAATGCAGTTTCCATCTGCCACCAAACAATGTTATTACAGTCTTATTGACTATATACCCTATGCTGTACTTTTCACCTCCATGACATATTTATTTTGCAACTGGAGGTTTGTACCTCTTAGTCTCCTTCATCTATTTCTCCCACCCCCCACCCACCACCCTTATGACAACCATCAGTTTAAGAGTGTGTTTTCTCGCTTATCTATTTTTTTCTTTATTTGTCTTATTTCTTAAATTCCACAGATAAGTGAAATTATATGAATCTTACAATTTAAAAAATCTAAACTCCTTAACACAAGGAAAAAAATGTTCATCATAATTTGACTCCAACCATTGTAGTAAGTCTCACGACTCCATCCTCCCCCACCTTTAATCTATGAACCAAGGCTATTGGCAAATGCCAAAGCAATTCATGCTCTTTAACATAAGTGTGCCCTCTGTAGAGGTAGTTTCTTTTCGTAAAATGCCTTTTCCCTGTTTAGTTCTTCATAAAATTCCAACTCATCCCCTAAGACCTTGCTATGGTACTACTTCATAGATCCCCTGAGTTTCTGTCAAGTAGAACTATTCACTACATGTCTGTGAGACCACAGCATTTTGCTCATACATTTAATTTAGCACTTACAGTATTGTAGTTTAGTTGTTGATTTTCTTTCTGTTTTTGATTTTATGTTTTGTGCTAAACAAATGTTATTTTTGTTCCTTTTCTTTATCAATAGACAGTGAACCCATGGAGGGCAGTAAAATAGCTTTATTGATTCTATATTCTCAAAGCTTACCACAATGCCTAACACTAAGTAAGTGATCAGCAGGTTGTTGGAAAAAGAAAGAAAATAAAAAGAAGGGTAAGGGGAGACAGGGAAATAAGTAAGATCTGCTTAAGAGGAGATACTATATAGTATGAAGGGGAGAAAAATAAATGAAGACATTGTTAAAATCCTATATCTGGAAAAACTCCAATACTTCTGGAAGTGAGTATTTTCATTATGGAAGGTATGAACTTATGAAATGAAATTATCCTAAATCAAAGATTTAAATGATTCCAGTTTCAAGAAGGTGAAATAAATATATTTCTTTTTTTCTCCTTTTAAAATTATCATAAAACTTGAAGGAGAAAAAAGAAACTCTAATACAAACTATGTTTGTTTCCTGTGACTGCTTGAACAAGTTCCTAAAAACTTGGGGGCTTAAAATAACAGAAATTAATTTCCTTACAGTTCTGGAGGCCAGAATGTCAACATCAGTTTCACTGGGATGAAATAAAGCTTTTGGGCAGGGCCATGTTTTCTCTGGAGGCTCTGCTGAAGAATCTGTTCCTTGCTTCTTCCAGTTTCTGGCAGCTCCTGTATGTTCCGGCATTCCTGGCTTGAAGCCACATCACCCCAATCTCAGCCTCCATCTTTATATCGCCTTGTCCTCTGTGTGCGTCACATCTCCTTCCTTTGTCTCTCTTATACTAGTGCTTGTGGTGGTAGTTAGGGCCTACTTGGATAATCCAGGATAATCTCCTCATCTCAGAATCCTTAATTATATCTGTAAAGTCCATTTTTCCAAATAAGGTAACATTCAGAGACTCAGGGATTGAGGACCTTGACATATTATTGAGACCCATCATCAGCCTAACACACAAACTCAAATATTTTCTTAAACTAGAGACTACTATAACTCTAAACCATAATATATATAAAGATAGAAAGTGTATAGAATAATGGCATTTAATTTAACAGAGTAAAAGAATGACAAACTGTGTAGATAAGAGGTAATCATTAAAAGTAACAAATGTACTCACATAGAAATGTGCAAGGAAAGCTCATTGGAATATCTGGGTATTGTCAAAGGTGGGGTTGAGACCAGGAGTTGAAAAGAGACTGAAAGATTTTAAGAGACATAGTTAGACACCTACTTATGATCACACATCCACTATGAGGGGTTCAAGGGACTAACCCTTCTCACTTCTAAAGGGAAGGAATGGTATATGGAGAAATTGAACTAGAATATTCAATTTCTAGTTGAATTTCTAGTTGAACTAGAATATTCAATTCAATTCAATTCTATAATACAAAAGGCAGCAAAAGGTTGTGATAACAAAAACTGAAAGATTACATGAAAGTCTATGCACATTGAGAACTGTGATGTTCTCAGAGTGTTTATATCCTCATATAGAAGATTAAGACATTTTCTCTTAAGTAAATAACTACTAAAGAGGGGAAAAATCTCAGATACAGATGTTAATGTGCCCTGTCCACTAAAAAAGCCAACTGCTAACCAGTAGATGACAAGTGAATCCTATCCTCTGACAAGCACCACTCCTTTGCACAAAATTCCAAATAGGACTTAAGTGTCTCCCTCAAGAATATGATTGAAAAGTCAAAGATCATCACTGAGAATCCATCAAAGAAAAACTAGGAAACAAAATAAGTGAAAGAAAAGAAGGAACCCAGGGAAATAGAGAATATACAATGAGAATACAATTGCAAGGAAGTAATAATAATGACCCCATATATCAGATAAAGTGTTGCCTTGATGAAACAAGATAGGATGCAATAAAACATAAGAGAAATAAGCAGATAATGAAAGGATAATATTAATTTAACATACGATCATCAAAAGTGAAATTTGAGTAAAAGTATTAGAAGATAATGAGGAGTAAATTCAAAAAGACAAATAGAGGAAAGAAATGATTTTTTAAAGTAGATCATCAATAAAGGTCATTCAATACTCCACAACTGGCAGTTCAGGAAATGGACATTAGAGAAAATGCTAGTAAATAAGTTATTAAGGATATAATATAAGGATTTTTTTTCTTAATGTTTATTTTTGAGAGAAAGAGTTGGGGAGGGGCAGAGAGAGAGGGAGACACAGAATCTAAAGCAGGCTCCAGACTCTGAGCTGCCAGCACAGAGCTTGGTGAAGGGCTTGAACTCACAAACCATGAGATCATGACCCTAAGTCAGATGCTTAACTGACAGAGAGCCACCCAGGCACTCCAAGGAAATTTCTCTTAATTGACAGCATGATTCTCCAGATTAAAAGGACCTATCAAGTGTCTCAAAACAAGGGTGAAGGAAAACCCACTCTCAGACATATCCTGATAAAATTATAACACCAGAAATATAGACAAAATCTCAAAAGCTCATTAGTGAGGAAAGTAAATACTAATCAAAATAACAGGATCAAAATGACATTGATATTGTGTCTTCTTAACAACAACATTGGAAACTGGAAGCTACTAAGAAAATATTTTTATTTCTGAGCGAAAAATGTTTTAAATCTATAATTCTATTCCTAGACAAAGACTCAATCAATAATAAAGTAGAATAAAAATATTTCTCAACATGCAAGTTTATAAAATTTTTATCACCTGTAGAACCCTTCTCAAAACATTATTAGAACATGAGTTCCAGCTGAGGGGGGGGTGGATAACTAAGTAAAATGAGGACATACTTTCTACAATAAAAGGATACAACATCATAAAATGGAAACATAAATTTTTAGGATGATATCCAGAAAAGCTCTGGATAACATCTTTTTATAGGGTGCTTTACAGAGCAACCTGACAGGATAAAAGTGGAAGAAGAGTAACTCCCAAGAAGGTGTTCTTCAAGAGGAAAGAAAAGAAGAAAAAAAATCTTGAATTTTCTTACCAACTTACCTGTGTAAAAAATTGAATAGAGAAGCATTTTATAAAAATTTTGGAGCTTTGGGGGAAAACGTAGCGAAACAAAGTAGAAAGGAAAGAAGAAAGAGAGGGAGGGAATAAGAAAGGAAGACAAGGAAGCTAGGCAAAAAAGAAAAATAAATGAAGCACTTGTTATTCAACAACAACAAAAATATGTCTGGGGCACTTGGTTGTTTCAGTCAGTTAAGCATCTGACTCTTGATTTCAGTCCAGGGCATGTTGCCGTTTCATGAGTTCGAGCCCTGCATAGAGCTCTGCACGCTGGCCCCGTGAAGCCTGTTTGGGGTTCTCTGTCTCCCTCTCTGTCTTCCTCTCCCTTTGCCACTCCCCTGCTTATGATCTATTTCTTTCAAAAAGGGAAAGGGAAAGGGAAGGGG